>NC_081413.1:740719496-741032996 GCF_030272615.1 Cryptomeria japonica
TGTGTTGGTGCCTACAACAGGGGAGCCCTCTACATCCAAAGGAAAGTGGAAGATACAAGATGTCATTGACATCCAAGACAGCCCAAAAAGGCAAAGGGTGGGGAAGGAAGTGCAATCAGATACACCTTTGTATTCCCCATCCTAATCCCCTATCCATATAGGAGATGAGCAAGCAGCAGCTGAACACCTATTGCAGTTGGGTAGCTTAGGGGAAATTGCATACACCTATGATGAAGTGGAGGAAGGGATGCCAGAAGAGCCCATTGATGCTGAAATGGATATTACCTCCACTGAACTTAAAGGCCAGGAGTGGGATCCTAAGATAAAAAAGGCAAGTATTGCCTTTTTAGCTGATGAAAACTTTGTCACATCGGAAGCATTTATGCAATTCATTTGGAAACAACATATAGATAGATATAATGCTAGATGTGAGACAAGAAAGGCTGAGCAGCCAAATAAAGATCTAGCCTTAGTGGAGGAAGAAATAAAATAGGAGATGATGGAAGAATTCAAAACCATCACTCCTGAGCAGGGAAGAGATCTAGTAGCACAAGCTGGAGTGCTTATCTTGCCAGAGTGGGATATTGTTGATGCCCTGGTGCTAGATGTAGTAAGGAAAGAGACCAAACCCATGGAAGGGGTTACCTTCAATAAGGATAATGCTGCACTAGTCATGTGGTCTCTCAAGAGAAATGAGAGCAAGAAAGGAAAAGACACCCTAGGGTCAAGTTACATTGGTGGAGTGATGGTAAAAAGAGTGCAGAGTACAGGGGTAGTAGAGGTTGCAAGTACTGTGTTAGAAACTGCAAAATTCAGTGTTGCAGTGGCGGAGAAGGAAGCCAAAGAAAAGGAGGCCCTCCAAATTAAGTTGGAAATAGTTTTAAAGGCCTATAATAGTGCCAAGGAGGAGGTAAGAGGCAAAGATAGCATCATTGCCAAGTTGCAGAGCCAACTGATGGGACAACACCAACAAGGTGAGTCTTCAACATTGATGATTTCCTCTTCTCCTGCAAGACCTCCACCTACTAGCCCTATTATTGAATTTCCACCATCTCCAACACCCTCCACCTCTCAAATGATTGAGATCACACCCCAAGAACTAGAAAACCTAAAGCAGGCTTAGGCCTTATATGTAGGGAAATATGAGGAAAAGGTAAGGGTCACAATCTCCAGTTTTGTAGACACGATAAATGCCTCATTGCTTTACAACAATGTGGGAAAAATTATGGAGATATGGAATGAGCTGAGAAGAGATAAAGCAATTTTGACACCCATTTTTGACAGATGGAGACCTAGGGAGCAGGATCTAGAGTTCATGTGTGTATCCTGTGATGAAGCAAGAGCTAATCCCATTATCAAATCCACTTCTGATGTCGCTAAGGTCTTAATGCAATTGGCAACAGAGGTGGATAATTTGGATAGAAGGGTTAAATTGCTTAAGAAGGAATACACTGATCAAGTTTGTGAGTTGCTCCCAGGAGTTTTTGCTAATCCCGATCAGTTAAAAGATAAGCAGATATGGCTTAAGGAGATAGAAGCCAAATTGTCAGCAAGAGTCAAATGAATCATTGATCTTGATGATACTTCTTTCTTTGTCATGACAATACAAGAGATAGAAAAAATTAAGTCACATTATGGTTTTGTTAATTCAAAAGTCAACAAACTGAGGAATTCTTGGAAAAGGTTGACTAAAAATAAAGATGATGTGATTAATTTTTCATGGCCGACAGAAGAAATATATAGTGAGTGGGCAACTAAATATGCCACCCAGGATCCGGAACAGTTGGAGAGCGCCCCTGAAAAGACAGAAGAGGTTGCAACAGAATAACAGGTTGAAATAACTGCAGAGGCTGAAAAGTGCTTATAACTGCTTTTGCGAAAAGATTGTAACTTCTTTATTTTGTAACAAACTCTCCTCAAAAGGTCCGAAGCTTTGTGCATCCATGTGGTTATAAATGGATACAAGGACTAGAGGAAAAGAGATCACAAAATTTTGTAAGAAAACGCTGCAGAAATTTATCTGAGCTTTTCTAAGTCTAATGGAGAATCAGAATTTATTGTAATACTCTTTGAACTAAATATCAATATACAGGCCATCGGTTTTGAGTAAAGCTTGGTGTTGTCTTCAAGGTTGTTCACAAATTTATTTACTGTTTTCATTCTAAATAATCCAGGGTTATTTTGTTTGAATGGAATTGCAAAGCAATTTTAGTATAAGTGTTTATTAGCTTTTCTCTTTAGGAGGGAAATTAAATATGCAGGATCACTTATACCAGTAAATTCTTTGGGAGGAACTTAGAATTTTGAGGACCATAGCTTAGTTTGGAATGATTGGATTCTTGTATGTGTCAGGCATATATAAGGATTAATAAAAAACCAAGCTGACGGGAAGTATAAAGACGTATTGTTTAAGGGGTTTATTTGAAGTTTAGATGACTCTGTGACCTTAGATAAGGCACTGGTATTAATTGAAGTTGTTTATTGCATGCTTTGTTGATCAAAATGCTGAATTTAAATACAATTTCCATCCTTTGTTTTCAGTTAATTTCAGGGTGAATAAATCCACTGGTTTTCTGGACTGGTTTGCTGTGGGTTTATGTTCGAAAGTGTGAATTTAATTCACATAGGTATACCCACCTGGGCTCCAAGGAAGCCCGAAGTGTAGAAGATCTATCCAAACCTTGTCATATGTTGCTTTGAAAATTTCCTTATCTTTGATATCTCTCCTGTACCAAGCTTTAAACTATATTAATTTGAGGATGTTAAAGGGAATCAGATTTTGAAGACAACAAAAGTGGCGACTCTGCTGGGGACAGTTATAACAAAGATATAAACACAGATCTATGCGAAGACTTGTGGAGAAGATTGTTGTGTGTTTGTGGGTAAGGCTGCTTGTTTTCATTTTTCCCATAGTTTTGTGGGTGGCGACTCTGTTAATATTGAACCAGTCCTTGTGAGATATGAATTTTCTAAAAGAAAGACAAGCGAGATGCAAGGAAACAAGAACACAAGATCATTCATGAATAAACATCCTCGTGAAACCTTGCAAGAAGGTCTGCCAGAACAGTCACGAAGAGGCCAGAAGAGATCTATGATGTATGAGCCATCAAATGCTGCGTGGGTGCAGAAAAACAATAATACTGGTAAGATGCCTGATCGACCTGTTTATGCAAAGTCAAATTCATCTTCTAGAGATTCAGAGCATGATATTTTAGGTTTCCATTCAGGATTGTTTGGAAATATTGATGATGCCCCTATTTTAAATCGAGATCTATCTCATGCTAGTGTTTCTGCAAAAGATAGAACTAGTTCAAATGCAATTAGGCACTCTGTTCCTAGGACAATAGATGGGAACATTAGTCTAATTGACATAGATCAAATTAATGCATCAGACTCTGAAGAAAACTACCCTGATGAGGATAAGATGTCTCTAGAGATTGAAGATTTAAACAAAAGAGTCCATCATTTAATCTCCCTAAGAGCCCAAAAGGAGGCAAATAAGGAGAAGGAAATCAAAGCTAAGTTAATGGAAAGAGATAGGCTTCTTAGACAGATAGATGATCTTGAAATGCTTGCTAAAGAAAAGGAAAAAAGTGATGAGGAAGGCCCTGTGATAAGGGAAATCCTAATCCCTAAAAATAGACAAGCTTGTAAGTCAGCAGCTCAGCCAATTAGGGAAGTATTTAATGACTCCCAGCTTCCTAAAGCTAATTTAGACAAAGGAAAATAGAAATGGGTAGAGGATGAAGTAGAATCTAAAACTGCAGAAGGGATTTCTCATAGGATTCTAGCATATGAGAGAGAGATGGAAAGGATGAGGAAGGAAAAGGAAGACCTCCAAATGGAACTAGAAAAGGCTGAGTTAGAAGCAATGAATTAGGAAGTTAAAAGAAAGATTAATTACTTAAAGGCTCCCCCTATTACATTCCCATCGGAAGATCTTAGCAAGCCTAATCCCCAACACATTTATGTTCCTCAGGTCAATACTCAACCTGCAGTACATGCTAATATTGCCTCAGTAAGTCAAATAACCTCGAATAAACAATACACCCAAGCACCACAATCTCCAATTCTAAAAGCTAAAATGACCATGGGAAATAATAGTGCTATAGCCCCTTTTCAAAGAAGGCCAATCAATCTAGAACAATATAGGCAATTGTTTTTTGATGGGATCGCAGGATATCCAAATCATGTTCCTACTGAGCTAAAAGACAGACTCCATAAGTTTGCTGGGAACAATGCAATTAGTGCTGAGGAACATTTGAAATCTTTTGGGGATTTAATAAATGATTATGAGATAGCAGATGAAGATGTTGTTATGAAGCTATTTGTTCAATCTCTGGTTGATGATGCAAGAGATTGGTATAGAGGTCTTCCAGTAAATAGCATAGGTTCATGGGATGATTTTAAAAATTGTTTTCAAGAGCAGTATGGTGATAAGACTAATGTGAGTTTCATGCTAAATGAGTTCAATAATATTAGAAAATCTGAAAATGAAATAGTCACTGATTTCAATGCTAGATTCCAGAAAGCTATGCACAGATTGTATCAAGTAATGAGGCTAGATGATAACATGTGTCTTAACACATACTACAATGCATTTGATTCCAAAATGGCTTATATTTTGAGAGATAAAAATCCTCATAACCTGAGGGATGCTTTTAGAATTGCCATAAATGTAGAAAGTAATAGAAAAGCGTCTGGAAAATTAGGAAGAAGGACAGATGGTAGACTATGGCATGAAACCAAATAGCAACCTAACAAAGTTGCTAAAGAGGATGATAAAATGGAGAAACTGGTTACTGCTATGAAAGATTTGACTGCTAAGGTAAACAAAAATGATAAGCCCCATTATAACTGGCAAGATAGACCTCCTAGATTACATGATATGCCATACAATACAAATTGGAAGGATGGTAAACCCCAAGGTGAGAAACCTAAAATTGCCCAAAGCCAAGACACACCGGATCCTTTGAAAGGGAAAACTGTTAACAATATAGAAAATACTCCTTAGTGTATTGCTTGTGATGGACCACATTCTCCTCATCAGTGTGTAGTGGCTCAAGCTCTGGAAGAATCTATGAGACCAGAAGCAGAGCCTAACATTAATATGTTTGAAACCATCGTAGAAAGTGATGAGGAATCTATGCAAAGTGAATACAGTGATGTGCTGGATAATGAAAGGTTAGTGCAAGGACAGTTAGCCTTAGGTTGGCATCTTACATTGAATGTGGTAACAATTGAAGATGAAGAAGTTCATCTTAGGAGGCCTAGTGAGGAAGAAGTTAAAAATCTCACTAAGGCTGCAATCGCCAAAGCAAAACATAACTATAATTTGAGAAGCACCAAGAGAGACACTGATCAAGGTGAGCCAGGTTCTATGTTTGTAAAAGAAGTCACAAAAAGGGGGGCATCAAGCAGTGCTACTGCTATTCCTAAAGCTAGTCAAGAAAAAGAGGAACAAGTTAAAGACTTACCTAAAGGCATAGATGACAAAAATGCTGGTGATGTACAAAGAGCAGAGACAGTGAAAAGGGCTAGTCAATTCAAAACAGAAAAGGTTAAGGTTAATACTAAAAAATGTAATAATTCTACATTTGATATGGCTCAAGATTTAACTCAAATGAAAGTCATTGTTTCATTAATAGAATTGCTAAAGATTAAAGAACATAAGGATGCAGCTTTGTATTTATTTTCTAGTATATCTGATAGTGACACAGTATTACCCACTGGTTTGGATAAAGTTGGAAAGGATCAAGAGTTCCAAACCCCAGAGGTCTATGTTGGAACCACTATCACTCAGGAGCCTTCTCAGGTAGATCCCTTCTATGTTACTTTGCTAGTCAATAATCGGTTGATTAAAAACTGAATGATAGATTCAAGAGCTGCTGCTAATGTAATGCCCTATGGTGTTATGAAAGAACTAGGGTTATCAGTAACCACTGTGTATGGGAAATGCTATGCCATGGATAACAGAGAAGTGCCTGTGATAGGTACAATGAAAGATGTAGAAGTAAAAATAGCAGCATTTCCTGAAGCCACTTACAAAATGGATGTTATTGTTACTGATACTATACCCCACTATGGTATGTTACTTTCTAGGCAATGGGCAACAGCAGTAGGGGGAAATGTTCAACTGGACTTGTCTTATGCTACTATTCCTATTGGTGGCAATCAAGTCAAACTATACAGGGAGCCACAAGCTCCTAAGGTAATTGAAAATGTGGACCCTAGTATGCTTAATTGTATGATTGATGTAGATTTAGATAACTTCAGACTTCAACCAATATCACCTCAATTGAAGAATACTGACCCAATTATAGTCGAGCTACAAGCACAGCAGTATGGGTTGTGGCAGATGTATTTTGATAGAGCTTGCTCCAAAGAAGGATCTAGAGCAGGGGTTCTTTTTGTGTCCCCGTTAGGTATAACTTTCAAATACTCATTCTTATTGGCATTCCAGTGCACAAATAATACTGCAGAGTATGAAGCCCTGTTATTAGGACTTGAGGTTACAAAAAGGCATGGAATCCAACTGTTGAAAGTAATGGGAGATTCAGAATTGGTTGTCTTTCAGGTGAGATCTAGATATGCATCCAAGAATGATAGATTGAAGCAATATAAGCATGCTGTCTGGGATGTTATTGAGCATTTTGATGCATTTTCTATTAATTGGATAGAGCGAACAAAAAATATTATGGCAGATTTTCTAGCTAATGTTGCTTTGAAAAATGATGATGCAACACTAACCGGTATTTCCACTGTGGAAATAAAATCTAGGCCTGCTATCCCTGATAATGTGTACAATTGGCAAGTTTTTGCTGATGATGAAGACATTCTTAGGTTTATCCAATGTGTTGATGATTATGATGGACAAAAGATTGATTGCAATGCATTGGTGGAAGTGGTAGATAATAGAGAGACAGTGTTTGGAAATGATGTTGTCCAGTTGGAAACCAATGAGATACCTAAAGGGTTGGTGGAGCTAGAGAGCATGTTTAGTTACAATGATAGTCATTTACACCAACAATCTACCACTAAGTTAGAAGAGTTAGAAGAGGTAAACCTGGGGACAGAATCATTTCCTAAGCTGGTATATATCGGAAAGAAATTACCCCCTCATGTTAGGACTAACCTTATCAATTTATTGAAAAGGTATAAGCATGTCTTTGCTTGGTCTTACGAAGACCTAAAGGCGTATAGACAAGATCTTTTCCAGCATGAAGTTCCTTTACTTCCAGATGCTAAGCCTTTCAGACAGAAACAGAGACCTCTCAACCCCTTATTAGAAACAAAAATGCAACAAGAGTTGACTAAATTGAGAGAAGGGGGAATTATCAAACCAATAAGGCATTCTTCATGGGTCTCCAATTTGGTCCCAGTAAGGAAGAAGAATGGAGACATCAGATTGTGTGTAGATTTTAGGAATCTGAATGTTGCTTCCCTAAAAGATAATTATTCATCCCCAAATATGGAAGCAATGCTACAAAGAGTGACAGGTTGTGATCTTTTATCCATGATGGATGGCTTCTCAGGATATAATCAAGTGTTGGTAAAGGAGTCTGAATAGTTTAAAACAGCTTTCACTACTCCATGGGGAACCTATGTATATGTGAGAATGCCATTTGGATTAAAAAATGCAGGAGCTACATTTCAGAGAGCTATGGATGTGGATTTTAAAGAATTCATAAATATTATCATGGTGGTTTACCAAGATGATTTAACTTGTTTTTCAAATAAAGTTGATGATCATTGTGGGCATCTAGAAAAGGTGTTCGATAAAGCCCTGGAATTTGGTGTGTCACTGAATCCCAAGAAATGTCATTTTGGGGTCACTGAAGGGAAGTTATTGGGACACATAGTTTCCAAGGAAGGGGTAAGAATAGACCCTGAAAGAATTGAAGCAATCAATAGGGTGGCTGAACCTAAAAATGTGAAAGGTATCCAATCCTTTTTAGGCAAGGTAAATTTTGTCAGGAGATTCATTGCAAACTTCACAGAGATAGTGAAACCTATTGTCAAATTGCTTAAGAAGGATACAAAGTTTCATTGGTATCAAGAAGCTTCAAAAGCTTTTGATGAGATTAAGAAGGCAATCCAAGAGGCACCAGTGTTGAAGTCCCCTGATTATAGTAAGCCTTTTTCCCTGTTTTCTTTTGCTTCATATCACACGGTGGCTGCAGTATTACTACAAAAGGACAATGAAGGATATGAACATCCCATAGCATTCTACAATAAATCTTTGCAGGCAGCAGAACTAAAATATGAAACCATGGAGAAACAAGCTTATGCCCTAGTTAAAGCTGCTAAGGCTTTCAGGCCATATTTAGTAAATGCAAACATTATTGCCTATGTCCCACATGCTGCAGTTAAAGATATTTTGTCTCAGTCTGAGGTTACTGGAAAGAGATGCAGATGGATTAATAGAATTCAGGAGTTCAACTTGGAGATAAAGATCACCAAATTGGTGAGAGGTCTAGGCTTGGCTAAGCTCATGATTGAGTCAAATCTCATGAATGTAGAAATACACAATGTTGAGGTTGGAGATGTTTTGGTCACTAGTATTGAGAGGCAACCCTGGTACACAAAGATAATCCAAGTTTTGAGAGGTGATATACTCCTAGAAGGAATGACATACAATCAGAAAAGAACTTTGAAACTTAAGTCCCAAAAGTATGTGCTCATTCAGGGTGATCTTTTCTGGAGAAAAAGAGATGGAGAGTTACTAATGTGTTTGGATGAATTTCAAGCTAAACAGGTATTGATTGAAATGCATGATGGAGTATGTGGAGGTCACTATTCTGCTAAGACTACTGCTGGTAAGATAATATGAGCTGGGTATTATTGGCCCACCTTATTTAAAGATACCTATGCATATGTGCAGAGATGTGATCCATGTCAAAGATTTTTTTCCAAGCTCAAGTATGAAGGAGCCTTACCCCTAAATCCAGTCTCTGTAGAAGCTCCTTTTGTCCAGTGGGGCATTGATTTTATTGGATAAATTGTTGAGAAGTCAAGGAGAGGTCATGGATGGATCATAGTGGTCACTGATTACTTCACCAAATGGATAGAAGCTATCCCTACAAGAAGAGCTACTAGTAAAATTGTCATTGATTTCTTAATGGATAGTATTGTGACTAGATTTGAAACACCTGCAAAATTGGTAATGGATAATGCTATGTGTTTCAGATCAGAAGAATTTGTAGGCTTTTGCAGTAGTCATGGTATACTCATGTCATACTCATCACCTTATCACCCCCAGGGAAATGGACAAGCAGAATCCAGCAATAAAAGCCTGTTGAATATCATCAAGAAAATCGTAAAGGAGAATAAAAGATCTTGGGATCAAAAGTTGAAGTTAGATCTGTGGGCGGACAAAATAACAGTTAAAAAATCCATTGGAATGTCACCTTTTGAGTTGGTTTATGGCACCCAAGCTAGACTACCGGTAAATAACCTTCTTCCAGTGTATAAGTTTTTGTAGGATGAGGACATGGAAATATCTGAACTAATCAAAAACAGAATGATCCAAATTGTAGAAATGGAGGAGCTTAGGACTTCTGCCCATAAGAAAAATCAGAAGATCCAGTTGCAGTCAAAGTATCTTTTTGATAAAAGGACATCACTAAGGAAGTTTCAAATTGATAACATGGTTCTTCAGTGGAATGCAAAAGGACAGGATAAAGGAAAGCATAAAAAAATTGAATCACTATGGATTGGCCCTTTTGTGGTTTGTGACCTGAACGGTAAGGATTTATATTTCTTGAAGAATATGAATGATGAAATGCAGGAATTTCCAGTGCATGGACAATTCCTGAAGCATTATTTCTCTTAATGTCCATGCATGGTAGGTCCTTTGTTTGTACATATTTTGTTTTCTTTCTTGCTTTTCTGGTTTTGGTCTGTGTTTTGGTCTATTTCTCCAGAGTTTCTGAGTTTTCTTGTGTTGATCTCGCAATCAACCATCCCCAGTCAGAGCCACTGTTATCATTGTTTAAAATTAGGTTTTTCTTTTCCCATGATTGGCTATGGTATTTTGAATTTTTCAAATAGGGTGTAATTCCAAGTGCTTCAGCTTTGTTCTAGACCTTAGGGGTTTAAGGGTTTTTGATTTTTAGATCCTATCTTTTTTTTTTTAAACCCTCTGGTTTCTAATCTATCGTTACTTTATTTACTTTATTCACTTAAGTTATGGGTCGTGGGGTCGTAGGAAGTGTCCCCCCTTGTTATTTGCCTAGGCGGTTACGTTGATTATTTGAAAAAATTTATGCCTTGTATGCTTTTCTTCTAAAGTTGTCGGGCCCAGTAACTAATGCGCATCTCGCGGATGGATCTATGGCTCGTGCTATTTCGCTAGGCGAAGTTGCATGTAGTTTATACCCCGTGAAATAGCGAAAACCAGATGGCATGCCACATAGATGATCCAGCTGGTTGTTAGCAACGAGTAAAATGGTGGCACGTGGCACAAATCACAATAGTTAGCAGATTCGAGTTAAAGGTTAAAAGGCGGGCCCCAGAGGTGAGTCAGGCCGTAGGTGGATATGACCTGGTGGGTACAGCTGTTAATAACAGCTGGAGCCACGTGGTTTCCTTCTAGCGGATGACAGAGCGACAAATCAGCGCCGCAGGTGACTAGATGCTAGGTGTTCGTGACGAGTCAGCGGGCCCACCATTCCTGAGAGCCTTTTCAAAGGATTAAATGCCGATCAACTTCAGAGATGATTCGACGGTCGGCGCTATTTCGCAAGGGTAAGATGCTCACTCTTTACGCTCGCGAAATAACAAGAATGAATGAGAACCATCAACGTGTCATGATAATGACATGGGAGATAGACCTGTTGAGACGAAAGTGGGGCCCCCGTGGTTTCCTTCTGGCGAATGACAGAGCGACAAATCAGTGCCGCAGGTGACTGGATGCCAGGTGTTCGTGACGAGTCAGCGGGCCCACCATTCCTGAGAGCCTTTTCAAAGGATTAAATGCCGATCAACTTCAGAGATGATCCGATGGTCGGCGCTATTTCGCAAGGGTAAGATGCTCACTCTTTACGCCCGCGAAATAGCGAGAATGAACGAGAACCATCCACGTGTCATGATAATGACGTGGTCTGAGAAGAAAGTGTGGGCCTGCCAAGGTGGAAACGTCGGTATAAAAAAGACATGCGGCCAGTATCAAGTGGAATGCGAAGGGGATTTCATGGCCAATGATTCGATGCCACGTGGTATTATGTAGCCAATAGAAAAGTGGGACCCAGAAAAAGGCCAAAGCCATCAGTTAATCTAACGCTCGATCAAGTTTCTTTTGATCAAACGGTTGGCGCTATTTCGCAGGACTAAGCTACCCAGTAGTTATGCCTCACGAAGTTGCGAAAGAGCAAAATGGAACACTTCAAGGAATGTTGTGACCTGTTGGAGCGAAGAATATGAATTCTCATATGAATTCAATTTCGAAGGGACGGCCAAAGCATGCGGAATCAATGTTATAGTTAAGGCCCTGAGTACAAATATTTGATTTCCTAACTACCAAGTGAAGATATCTTTTAAAAGATTTTGTAGAAGAGCAGATGCAGAGTTATCTTTTTCAGATACAGAGCAAATCGTTTCAGTTGCAGAGCAATTTCCTTCAAACAAAAATCAGGTTCTCTTATATTTTTGTAGCAATTCTTGTGTGGTGTTCTAAGTAAGATAATTCTTCTATTGCAGGATTGTTTTAGAGTGATATTCATTTTCTTGCATCTTCAAAATGGCTCCTAAAAGGGAATTTTCCAGCAAGGTTAATTATTTGGAAAGAAGTGTATGTGATGATTTTTTAGAACAGTTGACGTTGTCAACCAATCAGGAATCAAAGGCTAAAGAGTTAGTGCCCAGGGCTCCCCGTCTGAAGATAGGAGAAGGATTGTATGACAAGGGTAATTGGCTGAGAGACCCACAGGTGGGACTGTCTGGGTTGGGGTTGTTTAAAGTCGGATTTGGAATGAGAAATTCTCCTGCCCCTCAAAACAGTATCTGGGAACTAGATGTTGGGAAATTGGTAGTCCCAGGGGTATTTATGGATACAGACCTGCTAACCCAAATGGCATTGAATTATGATCCAGTCACAAGATGCATCCGAGATGTAAATGGGAAAACCCTTGTGGAAATTAATGCTGAAGAATTATGGACAGTATTTGGGCTTAATGAGTTCACAAAATTTCTGGAACCCATAAATTTCACATCATTAGCCCAAGTTTACAGTGCACAGAGAAGTCATCTCAGGAATGGGCCTCTCAAGGAGTTTTTTGTGAAAATAGGAGGGTTAGCAATTGTAGGACCCAATACACAAGAGCCCTTCTCATTGAGTATGTTTACCCTGAGGGCTAAAGGAATGTATTGGGCACTTTGTCAAGTCCTAGGAGAAGATGCTAAAGCAAATATGCCATATCATTACTTGCTAATGATTGCCTAGATTTTGAATCCTTCTCTTGCTATCACATTTGATTATGCCTCCTTCATCGCCGATGTTGTCCATGGAGGCTTGATAGGAATAAAGAATGGAAAGGTGGACAGACCTTTCAGATGGTATTCACTCTTAATGCACCTTTTTCTCTTCAAAGGTGGTGATTATTTTGCCAGTGGACTAGACCTGGTTAAGGAAAAGGAAGGAGAAAAAATGCCAGTACAATTATGGAGTACTGTGTTGTCATGGGACAGAGAGGATGCTAGTTTTTTAAAGTTTGACAAATATTTTGCATCCAAAATAAGAACTCTTTTATGCTCTGATAACCCAAGAGTCCCCAAGGTTCTTCTAGAATTCGTAAGGCCAAAAGAATTCACAGAGAACATCAAGATTGTTCATAACTGGGGTGACATTTATTTATATCCAGTCTCCATAGTTTTCAGAGTTTTTGGTTTCAGGGGTACTCCATTTTTGTTACCTTACCAGGTCCCTCTCAAAGTGGGAATAGCGGAGATCCTTAGGCAAATTGGTGGCCTACAAGAGGCAGAGTTAACAGGTAGAGGCAAAGGGACTATTTTCCCTGCAGCTACCATAGCCCACCAATTCATAATAACAAAGAGAGGCTGGAATTGTTTTGAAGATTTCCTCAAACCTTATCATTTATCCACTGCAGTGTCTAGGTGTGCTAACCTAGAGGACTTCTTCAACGGTGTGTTTAGGAAGAAGGTAGCATGCAGAGGTAGGCCTCATCAATTCCAATTTCCTGAAGACCTCATCAGGAATGAATTTGATCTAGATGAGCAGGAACTAAGAAAAGAAAAGTGGGTGGCTTACAAGAAAGCCTTGGATTTTGTGCATCAATTTGATGCTAGCTATGACCCATTGTCTAGCTTCTTCCCATTGGAAGAAAAAATAAAGTTTTTGATTGTTTTCTTTGAAGATGTGATGCAAACACTAAAGGAGAAGAGGGAAGCTATGATTAAAAGCAACCCTGAAAAGGCCAGAGTGATCCTAAGCAGGTCAACTTCCAGCAAGGCAATTCCTCCTGGTGATTACACATTGCATAAGAAATCGGGTTACAGTGTGTTGGTGCCTACAACAGGGGAGCCCTCTACATCCAAAGGAAAGAGGAAGATACAAGATTTCATTGACATCCAAGACAGCCCAAAAAGGCAAAGGGTGGGGAAGGAAGTGCAATCAGACAAACCTTTGTATTCCCCATCCCACTCCCCTATCCATATAGGAGATGAGCAAGCAGCAGCTGAACACCTATTGCAGTTGGGTAGCTTAGGGGAAATTGCATACACCTATGATGAAGTGGAGGAAGGGATGCCAGAAGATCCCATTGATGCTGAAATGGATATTACCTCCACTGAACGTAAAGGCCAGGAGTGGGATCCTGAGATAAAAAAGGCAAGTAGTGCCTTTTTAGCTGATGACAACTTTGTCACATCGGAAGCATTTATGCAATTCATTTGGAAACAACATATAGATAGATATAATGCTAGATGTGAGACAAGAAAGGCTGAGCAGCCAAATAAAGATCGAGCCTTAGTGGAGGAAGAAATAAAACATGAGATGATGGAAGAATTCAAAACCATCACTCCTTAGCAGGGAAGAGATCTAGTAGCACAAGCTAGAGTGCTTATCTTGCCAGAGTGGGATATTGTTGATGCCCTAGTGCTAGATGCAATAAGGAAAGAGACCAAACCCATGGAAGGGGTTACCTTCAATAAGGATAATGTTGCACTAGTCATGTGGTCTCTCAAGAGAAATGAGAGCAAGAAAGGCAAAGACACCCCAGGGTCAAGTTACCTTTGTGGAATGATGATAAAAAGAGTGCAGAGTATAGGGGTAGTAGAGGTTGCAAGTACTGTGTTAGAAACTGCAAAATTCAGTGTTGCAGTGGCGGAGAAGGAAGCCAAAGAAAAGGAGGCCCTCCAAATTAATTTGGAAATAGTTTTAAAGGCCTATAATAGTGCCAAGGAGGAGGTAAGAGGCAAAGATAGCATCATTGCCAAGTTGCAGAGCCAACTGATGGGACAACACCAACAAGGTGAGTCTTTAACATTGATGATTTCCTCTTCTCCTGCAAGACCTCCGCCTACTAGCCCTATTATTGAATTTCCACCATCTCCAACACCCTCCACCTCTCAAATGATTGAGATCACACCCCAAGAACTAGAAAACCTAAAGCAGGCTCAAGCCTTATATGCAGGGAAATATGAGGAAAAGGTAAGGGCCACAATCTCTAGTTTTGCAGACACAATAAATGCCTCATTGCTTTACAACAATGTGGGAAAAGTTATGGAGATATGGAATGAGCTGAGAAGAGATAAGGCAATTTTGACACCCATTTTTGACAGATGGAGACCTAGGGAGCAGGATCTAGAGTTCATGTGTGTATCCTGTGATGAAGCAAGAGCTAATCCCATTATCAAATCCACTTCTGATGTCGCTAAGGTCTTAATGCAATTGGCAACAGAGGTGGATAATTTGGATAGAAGGGTTAAATTGCTTAAGAAGGAATACACTGATCAAGTTTGTGAGTTGCTCCCAGGAGTTTTTGCTAATCCCGATCGGTTAAAAGATAAGCAGATATGGCTTAAGGAGATAGAAGCCAAATTGTCAGCAAGAGTCAAAGGAATCATTGATCTTGATGATACTTCTTTCTTTGTCGTGACAATACAAGAGATAGAAAAAATTAAGTCACATTATGGTTTTGTTAATTCAGAAGTCAACAAACTGAGGAATTCTTGGAAAAGGTTGACTAAAAATAAAGATGATGTGATTAATTTTTCATGGCCGACAGAAGAAATATATAGTGAGTGGGCAACTAAATATGCCACCCAGGATCCAGAACAGTTGGAGAGCACCCCGGAAAAGATAGAAGAGGTTGCAACAGAATAACAGGTTGAAATAACTGTAGAGGCTGAAAAGTCCTTGTAACTGCTTTTGCGAAAAGATTGTAACTTCTTTATTTTGTAACAAACTCTCCTCAAAAGGTCCGAAGCTTTGTGCATCCATGTGGTTATAAATGGATACAAGGACTAGAGGAAAAGAGATCACAAAATTCTGTAAGAAAACGCTGCAGAAATTTATCTAAGCTTTTCTAAGTCTAATGGAAAATCAAAATTTATTGTAATACTCTTTGAACTAAATATCAATATACAGGCCATCGGTTTTGAGTAAAGCTTGGTGTTGTCTTCAAGTTTGTTCAAAAATTTATTTACTGTTTTCATTCTGAATAATCCAGGGTTATTTTGTTTGAATGGAATTGCAAAGCAATTTTAGTATAAGTGTTTATTAGCTTTTCTCTTTAGGAGGGAAATTAAATATGTGAGATCACTTTTACCAGTAAATTCTTTGGGAGGAACTTAGAATTTTGAGGACCATAGCTTAGTTTGGAATGATTGGATTCTTGTATGTGTCAGGCATATATAAGGATTAATAAAAAACCAAGCTGACGGGAAGTATAAAGACATATTGTTTAAGGGGTTTATTTGAAGTTTAGATGACTCTGTGACCTTGGATAAGGCACTGGTATTAAATGAAGTTGTTTATTGCATGCTTTGTTGATCGAAATGCTGAATTTAAATATAATTTTCATCCTTTGTTTTCAGTTAATTTCAGGGTGAATAAATCCACTAGTTTTCTGGACTGGTTTGCTGTGGGTTTATGTTCGAAAGTGTGGATTTAATTCACAAAGGTATACCCACCTGGGCTCCAAGGAAGCCCGAAGTGTAGAAGGTCTATCCAAACCTTGTCATTTGTTGCCTTGAAAATTTCCTTATCTTTGATATCTCTCCTGTACCAAGCTTTAAACTATATTAATTTGAGGATGTTAAAGGGAATCAGATTTTGAAGACAACAAGCTGCAAAAGCCAAGAATAATCTAACTGCCTCAATTATGGCTACCGATGTAAAGTATAGCTAGGAAATTGGGAAATCATTAAAGAAAATCAATATTAGTCATAGCTCAATCACAAAAGCACAAATGCAATGATGAATCCTAATTACATCCAATAAAGACATGAAAATAAAAACATTCAAGATTTGAAAATTAAGCAAACCAAGTGCAGATTTGAATGTCTCCTTCATGTGGCTCCATTGTCCTTCTTTCTTCTTCAAATAGCTTTTATTGTGGATCTCACCTACTAGTGCATGATCATGATATGAAAACAAGTAGACAAGATGATTGCTCAAGAATACTCGAAGCGTGATTGATTTGACAAAGTGGTTATTAGATCGATAATGTGATTAGTCTTGATTGAAGAAATTCATCCAATTTATAGACAAATTGGAGAGATGATCAAATTAGCATGAAGAGATTCAAATGGAAATTGCAAATCAAGAATGTCAATTATGACAAATTTATGACAAATTTGCACTTTCTATGCAAAATTGATTGATTGATAATTTATGACAAAATTATGACAAATTTCTATGTCAAGATTGATTGATTGTCAATTATGACAAATTGAAATGTCATTCCCATGAAATTAGGAGAAAAATAGGAGGAAACTGAATTAGAAATTAGGAAAATTAGAAAAATGGAAATTAGGAATTAGGAAATTAGAAAATGAGGAAAATAGGAATTAGGAAATTAGAAAATGAGGAAATAGGAATTTAGTGAATTAATTAATAATTTTTCATTTATTAATTAATTCACAAAGAGGGAATTTAGAAATTGATGAAAAACTAGGAATTTAGGAATTAGGAGAAATTAAGTAAATCAATTAATAATTTGTCATTTATTTATTAATTCACAAAAAGAGGAATAATTAGTTAGCCAATTAAATTAAACATTTAATTGTGACACAAAGACCTAGGATAAATAAATAAATTATTTAACCTAGAGGGAGAAATGACAAACAGGGTGAAATGAATAAAATCATGAAACCCTAAAAGATGAATTAGAAATGCAAGGATGACAATTAGGTCTTGATGAAAGATTAATTTGATGTTGATTCGATTTGATCATGATTTTGAATTGATAAATGATTTGATTGATAAATGCATCAATTGACGAGGAACAATGACTAATTGATCCAAATTGAGAAAGACGACGATCAATGACAAATCGATCGCAAAATGTCAAAATTGACAAGAGGACAAGGATCGATGAAAAAATAGATCACAAGATGACAAGATTAATGACAAATTGATCAAAAGACAAGAATTGTTGACAATTATCGATCGCATGATGACAAGATTGATAAGAGGACAAAACCCTAATTAAGATTGACGATGTCCAAAATGATGACAAATGAATACGCACATAGATGCGACAGGATAAGATTGACCAAAATCATGACTGATATTGTTATTGACAAGACCAAATTCGAAAGTGAGATAAATGAAGAATGCAGAAGAAGGACTCGATGCTCACAAATGATAAAGACCAAATGTGTGACATAGGAGAAATGTTAATGCGACGCAAAAACCCTAAAATAAGGCAATGCACAAATGTTAAAGTATGATTCCGCAAGCGTTGACCATTTTTAGGTGTCTACACAAAGGTTTCATTGTAATCAACTCCTTCTTTCTGAGAATATCCTTTACATACTAATCTTGCTTTATTTCTGACAACCTTACCATCTTCATTGATTTTGTTTCTAAATACCCATTTGGTTCCAATTACATTTTTATTTTTAGGTCGGGGAACTAATGTCCAAGTATTATTTTTCTCAATTTGTCCTAATTCTTCTTCCATAGCTTTAATCCAAAATTTATCTTCACATGCCTCATTGATAGATAATGGTTCAATTTGAGAAATAAGACATACCTCTTCATTTGCCAATCTTTCTCTTGTCATGACTCCTTTAAGTTTGCTTCCAATTATTTGATCTTCAGAATGATTCAGTCTTACATACTGGAGTGTCTTAGTCTGTTGTTGTTCTTCAATTACTGTGGAATCCTTTGATGATACCGGAGCAACTGGATCATCATTCTGTACCGGTGGATTTATTGTAGGTCCATTTGTCATAATTTTTGTTCCCGGTTCAGAGTCTATATACCTTGAAGTTGCTTTGAATTGTTCATCAATCTTTACATTTGTACTCTCAACAATTTTCTGTAATCTTTTATTAAAACATCTATATACTTTACTCTTAGATGAATAACCAAAAAATATTCCTTCATCACTTCTAGGATCAAACTTGCCAATATACTCATCTCTTCTAATATAACATTTACTTCCAAAAATTATGAAATACTTAAGAGTAGGAGTATTACCAAACCATAGTTCATGAGGGGTCTTACCGGTTTCACCTTTGATGTGAACTTTGTTGAATGTATAGACAGTAGTGCTTACTGCCTCTCTCTAGTACACATGTGGTAGATTTTCTTCTGATAACATACTTCTTGCTGCATCCAAAATAGTTCTATTTTTTCTTTCAACAACTCCATTTTGTTGTGTTGTCCGAGGTGTTGATAACTGTATTTTGATTCCATTTACTTTACAGAATGTATTAAAATATTTAGATGTGAATTCTCCTCCTTGATTTGATCTCAAACATTTAATTTTCTTACCGGTTTCATTTTCAACCATTGCTTTGAATAGTTTGAACTTCCCAAGTGCTTCTGATTTTTCTCTGAGAAAAGTAACCCAACACATTCTAGAATAATCATCAATAATTAGCATGAAATATCTATCACCTTGTAAGCTTTTAGTTCTAGCTGGACCACATAAATCAGTGTGAATTAAATCAAGGGCATTATTGGATTTTTCTGGAATACTTTTGAAACTAGCTCTAACTTGTTTTCCAAATTGACATTCCTTGCAAATTGTATTTTGAGGTTTCACAATTTTAGGTAGATCTCTAACTGCCTTAGAAGTACTGATTTTTACCATGCAATCAAAATTTACATGACATAGTGTTTTATGCCATAGCCAACTTTCATCTATATGTGGAATTAAGCATGCCTTTTCACTGTTATTCAAATGAAAGATATTACCTCTAGTCTGATTACCGGTTGCAATTTCCAAACCAGTTCTATTCATGATTTTGCATTTTCCATTTTTAAATTGTAACTGAAAACCTTTTTCAACTAATTGACCAACACTTAAAAGATTATGTTTTAATCCTTCAACATAGTAGACATTGTCAATGTTATGTTTACCATCAAGAGATATTGAACCCTTACCTTTGATTGAATAGGATTTTTCATCTCCGAATCTTACTAAACCTCCATTGTATTCTTGAAAGTTCAAGAATTTACCTTTGTCTCCAATCATGTGATGTGAGCATCCCGAGTCAATAATCCATTCATCCTTTGATTCAACTTTAGCTACCAGGGCTTGTTCTATCGGTTGAGCAATAGGTACCGGTTGATCTTCTATTATAGCAACAAAGACCCATCCACTATCTACTGGATCCTCATCAGAATCATCAGTCACATCTTCATCGGCAATGTAACAAGATTTATCTTTGTTTTTCTTAAATCTGTATCTTTGATATTCAGGATTAGGTTTGTATGTTCTTCTAGCTTCTTCTCTTAGTCTAGCATGTCTATCAGGGCATCTTGAAGCCATATGACCAATATTATTGTAGTTAAAACATTTAAAGGGTGCTTTGCCTTCATACTTACTTCCAATTGGGCCTTTTGGCATTTTTCTTGCAAATAGTGCTTCAAGTTCTTCAAGCTCTTCATTCTCCTTCTTGGTTTCTTCAAGTTCTCTTGCATAAAAGGCTCTCCAGTCTGATTTGTCAAAGGATGGAGCAGATTATGTTGATGCTTTGAAGGCCAAATCAGTTTTTATAGTAGTAACAAGACCAAATTCCTCAATTTCAAAAGCTGAAAGTTTTCCAATCAATGTATCCCTAGTTACTGATGTATTAGGCATTGTTCTCAACTCATTTATAGCAGTAACCTTCATTTTATATGCCGGTGGCAAACCTCTTAAGATTTTTGAAACAATCTCATCTTCACTCAAGGTTCCTCCACAACATTTGATACCCAAAACAATTTCATTTACTCTTTCCATAAAAGCAGAAATCCTTTCATCTTCTTCCATTTTCAGATGTTCATACTTGACTCGGAAGCTTTCAAGTTTTACAATTTTGACTATGGAATCCCCTTCATTCAGTGTTTCCAAATGATCCCAAATAGCTTTTGTAGTGGACCTATCTGATAATCCCATGATTTGTTGATCTGATAATGCACTCAAGAGTGCTTCTCTTGCTTTGCAATCATTTTCTTCATCTTTAGCTAAAGTAGTGGGAGCAGTCTGACCAGCTACAACAACAGTATAACCATTCTTAGTAACTTCCCAGATGTCTTTACCAATGCAATTCAGATGTGTCTCCATTCTGATTTTCCATATCCCATAGTTGGTTCCATCAAGTTTAGGACTATCCTTTCTGAAATAATTAGTAGACATTGGATCTCCTTAAGTTGTTAAACTTTTGCAAAAAGAGGACTAGGCTTTGATACCAATTGTAGGTCCCAGAGACAACTAAGAGGGGGGGGTGAATCAATTGTCTAATAAATTCAAACCAAAAAATTATTAACCAACTTAATGCTTAATACCGGTAAATCAGTTAAGTATGTCGGTAGACAGTGTTAATAGTAAATTGCTATACCGGTAAGAATTAATGCATGAAACATAAGCACAAAGTCATCCACAACACATGACACCAATATTTGTACGTGGAAACCCTGTAAGGGCAAAACCACGATGGGAAACCTTACCCACAATCAGATGATACTACTACAGATAGTAAGTGTACAAGAGGGGTCTGCACATGCAGAAAGGCCAACAGCCTAGAGCTCACTACTCAATCACAAATGGGAGTCACACTGACTACAGTTGGATGGTTAAATCCAATAAGAATGTACTGCACAAAATAACATCTTCATATGCTGGATTCAATACCGGTGTAATGCTGATATGCTTCTACAAAAACCTAACTTCACCTTCAAATGATGTCTTTGTGTATGCCTCTACTTTATCTCGCATATACCTTTACTTAAATCTTTTTCGCATTCCACACTTGATCTTATAAATAAGATCTTATATTTATACCATACCCTAAGACCAATTTTAGTAGGTCGGCTCTACAAGATATTACAATAAAAATATTTTACAAATAATACAATAACTGATGCAATAACTGATTGAGCATGTCGGCTTAATGCATTTACAACAATAATAAATCATCTCCATAGCATGCCATGCTAATCTAGAAAAGATAAACCTGTCGGTGTAACCCTAGATAACCTGGACCTATTTGCTGGTAAAAACAAATATGCAAATAAGAATATACCAATGATTATTACTTCAAAATAAAGTGTCCACATGATGTCTTTGACATTACCAAGTATCTTCCATGTCATTCCAGGTACCGGTGAACATTATATCCTACCGGTTAATGATATATCGGTAACTGTTGCATAGTTTACTGTTTGCCGGTGAATGTTGTTGGATCTCCAAAGTAGGTGTATTTAGTAGGTGTTGACATCAATGACAAAACCATACCAAAATACCAATGGTATCCTTTACACTTAACTCACGACGTCGATCAAGACCATTTGGCCTAGTCTGTCTCATGACCAAGGCTAGATAATTCTCCTACATTTGAGAAAAAGAACAATGAATAAGATACGTCATTCACATCACAAGAAAACAAAAAATAAATTCATATTATCAAATGCGAACTGATATAAGAAAATGTGAACTAATATTTTTAATTGTGGAACAATTAAGGCAAATGTGTGTTGGGCATTTGGTGGAATTGATTATGTGTTGCATTAATGTTTTTTCATTGATGCCAACACTAGTTGTTTGGATGCTTTAATGACACCCTTCTCGTTTCGGTTGGTTGAGTAGTTTCTGGTTGATTTGGATCTGACATGATCCAGTAGGCTCAAATATAGTTTGGTGATGTAATTCGCTTGTTCATCATACTCATGCTCATATTCAGTTAGTTGTTTTGGTCTGGTGATCAGATGCTATCATGTTTTCTTAGAAGCTTGGTTTCTAGTTCAGGCAAGGTTTTCACCAACAGAGCTTTTGATGAAGATCTTTGATGAATTGCATAAGTGGTGCTAGTGTAGCTTCTAGTGGAGTTTCAAGATGTTGATGGTGATCATGTTCGAGACTTGGCAGATGGAGATGATTGTTGTAGTGTGTGGACCTATACTGGGTCCTGATTGATCTAGGTTATGGACCGGCTTTAATGTAACGTGTGATTTGGACCTCTCGATGTTTTTCTGTGATGTCTTATGTGTTGGATATCATTTGTTTGTTCTAAGGTCGACAAGGTTTGTAATTATGTAATTAGTTTATTATCTGGTGGTTGACCTAATTGCTTATGGTTGAGGGTTTGTATATATAGATGTAAGATCTCATTGTAGATCATCATGGTTATGTTAGAGGTCATGGTCAAGGGATGTAATGTGCGAATAATGTAATATCATTTAGGCAGAGGATTTGGTCAATCATTAGAGATTGAATTGGGTTTATGTAAGAGGATTTAGTCCTTTGGTATTGAGCTTCACCAGAACTATACTTAGGCATAGGAGATGCTATCTTTATAGTTCATCACTTCTTCGGATTGTAGCCTGGATTTCTATGTAGTCAATGAGGTTCCTTTTGTGATGAGCAGTGCACTCTAGGATATTGGCCTTCCTGCAAGTGCAGGCCCCTCAATTGTAATTCACATACTTACTATAGAAGTATTATCTGACTATGGGTAGGCTTCCCACAGTGATTTTTTCCTTTACTGAGTTTTCCACGTTTAAACACTGGTGTCATGTGGATGGTATTTATTATGTGATTATTTTTTATGCTTAATTGGTTTAACTTCTATTCCAGTATTAATGTTTTGGTTTCCGGTATTAAAGTTCTAAATGCTAATGGTTCTAGTAATCTGTGACAAATGATTCACCCCACCCCCCTCTCATTTGTCTTCCAATTATTTGAACTATCTAACAATTGGTATCAGAGAATTAGTCCTCTCTGCAGAAAGCTTAACCACTTGAGGAAGATCCTATGGCAACTAATACCTAGTACTTCAAGTTCATCCAATTCTTCTCGAGCTATCTTTCAAAGAGATATTCCTAGGCTTGATGCAACAAATTACATAGTATGGAAGATTCAGATGGAGACTCATCCAAGATTGTAAGAAATGAACAGTGTGGAAATGCCTTCCTAATGTCAATTAATAGGGAAGAATGCAGTTTAAAAATTTTACAGGATGTTAAGAATCATATAGACAAAAAAATAGAATCAACATAGAGATAGAACACCAAGAATTACGTGGGAAAACCCTTTCGGGAAAAAACCCACCACCAATAGTTGAACACTTTATTTCCAGTAAATGAATTTACAATAAAGTTTCAGTCTACAACTATAGGTTTTCATTCTTAGATTCTCACGAAATGGACACTACAATCGACACACGCTATCTGTCTTACACCATAGTTATCCAATGGCTATATATATCAGATTGTTGACAATTCAACTGAGCAATTGCACCAGCGGTTTGAAGTCTAATCGTGTGCATCGGTCTACATCCATGAGAAACACAATATCCCATATGCACCAAGAAGTCAGGTCAGTTCATATTCATATACACCGACAAGACCATCTTCAGTGTCCAAGTGTTTATCTTTTGGACTCCGATTTGAGCGCACACTCGTAGTCGGTCTCTACTCCACTTTCTCGACCTCTAGCTTGCATCTTTGCCAATCTATCATGGACTCACCGTCAGAATGAAGTTCTTCTTTATTGCTGGATCACAATGGAAATTCTAATGAGCAATTTCCCATCATGACCTAGCAACCACCATTGGATCTTTTGTGATTGCCATCCGATCATCTGTGATATGCTCAGCCTTTAACTTTCCTTAGCTGCTCTCCTATTGGGTCCCACCACTTGGTTGCCATGTCACGAGGGATAACATTTTGAGAACCTTACAACCTCTATACAGCGACAACCACTGATAGTCCCTGAATTTTACTCCACCGTTGATCTTCCTTGGATCTATCGTTGGATCTTCTCTATTTGCATGACCCTTATCTCACCTAGGCCGCTCACTTATGCCACGTGTCACTCCCTGATTGGCTCTGGAGTCCCTATCCTACCACCTTAGCATGACCTCACTAACCACTAAAATGAAGCTCTTATTTGTCACTGGGTCGTGATGGATATTCTAACGATCAGTTTCCCATCGTGACCTAGAGACCACCATTGGATAAAATCAAACTTGCTCACCCGATAGCCAATCACAAGAAGAGGGTTCCATCGGCAAGAGTTACAATGACAACTATTCCATCGGGATAGGTTCCTCTGATCAGTCTAAACACAAGTCAAGTTAATTTGAGGCACATTTCCAACAAACTCCCACTTGACGAGGAATTCATTGGACCGATTACCATTCTAGATGTTACTGAGAAACATGGGTATCAAGACCCATAGAATTAGAACACCACCTGAACTTGTGAGTGCTCACAAGTTTTGTCAAGGCATCTTCAACATTTTCAGAGTGTCTATCTTGTTAAGATAAACTTTTCCATCTTCCACCATGTCATGAACAAAGTGATACTGAACATTAACATGCTTCATTCTGGCATGGAAAGTAGGATTATTCACTAGACATATAGCACTCTGACTGTCACTCCAAATTTCAATTTTCCCTATACCAAAACCAATATTTGAACTCAACTGTCTGATCCAAACAACTTCTTTGCATGCATGTGTAGCTGCCATGTCTTCTATCTCTTTTGGAGATTTCAGACTATCAAGCACAGATAGCTTAGTTCCCTGCAAGATGGGAACAACCTATGATTTATAGTCAGACATATGAAACCTATCAAGAAAATTGGTTATATACTTTCTCTGGCTGAGGCAAAGTTTCCTCTTAGATCTATTCCTTTTGATCTCCATTCCCAGAATGTAATTTGCTGCTCCTAAGTCCTTCATTTCAAATTTCATAGATAACTGAGATTTTAAATCTGAGATCATACCTTTTGTATTTCTTATGAATAGCATGTCGTCTACATACAAAGCTATGATAAGAATCCTATCACCTTTAGTTTTGTAGTAAACACAATGATCATCTTTTGATCTCACAAATCCCAAGGACAAAATAAATGTATCATACTTTTGATACCACATTCTAGGAGACTATTTCAAACCATATAGAGACTTCTTGAGTCTGCATACCAAATGTTCTTTACCTTTTTCCAAAAGTGCTCAGGTTGAGACATATAAATCTCTTCTTCAAGATCACCATGAAAAAATGTTGTCTTCACATCCATCTGCTCAATCTCCCAATCACATGCTACTGCAAGTGACAAGAGAAATATGATAGATGTCAGCTTAGCCACAGGAGAAAAGATCTCTCCATAGTCAATACCCCTTTTCAACCAATCTTGCTTTGTACTTCTCAATGCTGCCATCTAGACCATACTTCTTTTTGAACACCCACTTGCAGCCTACAAGCTTTCTGTCTTTAGGCAATGGCACCAAATCCCAAGTTCCATTTTTATCCAATGATGACATTTCATCATTCATGGCTTCCAACCAGGAATCTGAATTAGGCATCTTAATAGCTTCTTTGACAGTCCTAGGCTCATCAGTATCTGCAAGTAAAGCATAAGCACAATTAACATTCAACATAGAGTGATTGTACTTATTAGGTGTATACCTATTAGGTTTCCGCCTCTCTAGAGTAGATCTTCTCAACTCTAGTGTTGAGGCTTCTTGAGGTTCAACAGGAGGCTCATCACCATGTTCTTCTTCAGAACTACTTGAACTGCTTGAACTCTCCTCATCTTCAGGTATCTCTGGAGATTCTTCCTTAGCAGGAGGAATTTCAACCTTGGCTTCTCCTTTCTTTCCTATGTTGTGATCTAATGACATAGGTTTCAGCTCATGAAAAATCACACTTCTGCTGTACATAACCTTACCAATCACTGGATTCCAAAGTTTGTATCCTTTCACATCAACTCCATAGACAATGAAGATACATTTCATAGCTTTGTTATCCAACTTAGATGTATTAAAATCAGGCACATGAGCATATGCCTCTACACCAAAAACATGAAGGTGCCTTAAAGAAGGTTTCTTACTAGACCAAGCTTCCATAGGTGTTTTGTCAACCAATACTGAAGTAGGAGAATGATTTAGTAGGTAACATGTTGTAGCAACTACTTCAGCCCAGAATTTTTGTTCCAGCTCAGCTCCGCTCAACATGCTTCTTGCTTTCTCCATTAGAGACTGATTCAACCTTTTAGAAACTCCATTTTTTTGTGGAGTGTAAGGTACAGTCTTATGTCTCTTAATTCCATGATCAACACAGTACTTGTCAAAATATGCACTACAATATTCACCACCATTATCTATTATTAAACATTTAATCCTTCTCCCAGTCTGATTTTCAACAAGACTCTTAAACTCCTTAAACCAACTAAACACTTCTAATTTACTTTTAAGAAAGTACACAAATGCCCATCTTGAATAATCATCTACAAAAGATACATAGTACTTAGACTTAGATAGAGAAGGAACATCCACTAGACCAAACACATCAGAGTGAACATAATCCGGAATGTTAGAAGACTTATGAGAACTAGAATAAAACTGAACGTGGTTATGTTTTCCATATATGTAGTGTTCTTGGAAATCGAACTCAAAACTACAATCATCCAGACCTTCAACCAGATTCTTATTGTTCAAATATTTTAAACCTTTTTCACCTATGTAGCCTAACCTATTATGCCCGAGCATTGTTTTCTCAGCAGGAAGTTTAGCTTCCAATGAATTAGCATTATGCATCATTACAGTTGTCTTAACAGACTTTTTAGAGGTTACATTACAACATATAGGTTCAGAATTTAACTTATACAGTGTACGAATGCGATCACCCTTTGTCAATACAATGGAACCCCTAGTCATCTTGCAACCACCAGATACAAATGTAACTTGTACTCCAACATCATTAAGTTTACTTACAGAGAGAATGTTTCTTGCCAAACCTGGTATATGAAGAGCTCCATTGATCCCCTTCACCCTACCATCTGGGAATTGAATTTTAATTCTGCCTCTCCCTATAATATCCAACGTAGAATCACTAGCCAAGTATACCTTTCCACCAAAACACTATTCATAATTCGAGAACCACTCCTTGTGGGAGGTCATGTGAAAAGATGCGCTAGAATCTACTAACTAGGTGTCATCTGAGGTAGGCACTGCCAGGGTCACTACAAATGCATCTGCATCACTCTGAGAAGATTTAGTGTCAGAATACTTCTTCTTTTTCTTCTCCTCATTGCAATCCCTATCCTACCACCTTAGCACACCCTCACTAACCACCAGAATGAAGCTCTTATTTGTTGCTGGGTCATGATGGATATTCTAACAAGAAGTTTCCCATCACGACCTAGCGACCATCATTGGATCAACTTGGACTTGCTCACCTAATAGCCGATCACAAGAAGAGGGTTCCATTGGCCCATCAACAAGAGTCACACCGAAAATTGTTCCATCGAGATAGGTTACTCCAATCAGTCTGAACACAAGTCAAGTTAATTTGAGGCACATTTCCAACAGAGATGTCTTGGCAAGGAGATTTGGGAGATCACATAGAATGGTATCACACCTTATAATCTGAGATCTAGCAATCCTCCTCTAGAAAACTTGGATAAATATCTTGGGAATGATTGTAGAGAAAGAGAAGCCCTCTTGTGTGCACTTTCTGATCAACAAATAATGGGATTAACCGACAAATCATCTGGAAAGGCTATATGGGATAAGTTGGAGACTCTTAATGAAGGTGACCCTACAATGAAGAATGCTAAACTTGATGGTTATCAGGTGAGATATGAAAACCTAAATATGGAAGAAGATGAAAGGATTACTGCATTTATGGAAAGGGTAAATGAGATTGTTATGGGAATTCAATGTTGTGGTGGAGCTCTGAGAGAAGGTGAAAATATTTCTAAAGTTCTGAGAGCCCTACCACCGCATTACAAAATGAAGGGTATGACTATTAATGAGATGAGAAAAATGGCTAATACATTTGTGAATAGAGATACTTTGGTTGGGAAACTATCTTCTTTTGAGCTTGAATAATTTGGACCTTCTCAAGCTGTGAAGACTGAACCTTCTTTTCATGCATCTACATCTGCAACCGGTAAGCAA
This sequence comes from Cryptomeria japonica, assembly GCF_030272615.1. Classification (NCBI taxonomy): domain Eukaryota; kingdom Viridiplantae; phylum Streptophyta; class Pinopsida; order Cupressales; family Cupressaceae; genus Cryptomeria; species Cryptomeria japonica. The sequence continues at coordinate 740,748,083 of NC_081413.1, forward strand.
GATTGGAAATCTTTGTATACAAAGGAATTGAAAGATATGAAGAGAGAAGATGGTGAGTTTGAGCAACTTGAAGTACTATTTGCTATAAGAGTACCTAAAGAACTGATAGGAAGTAAGTATGAAGGAAAAGAACCTTTTAAATGTTTTGCATGTAATAAGATTGGTCATTTTGTATCTAAATGTCCTGAAAGCAATTCAAGATTTGAAGAAAAAATTAGAAGATCATTTAATCCTAACCCTAATATTAGAACAAGTATAAGTACAGGAAAAACAAAGATAAATCATGCTCCATAGCAGATGAGGAAGGCATTACTAAATTTGATAATGAACCAGCAGAAGACTCTACTAGTGGTTCCAACAATGGGAAGGAATGGGTGTTCCTATCTATCAAGGAAGATGATTCAACATTGGAAGAGAATGTACCTAAAGAGAAGGCACTTGCTCCTAAAATTGAAGACAAGGATGAATGGGTAATTAACAATGTTTTCTCACATCATATGACTGGAGATAAAGGGAAGTTTCTATCTTTGCATGAATTTGATGGCGGTCTAGTTAGATTTGGAGATGACAAATCATGTATGATCAAGGAAAAAGGAACTATATCATTGGATGGTAAAAATAATACTAACAATGTTTATTATGTTAAAGGTTTGAGGCATAATCTTTTGAGTGTAGGACAATTGGTAGATAAGGGATTTCAATTATAGTTCAAGGATGGAAAATATAAAATCATTAACAGATCTGGTTTAGAGATTGCAACCAATACATAGACAGAAGGTAATATATTTCATTTCAACTCTAGTGAGAAGACATGTTTGATTACACAAATTGATGAGAGCTGGCTATGGCATAAAAGGTTGTGTCATGTGAATTTTGATTGCATTATGAAGATCAGCTAAACTAAGGCAGTTAGCGATATACCTAAGATTATGAAGCCCTATAATCCAATATATAAAGAATGTCAAATGGGTAAACAGGTCAGAACTTCTTTTAGGAGTATATAAGATAAATCTAATGATGTTCTTGATCTTATTCATAATGATTTGTGTGGCCCTACTAGAGTTAAAAGTTTTCAAGGTGATAGATATTTCATGCTAATCATTGATGATTATTCTAGAATGATGTGGGTTACTTTTCTAAAAGAAAAATCTGAAGCATTTGAAAAGTTGAAAATCTTTAAGGTTAAAGTGGAAACTGAGACATGATTGAAGATTAAATGTTTGAGGTCAAATCATGGTGGAGAATTCACATCCGGTGAGTTTAATAACTTTTGTGAGAAGCATGGTATAAGAAGGCAATTTTCTACTCATCGAACACCTCAGCAAAATAGAGTTGTGGAAAGGAAGAACATAACTATCTTGGATGTTTCTAGAACAATGATGATGGAAGATAGTCTACCTCATATCTACTAGAGAGAAGCAGTGAGCACATCAGTTTATACATTCAACATAGTACATATCAAAGGAGAAACTGGTAAGACACCTTATGAATTATGGTTTGGCAATACACCTATAGTTAAGTATTTCAGAAATTTTGGTAGTAAATGTTATATCAGAAGAGATGATATCATTGGAAAATTTGATCCTAGATGTGATGAAGGCATATTTCTTGGTTATTCTAATGAAAGCAAGGTATATAGATATTATAACAAGAGATTGCAGAGAATTGTGGAGCATGCTAATATCAAAGTAGATGAGTTGAATATAAGTCAAATAAGAGTTTATGAGAAAGAACCGGTAATGTAAATGATAATATCTGAACCGGTAGCACCTTTACCGAAACAAAATGTTGAACCAGTTACTCTGGCAATATCAGAGAATTCTACAATGACTGAAGAAAAAGGAAGAGGAAAAGAGAGTCAGAGGACTCCTAGGTATGTGAGATTGAATCATTCAGAAGATCAGAACATTGGGGATAAGAGAAATGGAGTGATGACAAGAAGAATACGTACTGGCAACCAAAGAGGTATGTTTATTTTCACAAGTTGAACCGATATCAGTAATTGAGGCATGTAAAGATGAATATTGGTTGAAAGCTATGGAAGAAGAATTAGATCAGACTGAGAAAAATAACACATGGACTTTGGTTCCCTAGCCTAAAAATAAAAATGTTATTGGAACTAAATGGGTTTTTATAAATAAATTGAATGAGGATGGTCAAGTTATAAGGAATAAGGCTAGATTGGTTTGTAAAGGATATTCTCAAAAGGAATGAATTGATTATGGATAAACTTTTGCACCTGTAGCTAGGATTGAAGTTGTAAGATTATTTCTTTCCTATATTGCTTATAAAAACTACAAGGTTTATTAGATGGATGTTAAATGTGCATTTTTGAATGGGGATCTTGATGAGGAAGTTTATATTGAGCAACCTGATGGCTTTTCACTATCAGATGATACAAACATGGTTTGCAGGTTAATGAAAGCTTTATATGTTGGTATTTTGGATATGTTGATATGGTTTTGTCATTGATGTCAACACTTGTAAACACTTGTTAACACTTGTCAACACTTATCAGCACTTGGGGATCTTTGGTTTTGTCCACCGACAAGTCAGTGACTTATGCACAGTCACCGGTATTTGGTTCACTGACAGGTTATATTATTCACCGGCACTTGGAATGACTTGGAGACTACTTGGTTATGTCGAAGACATTATTTGATCACTTGGTTTTGGCAATCCGGTTATTGGTCTATTCAGGTTTGCATATTTGATGTTACTGGCAAATAGGTCCAGGTTATGCACCGGAAAGCATATCTATTCTAGATCAGCACGACACATTATGGAGATGATTTATTTTTATTGTAAATGCATTGAGTCAACATGATACATCACATATTGATCTATTTGTAATTGATTTTATTATAATATCTTTAGTGAGCCGACCTACTCAAATGGTCTTAGGTTATGGTATAAATGTGATCTCGTTTGTGAGATTGATATAAGATTTGAAATGGGAATGTAAGTGCGAATATGCAAAAATAAGTAGAGCTATACATGCAGACATCATTTGAAGATTAAAGGAAGGTTTTGAGAAGATAATCAGAGCTTAACCGGTACTAAATCTAGCATATGAAGATGATATTTTGAGCAGTACATTATCATTAGATTTAACCATTGAATTGTAGTCAGTGTGACTCCCATTTTGTGATTGAGCAATGAGCTCTAGGCAACTGGCCTTTTTGCATGTGCAGACTCCATATTGTACACACATACTATCTGCACTAGTATCATCTGATTGTTGGTAAGGTTTCCCACCGTGGTTTTTCCCCTTACAGGGTTTCCACATACAAATATTTGTGTTATGTGTTGTGGATGTTATTGTCTTTCTATTTCATGCATTAATCTTAATCGATAATGCAATTAACTGATTAAACTGTCTACCGACATAAAGTTTGGTTTACCAGCATAAAGTATTAAGTTTTGGTTAAGTTAATTTTGGTTTGAATTTATTGGACAACTGATTCATCCCCCCCTCTTAGTTGTCTTCGGGACCTAACATTATATGGATTGAAACAATCACCTAGAGCTTGGTATGCAAGGTTCGATGAATATCTTTTGAAGCTTGGTTTTACTAAGGGCAGTGCTGACAGTAATTTATATTATAAAATCACTGATGATGGATCATTGAAGTATTTGTTGATGACATTATTTTTGGAGGTGAAGATAAGTTATGAATAGAATTTTCAAAGAATATTGAGAAAAAATTTGAGATGTCTATGATTGGTGAGACAAAATTTTTCTTAGGTTTGCAGATTACTCAGACTAACAAAGGTATTTTTATCTGTCAAACTAAGTATGCTGAGGAATTGTTGAAGAAATTTTGTATGCGAGATTCTAAACCGGTAAGTACTCCTATGGTTACAAGTAAGAAATTGACAAGAAAAGATGTTTCTACATCGGTAAATCCTACAAGATACAAATCTATGATTCAAGGTCTTCTTTATTTTACTCAGACTAGGCCTAACATTATGAATGATGTTTGTATTATTTCAAGATTTCAGAGTGATCCTAGAGGAAATCATGAGAGTGTGGTGAAAAGGATTTTTAGATACCTGCAAGGTACATCATAATGTGGGTTGTGGTACCCTAAGGAAGATAACTTTACTTTAAGTGCATATACAAATGTTGTTTGGGCTGGAGATGTTGATGACTGGAAAAGTACTTCCGATGGAGCTTTCTTTCTTGGAAAGAAGTTGGTTTCATGGATCAACAAGAAACAATCATGTACTTCTTTATCTACTGCTGAAGTTGAGTATGTTGTTGTTGCTACTAACTGTACACAAGTTTTATGGATGAAGCAAATGTTGAAGGATATAAAGGTGGATTGTGATGCACCGGTAGTTATTCACTGTGATAACTCTGTTGCTATTGACATATGAAAGAATCTGGTATTTCATTCTAAGACAACACATATCTATCAAGTACAACTTTTTGAAGGAAAAGGTGGAAGAAAATGAAGTTATATTGGTTTATGTGAACACTAAAGAGAAGATTGCAAATATTTTCACTAAACATTTGCCCAAGGAATCATTTGAGTACCTGAGAGATAGATTAGGAGTTCCTGCCCCTCCAGTAGAGACTTGATTGATGCAGATTTGCATCAGTCTGGTATGCATTATCAAAGATACTATTCATTCTGACACTGATGTGGGAATGCTACTACTCTGGGGGAGTAGTCAGCTTTGTGAATCAGTGGTTTATGTTTTTGCTTTGATATTGTTGTCAGATTTCTAGCATTGATGTCAAAGGGGGAGCGATATTGATGTGAAAAAGGAAAAGAAAAAGAAAAAGAAAAAGGGAGAGATATTGATAAGGAGAAAGATTCAAAGCTTTACAGAGATATCATTCTTAGGGGGAGTTTGGTCTTTATTTCAGAACCTCATTGCTACATCTGTTTGCAGGAGATTGTTGATTGTCTTCCATTGAGGGAGACTTGTTTGGCATTTCTTAGTACTTAGATGTTTTTCAAATCTACTATTGCCATCAATGCCAAAGGGGGAGATTGTTGGCCATTTGGTGGAATTTATTATGTGTTGCATTGCTGTTTTGTCATTGATGCCAACACTAGTTGCTTGGATTCTTTACCGACACCCTTTTGGTCCTAGTAGGTTGAGTGGTTTTTGGTTGTTTTGGTTTTGGTATAGTTTGGTGATGGAATTGGCTTGTTCATGATACTCATGCTCATATTCACTTAGTTGTTTTGGTCTATTGATCAGATGCTATCTTGTTTGCTTAGAATCTTGATTTCTAGTTTCGGCGTGGGTTTCATCGATAGAGCTTTTGATGAAGATCTTTGATGAATTGCATAAGTTGTGTTGGTGGAGTTTTAGGATGTTGATGGTGACCATGTTTGAGACTTGGCAGATGGAGATCATTGATGTAGTGTCTGGACCTATACTGGTGTTGGCATTTTTTATTATTATGTTGTGATTGTCATTGATGGACACACACTTGCATTGAGATCACTTTTATATGTATGAGTTATGCTCAATCAGAAATTGTTCCCAACCAGTATGATGCATTATAGTCCTTAGACTATTGGTGTTTTGCAATAAGTGTTTAGCGATCTAAAGCGGTATGCTAACCCCAAGCGGTTCGAGGATCTCAAGCGGTATGAAGGATCAAAGTGGCAGAACACATATTTCCTAGTCTTCATTTTGTCAAACCGATAACTGGTATTTTGCTTAAACCTGTATTTTGTATGAACCGGTAATACTCTGTGATGTATTACCAACCGACATTTTGTGATGAGTTACCATCCACCGATTGTTTGATGGTGTCGACACTTCAATATTGCTTTTTCTATCATGTTACCAGATATGTCTAGATTCATTGAACCTAGGAAATTGTATTGTAATCCTATTGGACCGACATGAAATCAGATTCTTTTAAAAGGACATCATGTCTAGGGTTTTAGGTTGTTGCTAGGGTTTAAGGTGGTTGATGAGTTAGAGAGAGTATGAATGTGTAGTAGACTAAAGTAATGCTGGAATGCATTAGGAATGAGCTATCAAGGATCTAACCAAGCAATCTATGCTATTAGCTAGATCACTCACTTGTTGATTACTCACATCTTCGACAAGTCTGAAGCCCTTAACCAGGTAGGCCCAAAAGCCTTTTGTAAATCCTCTAACAAGGTGGTTCACATCTGTGGATCTAAAATCCTCTAGAAAGGTAGTCTTTAATTAGACTTATCTCCTAACAGAGATTGAGATCCCTAACAAGATCTGTTCTGGTAAAGAACATTGTATGACCTTAACTCGTCTGACCTTAATCGGTCTAGTTCCTATTCTGCAGATAGTTACTTGTGAGTTCCATCTCACTGTGGTTTTTCCCATTTGGGTTTCCACGTCAAAATATCTTGTGTTATGGTGTTTGTGCTTCTATGGGTGAATGCATTATTTTCTATTTGGTTTGCATGTGTGCTAACCAGTCTGTCTGCTAAACTATTTTACCAGTTTACTGTTAGTCTAGCAAAGTGTTTAAGTACATTGATTTTTGGCATACTAATTCACCCCCCCCTCTTAGTATTCATCAATTGGTATCAAAGCCTACCTTTCTATAGGTTTAACCACTTGGAAAGAGATATGGGGGAATACACATTGAGGGAACTTATTCATCAGCTCACTTAGTCTGAGCAAGCCTATGATGATCTTATGGTCAAATATAAGGCATCTCAAGCAAAGAGGAGAGAACATGCTGAAAAGTTGATGGAGCTATCTGAAAATAGTTCTTTTGATGAAGCGGACATGGAAGCCCTAATCCAAGAAGTAGAAAAGATAAATGAATCCAATTCCAATCTGAGAAAGGAGTTGGAAGGACTAACTATCCGAATGTGCCAAGAGCTTGAGAACCAGAGGAAAGCTAAAGATCAGGTCAAGGACAAAGATCATGAAATCTCCAAGATGAAGCAAGAGATCAGTGCCCTAACTACTCAACTCCATGCGAGCAAAGTGGAAAAGGAAGACATGCAAGGAGAACTGAACATTGCCATCTCTTAGAATGCAAATTTGATGGAAACAAATGCTGCTATTTCCAAAGAACTCTCTGAGTCAAAGGAAATACTTGCTAAGTTCAACAAGAGTTCTGTTAAGCTAGAGAAAAAGCTTGAATCTGCCAAACTTGTCAAGAATACTGATGGACTTGGTTATTCCGGTCATGAGGAAGGTGAGACCTTTGGTACAAATGTTGGAGCATCAAAGAAACAACTGGCATCAAAGGATAAAGGTAAGAAAAAGTTTAAACATGTTTGCTTTAACTGTCTTAAAGGAGGACATACTGCCAATGTGTGTAGGAGTAAGGCTTACAATAATTTTCTTATTTTCTAAATGATAATCCTAGATCCTATAGATTCAATGGTAACTATTATGCATGCAACAAATTTGGGCATAGAGAATCTGAATGTAGGTCTGTTATGAACAACACTGGAAGATATCCTCAGAGGACTCAAGGAGTTGGTCCTGAACCTTTTGTGAACTGGAATCACAACCGGTTTAATGCCTTCAATCATTAGTCAAGAAGTGGTAGCTATCAAGCGGCAACCAGATGGAGAGAAAACTATATGGTCTATCATGGTCATGGTCACACTGCTGCAACATGTAGGAGGAATAATGGTAACATGAATAATGGACCTTGGAGAGCACCTGGAATGGTCTGCTATCATTGCAACAAACCAGGTCACATTGCCAAATTTTGTAGAACAAGAAAGAACATATCGGATGACATACCAGTCACTCCAGAAGGAAAGATTGATATTGACATTGTTCAAGCAGATATGAACAAAACCTGGAAGAAGAAATTAGCGGTGTTGCAAGAAGAACCGGTTTCTGCACCTAGTGTGGAAATATCGGAACCGACAAACTAAGCATCAGAAAAGCTTAGGGGGAGAAAATAGTGAAATGTTTCAAACCCCCAGTATACACCGGTAAAAGACCTTAATTGGTATGTGATACCTGTCATTTGGTGGAAGACCGAAAATGGTAAAAGGCAAATTAGGGTTTACACCCTAATGGTGAAGCATTTAATATGGTAGGTGAGGAATATGTTTATAAAGAAATTTCAAATCACTTCTCACTATCATTTTTCGAACGAAGAAGGTTTTCAAGAGAAGAGCGATGGAAAAGTGATTTGTGCTGTGATTTAGAGGAATTTAGCAACCTTGAAGGAGATTCAGAGGCAAATTACAAACGGTCAAGAGAAGAAAGCAAAGTGGTGATTTTGCAACTGACGAAGTGTGAGGTGAAGTGGAATCTGAAAGCCCTAAATTCTCGATTTCTAAAAGGTATTTCTTGAGTTTTCTATCTTTATCATGGCTTCCGCATCTCATACTAGCTCTAGTGCATCTGTCGATTCAGTAAGCTTCATTCAACGCAAGTCCAAATACAATGCCCTTTCACAAGTTCCTACTAGAGTAATAGTGGAAGAAGGAATATCTGATTATATAGACTATAAAATTGAAGACCTAGGGTCTCTACCAATCCACTTGTAGCTAGGTCTATTCTATGGGAAAGATAAAAAGATCAAACCGTAGTATAGCATTTTGGAGAAGAAGAAACTTCACAATGTGGTTTACTTCCTAGAGGATTTCACAGATGACCACATTAGAATCATTCTAAGTAGAGTTCATGGTGACAATATGTACCCAAAGAGAACGCATGATATCACACCACAAGCTATTCATGTTGTCACCAATTTCTGCAACGTCAGTGAAGTGCCAGCCCTGAGGAAGATCATCAAGACTGAAATGACCAAGCTCACTGATTCAGTGAGCGACTCATGAGGAATGACTGTTAATTCCATCAAGGATGACCTCGTGAAATGTGCATGCATGGTGATTGGATATAAGACATTCTATGCTAGCAGAATTAACTTTTTATTTGCTACAGTGGTAAATGCCGCTTACCGGATGATCAAGGAAGATGCATCGTTTGACCTCTACACCAGTATGCAAAGGCAACTCCTGTTGAATCTCAAATCAATCAAATAGGATAATGTATTAAAATTCAAGTTTGGACAACTACTAGTAGGACTATTTTTCTACTTCCAAGGTTACTTCCCCGGAGTGGGAGATATTCAGTGGTCTGCAGACCAACCAGTTACTAAGCAGATCAAAGAAAGTCTGCAAGCAGTTGGAACTGGCTACCCTGAAGTTCTGAACAAGTACTTTGATGAGTTCAGAAGCAAGATGAGTCTGAGGATGAGGATATCTGGTGACATTGTCAAGAAATATGAAGATGATATCTACTTTATCATCAATGTGGATGAATGCATAATGGAGGCCGTTGAGCCCAGACAGGAAGAAGTAGAGCCTATGGGCTATGAGGTGATGTATGATATGTTGGACGGGTATGCTTCTACCCTAATCGCCTCACCTCTTGATCCTAAGGCAAAAAGAACTAGTACCTATCTGGAAAGGATTGCACCGGTTGTAGAACCTCCTGAAAAAGAAAGGAAAGGCAGTGCCTTCAGCATCGGCACTAGTTCCTGCAGCTAGTCCAAAAGTGACCAAGCGGTCACGTGCAAAGAAGAAACTGGAAGTGGCACTTGCCAAAGTCTTCGAGAGAAAGAGGAAGACAAGGAATAATTCACCAGACTCAAAAGAAACTATGTCTGAAGAAAAACCCAAGAAGAAAAGACAAGCAAGGAAAAAGACAAAGAATGAACCGACATCATCGGCACCGGTAAATATTGACATTTCTTCCTACAAACCTTTGACACATTATCAAAGAACCATAAAAAATATTAGGAGAATAGTGTTGAATGATTTGATTGATTGTTTTAATGATTTCAATGATGATGAAAAGGAAGAAGTTGAACAAGAAATCATTAAGTATTTATGTGTTAATGACCAGTCGCCTTCAGAAATTAGATCTGAGACACTGGATTCTTTGTATAACTCCTTAGACAATAAATGGTGCATTACCATAGAAAAAGAAAAGGAAATGAGAGAGACAATTTTTGCTCAACATTTTCCTAATGTATCTAATTCAAAACTTTTAGAAGTTATGAATAAATACAAAGGCCTCTTCTTCATGAGAAGAAGAAGACTCATGTTGCTGGAAGGAAAGAGTCAAGAAGTGATCAAGAATACACACACTCTTTCTCTAGAAGCTCTTAAGATGCATCAAGTGGTTGAAGCCAATAGGAAGGCTGAGCAAGAACCTGCAATAACAAAACTAGATGAAGTGTTTGATACTGAAGGAAACTCGGTTGTTGAACCAAAGACACTATTGATGTCGATGCTCTAGATGTAGAAGATGTTGCACAGGACACACCATCTAAAGTAACAGGACAAGAGAAGTAGGTTGAATAGGTTGAAAAGCAAGAAGAGGACAAACAGGAAGAGGTAGCAAAGAAACAAGAAGCGAAGAAGAAAAAGGAAGAAGATGAGGAGAAACAGAAATAGGAGGAAAAGAGAAAAGAGGATGAAAAGAAAAGAAGAGAAGAGGATGAAGAGAAAAAGAAACAAGAAGATGCAAAGAAGAAGAAAGAAGAAAAGGATAAGGAAGAGAAGAAGAAAAAGGAGAAGGCAGAGGAAGAAAAGGAAGATGAGAAGAGGAAGGAAGCAGAGAAGAAGAAGGCAGAGGAGGATAAGAAAGAAGAAAAGAGAAAAGAAGTGGAGAAGAAGAAAGTAGAGGAGGATAAGGCAGAAGAAAAGAGAAAAGAAGTAGAGAAGAAGAAGGCAGAGGAGGACAAGGAAGTAGAAGTGGCAAAGAGCACGCAGATGGAGACTCCAAAGGCAACCGATAGTGAAGCCAAACCAGCTGACCTCACCAGTCCTATTGACCTCTAGTCTGCAAAGGAAATGGAGCTGCTACAGAGCATTAAGGTTGCTCAAGAATGCCTTGAAGTGTTAAGGAGGAAGAAGGAGGAAGATGTGATCCAAGCTGCAGTGGACGCTCTTACTGATTTGTTACCTGACACAAACCTCCCCAATACTGACTCATCATTGGTACAATCGAATCTCCTATGCACAGTAGTGGATGATCAAGTGTAGAGCCTAGAAGAGGTAGCAGAGGCAAATGCCAAGAAAGAGCATCAAAAGGCTCTCAATATTGCCTTGGTGAAGAAGCTTAATGAGCTCCGGTCCAAATTGTAAAAAGCACAAAAAAGACATAAGGAATGCTCTAGATGAGGGGAATCTACTACTAAGTAAGATTTACCAACCCTATCTCTTCTATGATGATGTGCTTGTATAGAAGCAAAAGCTACAAACTGACTTGCAGTTATATATGAGCACCTTCAAGCTATCGTATGAATCTTTTACAGCTTATGGGCAAACTGTTCATTGGTTTCACATCTAGTTTGGCAAAATAGAGTTGGAAATCAGCAACCAGACTCAAGATTTGTAGGAACTCCAACTGGTTCTACTCCCTCGCCCGTAGATACTTCAGAAATGTTGTCATGGAAGAACAAGTCTCCTAGTTGCAGACAGAGAAAGAAGTGGCAACCTCTCTACTTGAGTCCTGGTCCTTATCTATGAAACAATTCGTGTAGGACTTTAAATCAGTTTTTGACAAGTTTTATTCTTTACTGTCATAAACAGTTATTATTTTAATGAAACAGGGGTTAGTCTACAATATTATTTTTGTCATTGTTGGCAAAGGGGGAGAAGTATAAATTTTGAATGTTTTGATGTATACTTTCATGTTATTTCTATGAAGAAGTAGTATACATTGTATTTTTCTACAAAAGGGATAGTGTATATGCTTAGGGGGAGTAATTTTGATTATGGCATATTTTTGTTGTAAAACACTTAGATGCCAAAATTTCCTAAGTGTTGCCATCAATGCCAAAGGGGGAGATTGTTGGAATTTTTGATGATTATGTTGTGATTGTCATTGATGGACACACACTTGCATTAAGAACACTTTTATATGTATGAGTTATGCTCAACCAGAAATTGTTCCCAATAGGTATGATGCATTATAGTCCTTAGACTATTGGTGTTTTGCAGTAAGTGTTTACTGATCTGAAGCGGTATGCTGACCCCAAGTAGTTTGAGGATCTCAAGCGGTACAAAGGATCAAAGCGGTAGAACACATATTTCCTAGTCTTCATTTTGTCAAACCGATAACTGGTATTTTGCTTAAACCAGTATTTTGTATGAACCGGTAATACTCTGTGATGTATTACCAACCGACATTTTGTGATGAGTTACCATCCACCGATTGTTTGATGGTGTCAACACTTCAATAGTGCTTTTTGTGTCGTGTTACCAGATATGTCTAGATTCATTGAACCTAGGAAATTGTATTGTAATCCTATTGGACCGACATGAAATCAGATTCTTTTAAAAGGACATCATGTCTAGGGTTTTAGGTTGTTGCTAGGGTTTAAGGTGGTTGATGAGTTAGAGAGAGTATGAATGTGTAGTAGACTAAAGTAATGCTGGAATGCATTAGGAATGAGCTATCAAGGATCTAACCAAGCAATCTGTGCTATTAGCTAGATCACTCACTTGTTGATTACTCACATCTTCGACAAGTCTGAAGCCCTTAACCGGGTAGGCCCAAAAGCCTTTTGTAAATCCTCTAACAAGGTGGTTCACATCTGTGGATCTAAAATCCTCTAGCAAGGTAGTCTTTAATCAGACTTATCTCCTAACAGAGATTGAGATCCCTAACAGGATCTATTCTGGTAAAGAACATTGTATGATCTTAACCGGTCTGGTTCCTACTCTGCAGATAGTTACTTGTGAGTTCCATCTCACCGTGGTTTTTCCCATTTGGGTTTCCATGTCAAAATCTCTTGTGTTATGGTGTTTGTGCTTTTGTGGGTGAATGCATTATTTGCTATTTGGTTTGCATGTATGCTAACCGGTCTGTCTGCTAAACTATTTTACCAGTTTACTGTTAGTCTAGGAAAGTGTTTAAGTACATTGATTTTTGGCATACTAATTCACCCCCCCTCTTAGTATTCATCAACTGGGTCACGATTGATCTAGGTCATGGACCGACTTTATTGTAACATGTGATTTGGACCTCTCGATGTGTTTCCGAGATGTCTTATGTGTTGGATATTATTTGTTTGGTCTAAGGTCAACATGGTTTGTAATTATGTAATTATTTTATTATTTGGTAGCCAACCTAATTGCTTATGGTTGAGGGTTTGCATATATAGATGTAAGATCTCACTGTAGATCATCATGGTTATGTTAGAGGTCATGGTGAAGGGATGTAATGTGTGAATAATGTAATATCATTCAAGTAGAGAATTTGGTCAATCATTGGAGATTGAATTGGGTTTATGTAAGAGGATTTAGTCCTCTAGTATGTTGTTCTAAAAAATGAGCAAACCAAGTTCACCTGCAACCTATCTATGAAATAGCCAACTTCATACAATGAAGAATTTCAGGACTTGGACAACATAACAAGGATTTGAATCCTTCTACTCTTTAGGCTCTGTAAAACCTAGGTGGGTGTACCTTTGATGCATTCAATCAAACCCATTACACACATATGATAGCATCAATAAAAGTAGATAGATCTCATAAGGCTTAAACAACTAGGAGGTTACTGCAGATGGGCTAGATCTACATTGACATCTCAACTAAGTTGAAGCATGAGATAGATGGAACAAACTAAAACTACAAACATAAAAGTAAATGGATATTTGATTTTAAAAATCTCCGAAGAATCCCCAGAATCTGCAAGACTAGTGCCTTATCCAAGGGCATAGAGTCATACATCAAACTGCAAACAAAAAACCTCTACTGCAAATCCATCTTCATCATTAAATATTTTTGCATTAATACCTTCCATAAATGAATTACTCAACTCATTCACAAAATCATCAGATCTTGAAAATATATTCCATTATTTATGATTGATTACAAAATTTAAATTCTTCCTTGAAGAGTACCCACAAACAATCACAACAATCTCCTTGAGATGACAAATTCCAACCTCCTTGAGGATTTAATTTGTAATAAAGAAATATATATCTAGAGACAATTATGTGTGAATTTATGCATGCCTTACATACATAAGAACCTACAAAAAAAAATACCTACAACAAGAAGATATACTCCATTACTTGAAAAAAGACATTATATTACAAACTTGGAAAAACTCAGAATTGGAAACCAAGATTAAGGAGCCTTGCTCACAAAATTCTGGAACCCCTACAAAATGAGAAGACCTCAGAATAAGAAGGAAGAGAGGAGAATTCAGATTTCATTAATGAAAAGTCCTACTCCCTCTGCCATCGATTGCTCACACACTTGGCCTGCAAAAAATCTTCTTTGACAAATTGACAAATCCCTCTGAAATTCCAAGAAAATGGATCTTGAGATACTTGATGTGTTCCACAACTAACTATGGAAACAAACTCGTTGGATCAAGAGCTTTCCAATGATATATAACACTTGTATATTTGGGGAAAAAATAACCCCTCAACCATCAATCTCTCTGCAGGTCAGTCATTCATTTCTCTTACAGATCAGTCATGCACAATAGTCATTTAAATCTTGGAACTTATGTACTATAGTCTGGAACTATATATTAACTTTGACTTTTTCCTCTGCGGCCTCTTTCTGTGGTCTACCACGTGTCACCTCTGGATTGGCTCTAGGGCCCCTATCCTTGCCACCTTAGCACAACCTAGCCTCACCACTGGGATGAAGCTCCTCTTTGTCACTGGGTCGTGAGGAATATTCTTTCGGGCACTCACAACCATGGTACAATGACAACTGTTGATAGTCCTAGAATTCTCACTTGGGCACCACTTGTCCGCCACCTCACCTTGGGCTTTGGCTTCACTTAGTCACCCTGGTTCGCCTTTGGATCCAACTGGGCCCCACCTTAACCACCACGTCACCCTAGGCCGGACCCACCTTTTGGTCACCATGTCATGGTGGATAATTGGTAGTAGTTTCCCATCGTGGTGTAGAGACTATCGTTAGATCTCTTCACCCGATCATCAAATCTTCTCAACTTGCTCGGCCTTTACCTCTTCATCCATTCGTGCCATGTGTCTCCTTTGACCCGCTTGCGGATCCACCTATCTTGCCACCTGGACCTGCCTTGGTCGCCAAGTCATGATGGAATAACATTTCAGGCACTTTATGTCGCGGTACAATGACAGCTACTGATAGTCCCAGAGTTGTACTCCACTGTTGATCTTTCTTGGATCTATCGTTGGATCTCTTGATTTGTGCAACCCTTAGCCCTTCTCGCCAGCCTGTCCCAAAATTTGGACACCTTGAGATGCATGTGCATGTGGGGTCCACTAGGCCATGAGCCACCTCTTGCCAAAAGCCCTTAAGCTTTGACACTTAAGAAGTGTGCGGCTTTGTATTTAAATACAAAATACTCCCTTCACACAACCAATGTGGGATAAATGTTCATGCCTAGTGACCTTGTTTCTTTTGTAAACCCAATTTGGCACCCAAGTAGAAATGCCTTACACAGGCTAATTGCATTTGTTTTGAAGTTTCTTTTACCTTCCATCTGCCATGTAGGGGATTTGGTGATACACTTGCCAAATGAATTTGCCTGAAGGTTTTAATAGCGATGCCATACCATAGGCAAGGAGAATGCAGATGTCTTGTTTGAAATGGGCCTCTGAAATCATCAAAATTTTATAAGTCCCAACACAGTATTGAGCTTAACTGGAACTGTACTCAGGCATAGGAGATGCTATCTTTTGCAGTTCATCACTTCTCCGGATTGTAGTCTGGATTTCTACGTAGTCAGTGAGGCTCCTTTTGTGATGAGCAGTGCACTCTAGGCTATTGGCCTTCCTGCAAGTGCAATCCCCTAAATTTTAATTCACATACTTACTATAGAAGTATTATCTAACTATGGGTAGGCTTCCCATCATGGTTTTTACCTTTACCGGGTTTTCCACGTATAAATCTTGGTGTCATGTGGATGGTATTTATTCTGTGATTATTGTTTATGCTTAATTGATTTAACTGCTATTCCATTATTAAAGTTTTGGGTTCCGGTATTAAATTTCTAAATGCTAATGGTTATGGTAATCTGTGACAACTAATTCACCCCCCCTCCCTCTCAATTGTCTTCCGGTTATTTGAACTATCTAACAATGTGAACCAAAATTAGCAAATGCAAACTAATAATTTCAATTGTGGATTAATTAAGGCAATTGCGAATCAACAAAATCAATTGTGGGCAATTTAAGCAAGTGCAAATTTATTATATCAATTGCGAATTATTATTATCAAATGCGAATAAATCGATCATCAGTTGCGAATTAGATAATTTTGACTCTTCCAGACAATGATGAAAAATTTGGAAAAATTAGACAAAAAAGGCATAAATTTTTAAAACTCACCATGCCACCAATGCCAAGAGGTATTTGATACGATCGCACTTGCTCGGACAAATGCAACCTCGCTCTATGACCCACCATCTCGCTCCAAGGATACAGAAAATACTATAATCTTGACAAATTCTTACAAAGAAAATGAGTACAAATGACCTCAAATCAATACCAATTTTCAATATAAAGCTCAAAATTAGGGTTTTTGTCACCCTAATGGCTATGGACCCCTCCAAATTCAACGCATTTCTAGCCATACCAAACAAGATTCAATTTTTACCAAACTTCACATGATCGATTACTAGCACAATTTTGTAAAAATGGTCTTCGTTCCACAAATTTTCAACCACTTTTTCCGAGGGGGCATATTTATACCCTAAATGTCATCGTGGCATAGTGGGGCAGAAAAAATTTCATTGTCTTCGAAACAACGTCATTTCGACATTATGTCAAAGAGGGGAAAATGTAAACACCTAAAAATGTCTCATTAATTCTACACTAATTCTTCATTTATTTAATTAAGTAATTCTTTAATTATTTGATTAAATTAAATATCTCTTCTAATCAGAACATTTAACATTTCTAATCATCAAATTCCTATCATTTCATCATTTAACCCTATCTTGATTATTAATTAAATATTATTTATTTAATTAATTGCGACATTTCCTTAGTTAAATAATCTTTATTATTTAATTAATTCAATTTCCTATGATTAAATAATTTCTTTTAAATTATTTAATTATTTAATTTAATTCTTCCAAATCCCCAAATTATAACTCCAAATAATTCCATCTAATTTCATTTCATTTTTCCTCAAATTTGAATTTCACTTCATTTCAATTAATTTCATTTCTTCCAAATTCATATTTCACCAAAATTTGAATTTTAGTTAATTTAATGTGCATTTCAGCATTTGAAAGAGCAAATTCAAATCCAAATTAAAAATGAAAATCAAATTCAATTTCAAAATCCTACAGCACATGTTAAAACTAGAACTGATTGATCAGATTAGTTAACTCATCAATCTCCCATTTTCACTCAAAATCAACTTTTTATGACTAATCAATCATTTCAATCTTCTAATCCATCTATTCAGTCTACTGATCAATCAATCCACTTATCTCTCCAATCAATTCAATCATCTAATCAATCAATTTAGTCAACTGATTAATCTATTCAATTCACTAGCCAATCTATCTAGTTGACTCCTCAATCAACCCTGTTAATAGATCAATCAAAATGAGATAACAAATCAATCAATTTTACTTATCTATCAATCAACACTTGAGTTCAAATTCTCACCTCCTTTGTGTTGAAAATCTATAAATTCAACCTCATTCTTCAATTCAATCTAGAATCACAGAATCATAGTCTTCAAAATTGTTGTCCATCTTATGCAGGAAATCAAGTGCAATACCTGAGAGCCACCTACACCAACAACAATGGAGAAGAGAAATGGAAGCTTCAATCACATCAATTGAGGGAGTTTGAATTAAATTTAATTTCATTGTGCAATTGATTTGATGTTATTTCATTGTAATTTAGGAGTAATTTAGTTAGATTAGAGTTGGTGATTCACTCTGATAATCTAATTATGACATTTATGCTTAATTTACCCCTAGATATAGAATCTATTTATGCTTTCTCCACACTTGAAACATTTGCCAGGAAATTCTCTACCGATACTAATGCTATCTTTCCTCGGTGTATTATGTTTGGGTTCTTTACTCCACTTATGGTTTGATTCGTCTTCTTCAACCGGTTTCTTCACACTATCACTCATCTTGAATTTCTCCTTGCCGTTATTCGGTTGTCTTCTTCTCACCTTCTCCTCAGCCTTCAAAGCATATTGGTAAGCTTCTTCAACTCTGGAAACCTTCAACATACTCATCTCATCTTGAATGTTAAAATCTAGTCCATTGATGTACCTTGCCACCTTTTCTCTATCCATCTCTCTATGTTCAGATCTAATCACCATCTTGTAGAATTCCTCAGTATATTCCTTCATAGTCATGTTTCTCTATTTTAGGTTCTATAACTTCTTGAATAGTTCAAATTCATAGTCTCTCGGTATGAACTTGGCCTTCAATCTTCCAACCATCTATCTCCACCGGGTGATCTTCAATTCACCATTCTCCACTATCTTTCTGCAATTCTTTCCACCACAAGGCAGCATACCCTTTCAACTTGGTTTGTGCCAACCAGACTCTTTGTGGGTCCTTGACATCCTCAAACTCAAAGTAGTCCTCCAACTCTCTGATCCAATCGATCAGATCCTCTAGGTTCAGCATTCCAAAAAAGTTGGAAACCTCAACTTTATCTCGCTTGTGCCACTGCTCTTAGGAATCTTTCCTCTCTTTCATCTTCCAATCCTTCAGCTTCCCCAAACTCTTCACCGACTTCCTCATATTTATCCTCAAAATCAGGGTTTCTCCGCAAACCAACCAAAGCATTTCAGATTTCATCCCTTACTTCATTCTTGAAGTCTTCCATCATCTGCTCTACCCTCTGGGGGTTTGTCCTCCTTGACGACGTCTCTTCTTCTACTCTGGTGTACTCCCTCAACTCGGCGATCTGACTATCAGTTTCAATTGCCTCCCCTTGGGGATCTATTGAACACACACACAACCTACCTCCAATTGGCAATCTGTCCACCCCAAGGAATGCCTCAATGTTAGCAAATGATTCTTCCCCCAGCCAGTCTATAACCAACTCTGATACCACTCGATGGAGCCATAACTGGTAAAAACCCTCAATAGAGTCAACCAACTTATGCAGCAAGAGAGACACAACAAAAGCAACAAGAGAACATAACAAGTTTACTTAAATTGATCATATTAAAGCCTTATAACTTCTGAAAATCATCATAATATCATCAAAGAACATCTAATAATTAATTAGTTACATGTAGGCTTCAAGCCAGATACAATCCAACTGGGACTCTAAGAGTCAACTGGATCACAACATGTGAACCTCAATCCCTATTCTAAGTTCCACTTTCTCTTCCCTACAAATGAATACATAATAGCATATTTATACCCACCGGAACACATCCAAGTCAATGTCATAACATTATATTCACCAATGCAGGAAAATGAAACATATAATTAGGTCGGCCCTAAGAATTAAATAAATCTTTCCAAAAAATAACAACCAAGTGATGTAGTTCAGTAGGAAGGTTGACCACATGCCAAAGAACATCGAACAAGACCCAAGATATATTTACACACCAAGAATCACATTAGTAATGAAGGAAAACCAACCGGTAAGCACAAGAACTATCCCAAAACAGAGAAACAGTCATCTGGAAGTGATAAATGACTGGAAAAGAAGCCAAATGAATTAAAAACTTGGAATCAAGTACATGAAACTGTCTGGAAACCGAAAATAAGATCTACCATAAAGAAAAAGAAAACTACCAGTACCAACTGGTAAGAACACAAAAAACTGCACAAAGAACTAAACAAGAACAAAACTAAAAGGAAATATTTTTGGTTGATGCAAGATTGCTCATTGACCAGGGATGCTCCTGCATCATGTAATGTGTAGACATAATCAACCATTTGGCCATATAACCTCTTTTGATGCAAAACACTTTGAATTTGCATCTCCACATGCCAAGGTAAGACCCAAAATAACACCTCAAAATATCTTCCAACACATATTTGGACCAAAATAATATGATTTACTAAACTACAATACAATTAGCAATACATCCAGAGGGAACCAAAATCATTTTGAACCATCTAGAATATAGGATGCCACAACTAACACCAAGAATATCAACTGCAACAACCAAAAGCATATATGAAAGAACATCCATCTAGATAACTTGGTTCGACATCAATGAAAATGATAACTACAACAATCTCTAACGATTTCCCCCTTTGTCATTGATGGAAACACCAATGACAATGACACCGACAAAAGCATGATTCTAGTAATCTCAAAACAACTCTCTCTTATAATATTCTCATAACATCTCTTTCTCTTCAACTCTCTTCCCCTTTGACAACAATGATAAAGGGTGCTACAAACAATACTGGCCAACACGCACAACTACTCCCCCAAGAGTAGCAATGACATCAATCTAGGAGAAAAGGATAAGTACTAAGTCTCCATCTAGAAAGATGCACCATTGAAAATGCATCTAATTAGAAAAAGAAGGGGAAATGAACCCTAACCTCTACCAGAGATAATCAAAAGTATCCTTCACCAAAGCCTTAGTAAAAATGCTTGCAATCTACTTTGATGTAGAAATGTATACCAGTCTAACTTCTTTCTCTACAACTTTCTCTCTTAGGAAATGATAAAGGATTGAAATGCATTTATTTATTGAAAGCATAATTGGATTCTTTGAATTTTTTATATAACACTAGTATCATCACACATAATAAGGATATCTTCATCATATACTACTCTTATATCCTTAAGAGTCTTCTCCATCCACAAAACTTAAGTACAAAAAGTGTTGTGCAATATATTTAACTTCTATAGTAGATAATGATACCGATTCTTGTTTTTAACTCATCCATGAAACCAATCTGTATCCCAAAAAGAATGCTCCACCACTAGTACTCTTCTTTTCCTCAACACTTTTAGCCCAATCAACAACTGTATATGCTTTCAACATGAAATCTTCATCCTTCTTGTACCATAAGAAAAAATCCCGAGTTCCTTTTAGATATCTAAAAATCCTTTTCACTGCTTGATCTTGAGTCTACTTTGGACTAGCTTGAAATCTTGCAACCAAATGCACATCCTACATAATATCTGGTCTAGAAGCAATAAGATACAATAGTCCTCTAATCATAGATATATACTTCTAATATACATTCAGAGATGCATCATCTTTGTGAGAGTTGAGAAATACAACACCACAGGAGCCCAAATGATCTATGGAAGTTGAATAACCAGTTACAAGGAGATGCAAGGAAGCAATAATAGAAAAACAAATACACAAAAATATGCTCAAAAGATGAGAGCTCAATATTCACAAAATGTGTAATGTGATAATGGAATAATACAAGAGGAAAGAATTCAACCTCTAATAGGTCAAGAAACCCTAAAAAGGAAAACCTAGGCTTGCACATAACAATTAATAAAATAATTAATTATTATGCACCTAATGCTAGCTTAAGTGTAAAAAGAGATAATAGGGAACTTAAATAATTAAACAAATTTTGTTTAATTAATCAAGTAAAGACCCGAATACTCTAACACCCCCCCTTAAGCTAGACTTAGGGAGAAGCTAAAACCTAGAACAGCTACTGAAAGCAGGAAATATGGGTCCCGACAACAAGGCTTGATCAGGTACCCAAATACAACCAAATCTCTATGAACTGAAGAAATAGAGAAAACCACGTGGGAAAAAACTCTACTCCAAACAGAGATGGAAAAGGAAAGAAGGACTAAAAAAGCCTCCAAACAAGAATGTTCCAAAAGGATAGGAACAAGAGAAGATTAGAAGAATCACTTAAGCATGAAGAACTTACAAACATTGTTAAAGAATAACTGTTGATCTGAATAACCTCCACTGAAATAGAACATGACCAGGTAGAGAAAACCACAATTTGTATGAGTGCCCTCAAATGACACTACTAGAATCAGAAGGCAAACAAAGGTAAGCAACTGAACTCGAAGATACAGATGGCATGAGAAACCAAAGCCTAAAGAGTTGATAAATCGAACCAAGGAAGCATTAGAACCAATAGGAAAAACCTCCCCATAATGCTGAAAAGGGAGAGGGACAAGTACACTGAAAAGAATGGCCAACAAGAACTGCACGACGAAGAACCAGGAACATTGAAGGCATAGAGAAAGTACATAGTGTCATGGAAGGAACACTCACTTGACACACAACATGAGGCAAATGTCATGGAAGGAACACTCACTGAACAAAGATAGATGGCAAACAAAAGGCAAACATCAACCCCCTCATGGCACTTTATAAGTAGTGCATGTACAATAAGGCACAAGATGTGTAAGATCCCAAGTAAACAATGCATGATGACACTTTATCTCAGTGTGTTTGCATAAATGAAATTCTACAATGATAATAAGACTAGAAACAAAAAGAAGAACCAAAACTGAGACATCCTACTCAGAGAAAAGATCCCAGGACCTGAAACAACCAAGATATTTACCAGAGTGCTGAAAAGAAAAAAATTGAATAAAATATTCCTGGAGTAGAATCTGGAAAGAAAACCCATATGGCTGGAAATTACATAGAACAAGCTTTCCAATGATATAAAGTTTTCAAAAAAAGGAGCTCGGATACTCATTCGATGGCCCTGGAAGTGCAAAAAAGAAACCCCACTTTGACTGGAAATTAGTATAGTCAACCATCCAAATTGGTAAAAAATTCCAACACCATGAGGTCCTTCTTGGAACCAGCTTTCTGACGCCTATTCGTTTTCGAAAAAATGACTCCGTTTTCCCAAGTTATGGTGAAAAAACCAACCCCCCCAAAAAAAGGCTAGAGGGAGGAGGTTTAGAGGCAGGCCTGGGTGGAGGTGGCCCATGGGTACTACTGTGGTGGTGGGTGGGTGGTGCAGTAGTAGTTAGGTGCTGGTTGGAAAGTGCAGGGAGTGGCAAAGGGCATCAACGGTGGGAAGAGTACCAGCGGCGGTGGACGCAGGCAGGCCCGGGCAGAGTGGCGATAGTGAGTGCAGGCACAGTGCGGACGGCTACAAGGGGGCTAGTGGGGTAGGAACGCAGACGAGGGCTAGTGGGCAGGGCACCGACAGGGGTTGGGAAGGCTTGGCTAGCAGGGGCTAGAGGAAGTGTCGGCGGGGGTCGGCCCTGACAGACCTGTGGTAGCCAGGGGACCCCACGGTACCCTGCGTACCGTGGGGTAAACCCTGAAACAATGTTTGATTTTTTTAAACAAAAAACTTTTGAAAATGATTTTTTTTTTTTTTTTGGTCAAAAAATCAAATTTCAGCCCGCATGCCATAAAAAGGCATTTAAAAATAAATAAATTAACGAACTGCATGCTAGGGTTGTATGACTTGGTATTGGAGAAAAAATACCCCCAGAGGCTCAGGAGTCAAAAATGGTCAAGTTTTATATGACCATAGGAGTTTTTGGGCCTTCTGAGCACGATGGTGAGGTCCGTTTAGGCCCAAAGTGCTAAAAAAAAGGCCTATCCCTAGGTCCATAAAAAAAACTTTTTGAAATCCCAGATCTACTTCCAATGCAAAAAATCTCAAAATAAGAATAGATAGCTGTAGATCTGAAGCTCTGATACCATGTGAGAGTTGAGAAATACAACACCATAGGAGCCCAAATGATCTCTGCAAGCTGAATAACTTGTTACAAGGAGATGCAAGGAAATAATAACAGAAAAACAAATACAAAGAAAATATGCTCAAAAGATGAGATCTCAATATTCACAAAATATGTAATGTGGTAATGGAATAATACAAGAGGAAAGAATTCAACCTCTAATAGGTCAAGAAACCCTAAAAAGGAAAACCTAGGCTTGTACATAATAATTAATAAAAGAATCAATTATTATGCACCTAATGTTAGCTTAAGTGTAAAAAGAGATAATAAGGAACTTAAATTATTAAACAAATGTTGTTTAATTAATCAAGTAAAGACCCGAATACTCTAACAATCTTTGCATAACTTTCATCCAATAGCTAAAGAGGTAGTAACAGGTTTACAATTCTCCATATCAAACTTCTTCAATATTTCTTGAATGTACTTAGCTTGAGAAATAAAAAATCCATCATCCAACTGAGTGACTTGAAGAACAAGGAAGAATGACATCTCTCCAAACATAGACATCTCAAATTCTTTTTGCACCTCTTTTGCAGATTCTTTACATAAACCATCACTTTTTCCAAAAAATAAATTATCAACATAAACAACAACAATCAACAACTCAATGCCTTCAACCTTGAAACAAATATTGTTATCTATAGTTAATTTATTGAAGTTTTGTTGTAATAAATATATGTCCAGTCTTGCATACCATCCTCTAGGTGCTTGTTTTAGACCATACAATGCCCTTTTTAATCTGCAAACCATATATGGATCATCTGATAGTCTAAATCCATTTGGTTGTTCAATGTATAATTCCTCTTTGATTTCTCCATTTAGAAATGCTAACTTAACATCCATGTGATATACTCTAAGTTTCTAATATGAAGAGAAGGAAAGAAACATTCTAATAGCTCTTCTATCTTAGCAATTGAGGCAAAATCTTCTTCAAAATCAATACCTTCAACCTGAGAATAACCTTTGCATACCATGAAAGAAAACAACAGACCACTGAGAGGGGGTGAATCACTGGTAATCTAAAACTTTAATTTTCTAAGAGATCAAAGATTTACTAAAAAAAATCATTAAAGTATGAGCAGAGATATGAAACACATTTACACACACACAAAAAAAAAAACTCATAGCACAAGAATATATGAGGAAAACCAACGATGGGGAAAAACTTCGGTGAGAAATGTTGCTTGAGTCTACTACTCCAATCCAATCTCACAAATAAAACTGATTATAATTTTTATGGCACCAACTCCTCAAGTTTATAGGCACCAACCCTTGATTTATGGGCACCAACCCAAAGGAGCACCAACCCCTGAATTTTATGGGCACCAACCCATAGCTTTATGAGCCCCTACTCAAAGGAGCACCTACCCTTGCTCCAAGATCCCACTCAGAGATTTACAGTGACTCAATAAATAAATTGATATAATGAAAATCCTTGTAACAAATGATTTTTGTAAAACCTTACTATTTTGTTGTTGGCTCACTGTGTTATCTACACTTGAGATTGTGTGACTCTTCTCTACTCTCAATTCCATCATCTACACTCTATCTTCTACTATCATCCCCTTTTGCCAATCTTTTTCTCTCTACTCTTCTCTACAACTAGCTCTCTTCTTTCTTCTCAAATCATTCCTCCACCTACTGTTCTATCTACCTTGGCTCTGCACTTCTTTGGTCTCGGGTCTCTACAACTCTCTATCTCATTCTCTAGTCTACACACACTTCTATTTGAGCCTTGCAACCTCTCGTCCACATCTCTTCACTTCTCTGGTCATGTTGTCCTTGATTTCAACATGACCAAAATCATGAAGCAACCCTATGAAATTGGTCTGTTTCGTACCTTATGGTCTTCGAGAGAGCTTAATCGACTTCGTCGGGTAGCTCGTTTAGCTCTTTGCTTTTCATTTTAGTTTTTTTCTTGTTTTTCTTTAGTTTGTAGTGTTACTTGTAGTTCGGACTTTAAAGTCCAAACTACAAGGTCTTTTCTTTGTTGACTGCACATCAGACTTTAAAGTCTGATGTGCATTTTTTTGGTCTAAGCCTACAGTTCAGAATTTAAAGTCCATCCTACAGGTGGTCTTTGCTTGCAGTTCGAACTTTAAAGTTCATCCTACAGACTTCTTTGTCAGACAATGCCCATAGGGGTAGGGGCCCGTGGAAAGGGTCCCCCCCGGGTCCCCAGTGGGTGGGCGGGTGGGGGGTCAGTGTAGTGCTGAATGATGTACCTTTTGCATAATGGGTCAGCGAGTAAATGGGAACAACGGCTTAAGCCATTAGGTGTAGGCTTGATTAACAAAGAAAAGAAAGGGCCCCACTTCATTTTCATTAGGGAATTATTGTTAGACATTAAAGTCCGACATGCAAGGTTTTCTAGCCTGCATGTCGGACTTTAAAGTCCAACATGCACTGCAAGTTGTAATTAATGCCACATTTATTGTTAATCTCGTGGTTTATTTAGTTAATTTTTGCATTTTTACCCTTCATTTTGGTTTATTTTCTTTCCTCCGCGCACCCTCCTCCACTTTTGTTCATTGTGACTCAGATTTTCCTCACTATAGCTCTGATCGGGTCACCCCATTATCATATTTTTTGATCAAGTGAAGTGGAAGAGGTAGGGTTTGTATTTTATGTTCTTTTCGGGTTTCTCCTTTGCTTTGCTTTGTTTCTTTTCGAGGTTTTTGTTTTTTTTTCATGGAAACAAATGGATTTTGAAGTTATATTGTCTCCCTTGCTTCAGAGGACAATCGAACTTCAAAACCTGATTGCCCTCTAAAATCATCCCTCCTCCAGCCGCATACCAGACTTTAAAATATGGTGTGCAGCTAGATGGAAGTATCTCCGCATATCGGATTTTAAAGTCCGATATGCGGGATCATAACCTTCGCATATTGGACTTTAAAATCTGATATGTTATTGATTTTCCCTTTGTCAGTACATCGGACTTTAAATTCTGATGTGCCTTTAATCTTTCCCCGATTAGCACATCGGACTTTAAAGTCCGATGTGCTTGTTTCAATTTTCTCCCCAACACATCAGACTTTAAAGTCTGATGTGTTATTGATTTTCCCCGGATTGACACATCAAACTTTAAAGTTGTTTTTTTATTTTTATTTTTCAAAAGAGCATGTCGGACTTTTTTCCCCGACCTATTTTGAGCCTCATTTTTTGATCCATTTGAGAAAAATTGTTTTTAATTATGATGAATAGCTAATCAACAGTGTTGAATACAGTCATCACGAATGTCAAAGCTCCCTCACAACAAGCCCGAGTCTTCCTCAGGTCAGTTGAAATCTTCTCCAAGTAAAGCATGAAGTACAAGTATGACAAGTACTTGAATCTCTACCCAAAGAGTTTAGTAGACTCAAATATTAAGGATATCAGAGACACTGAAATTGGGCATGTTGACATGCAAGAATTTTTTGACTGGGTTCAAAAGGCTCCTACTCGTCTAACCAGTCTAATCAAATCTAAGCTGCATAAGTATGCATCTTTCCCAGTTGTGGCTCATTATCCTGAATTTGTACTAGCAATAGTGGATCACTTTGATCCAAATACAAGGCAAGTAAAGGTCGTTGATCAGAACATCATCATGACCCTGGATAGTGTGTTCTTTAACAGTGTTTTCAAGGGTTCACCAGTTGAGGAAGTGGTTGATATTTCTCAAGAGAGTGCTCAAGAGTACTACGAGAAACATGAGGATAAATGCAAAAAGGTGATCAATACTATTTATCTCTCTGCTGCAAGGAGTTCCCTCACCTCATGATGGCCTAAGTCCTTCCACAGGAAGGATTTTAACGAGGAATATAATGACATGGTCACCATGTTATCCAGAGTGAGGGGGTTAAAAGACTCATTATTTTCAAAACTGGATGTCTTATTACATAAATATAATCAGAAAGGGGGCCGCAAGAATCAATTGGGGAGAGTAGATCAGTGATGCACTTTGCGCTCAATTGAAGGAGGTTAAGGTGACACTGAAGTTTTACATGACCTTGTACCTAGTTAACGCAGCTACTTCAATGAGGCAATATCCATGCTTGTCTACCAAGGGTGATAGAATATTGGTGCCCATTTGGGAGTATTATGATCAACTTACCATCAAGAATCAAGGTAACCACTATAGAAGAGTTACTGATGCTTTCTTCACTGTGTGGAAATGCATGTTTGATAAGGGCCTTCAAAAGAAGAGATTGTCAGAGCCTGCCTAAAACAGGGTATCTCATTATGGTTGTGTTTTTCTTCAATTTCCTACATTCACCTACATCTGAATTGGATGTTTTTTAGGTGAGCCCTTCATTCTTCCAAGGTTCCCTTCAGACAAAATCATCCTCATGGAGTTGTGCAGACAACTGATTTATGTGCATGAAAAAACAATCACAAGCACATAAGACTGGGCTGAAATTTCTAGAATCAATCGGTAGGTACTCAATGCTAACAAATCCCAAGGCCAAAAATATGGAGGAAGAAATGTAGTGGAATACCATGAGAAGGTTCAAGGAATGAAATTTTTTTGACTTTCATGGCATAAAGAGAAAACTCAGGAGGCATTATGCTCATGTCTATAGGTTTGAGGATGTTTGGGCAGATTGTCAGAATGAGGAGGATATAAGAAGGATGGATTCCAGTTGTCTTACTTTGGAAAAAATTGAAAATTTGGATTTAGCTAAGATCCCAATGACCATGGAAGACACAGATGACATAGTGGACCTTGTTTATTATGAGAAGAAGATTGTTGACTCCCCACTTCCACTTGTGCAATGGTCGAAGAAAGAAAGAAAATCTATTACTCAGAGGATCTCTCCTATCTTAGCAAACACCAATGCTTGGTTGCTGAAAAAGAATCTCAAGATGAAACAACTTCCTGCTAGTTCAGGAGATGATAACAAAAGTGATGGCCCATTGGGCAAGACAGCTATAGCTAAAACAAGAACAAAGAGCAGGGCAGACCCACAAGCACTATCCTCAACAACTATGGTACAATCAAAGCATAAAGGACCCAAAATCAAATTTACAGTTAAAGGGTCGAAGAAGGGTGAATCATCATCTGCATCATAGGAAGCAGTGGTGAAAGAGCCAGAACAACCGCCTACCAGTGAAGGTTGAAAAGGAAAGGAGGTTGAAGAAGGTGAAATTCCTCAATAAGAGGAAGTATAGGTAGAAGAAGTATCACACCCAGCTGAAGTTGATGCCCCGATTACCTCTCAAGTAGTCGTCCACTCTATTGACTCTAACTCTAACTTTGACCAAGAGGATGAGGATTTTTGAGAACATGGAGATCTAAGTATGGGCATGATGCAATCAGAGACCATTGGTCAGTTTTTCACAATAACCAACTTCTCTAATTTAGATGATATCCCTTCATCTACTTTTGAATCCACAATGATGGATTTTAATGAAACCTTGGAAGATGCACTTGTAGAATAGGTTTCAGTAGACTTACCCGTCACTACCACCACTACCATAGAAATTCCTCCATTGGTAAGTGCTAAAGTTACATTCACAGCACCCTCAACTCTCCCATCTGTAACTGAAGAGGTAGCAGCAACAAATGTTCCACTAGATACCTCAATATCAGCACCATCAGTAACACTCACAACTACTCCAAGCTCTAGTCAACCTGCTCCCAAAGCTTCAAATCAAAATCAGCAAGGAGCTACTACTCCATCAGCCAATCCAGAACTACCCCCTTGGATGGAAGTAGTGGCCTCTAAAAGGGAAAAACAAGTGATCTCTCTAGATGAGTTTGACTTTGAACTTTTGGTTCCTCCAAATCATAAGGGAACAAAAAAGCCAAAGACGGTATCTCGGGTGGTAGTAGACCCGACTTCAAAGAGAAAATATGCTGAAGTTATGGTGCCATCGTCAGACAAGGACAAAGGTAACATATGATCTAAAGATTATACCATGCAGGTCATAGAGCTTAGGGTGGAAACACATGAGAGTGTGAAATTGGATTCACAGATAACCTTTAACTCTTTGTTGAGAAGATTGGATTAGGAGAGGGATGAGAAAAATATCTTGAAGTAGAAGTGTGAACAGCTGACCAATGTTCTTCTAAAGGTAACACAATCTTCTCAAGAGGTTGAACCCATAGGATCCTCAATAGATACCGAAGCCCTCAAGAAGATTGAATAGGTGGGAGCTAAAGGCTGAGTGATGGATGAGTGGATTTTATGGCTAAGATTAGAAGGCTCTCATCTTCTAAGTTTGATAGTGGGACTATTGTTAGATTATGAAGTAATCCAGAGTTAGATGCAAGGACTCAAAACCTCTTTATCATAGGAGATTGAGGAAGTTGTGAAAATTACTACCTTGTGGAGCAAAATGGAGGACTTCAGGATAGATGTCTTGGTTGAGAATAAGGTAATTCCCACAAGGGAGAAGTACATCCAGATCTTGCTTTATTGTCTCATAAGAAAGAGACAATGAAGTTAATGATTACAGAGTTGGACCGGGAGAAGAAAGAAGGTGATGACGAGGTTGACCTCATTTTTGCCAAAGTTGGTGATCTCCCTTGCTATTTATATGATGGCGATCAAAATCTCGTCATTGCTGAAGTTGTCACGCAGGAATTCCTTTCCTTGATGGATCAATGCACGAGACAAGATTTCTCACTTGATACATTTGATAAACTGTTAGAAATCTAGGTTAGTTTTGAAGTCCTCGCATCCATGCTGAAGGATGTTAAAAAGAAACAGGTGAAGATTCAAGATGCAATTTCCCGCGTCCAAGCCATCACAAGTTCTACCTCGATGCCGAATGAAGTAGAGATGAAAGCCATCCTTGCTAAATTCAAAGATTTCCAGAAATCCAATGAAGAAGAGAATTAAGAATGAAGTACCCCCTTTTGGCACCTTTTATTCATGTAGTTGCATCGATAGATGTTGTCAATTTTTATGCAGTTACACGTTTTCTTTATATTGTAGTTGTAGTAAAATGGGACTTGCAGTTCAATAAGTCAACTGTGCCCACCTTTTTCTCAACTTATTTTCCTATATAAGGAGGACCTCTTTTGTAAATATTTTATCTTTTTCATGCTTACCAAAACTCTGCAGAATTTTTATCCCAACTAAGAATTTGGGCTTTTGTGGTGAAAATTCTATCAAATAAATAAAGAAAATAGTTTTGTTGATCACAAACTTTTTGTTGTATCAATAAAATTGTTTATATAATTTAATGTTCCTATGTCCATTGAATATATATTATCTTTACTTCTTTGATCTTTAAGATATTGTTATGTGGTTAAAGAGCTCTCAAATCTTGCAAAGTAGACTTTGTACTCTTAGTATATTTGAAAAATCTACTAATAAATTAAGTGACTTGTGGTAAGCTCTGTATTGCCGCGGTTATTTGTAGTTTAATGGATTAGAAATCTATACTTGAAGACTTTGAGCTGTAAGCTAGGTTTCTAATTGTTTAATTTGTAACGATCAGTTTGAATTAGTGTCACCTTAAAGGAGACTTTGTGCTGCTTAATAGTAACTCTTGGTGTAGTTTGTTAGATTAATAGTTCTTTTCTTCAAGTATCTGGAGAGATAGAGAAATTGTAACTAGGTGAAGGGGGAATACATAAACTCTGAAAAAAGAGAGTAATATGCCCAACACCAACCCACAAATTTAATTTCTTATTAATTAGAGGAGAAATTTCATAGGGAACCTCCCCTTGATGAGAGGAGAGATTAATTTCTCAGCATAGTGTTGTGTGAATTATATATTTTGTCATTGGTATGCTGGTGACAAAATATTCACCCAACAGGTCACTAGACTCTTCTCTTCATGATTTTACTCTATTATTTCTTCTTTTTCTTTTAGCTCCCATGCAGCTGCAACTCTTCGCTTCCTTCAGCTATTCTTTTTCTTTTTCTCAATCCAGCCCAACTCTACAACTCTTTTTCTTTCTACATTCTACAACTAACAACAATCTCTACATTAATCAATCATTTACATGTACTCTCCTTATTTGTGTCAACTTACATACTCAACATTCACCTTCATGAGGTCGGCCAGATCATGACTGATCACTCTATCCTTCACAGACTTTAAATTTGGACCATTTATCTTCTAGATTTGACTGAAAAGGCTATGTCAAGACTACCATCATAATGGTTCCATGTGCCACATCATCAAACACTTCAAACATTTGGTTTGACCACTCTCTATCTCAAGAGTGCGTGTACATTCCCACCAAGAGCTAAAGTTCAAATGTAAATCAATGAGATCAAGTTGATTTGATCTTCATTATAAACTCTGTAGATTGTCTGGAAATCATCATTAATTTTAGTATCTTCCTTCTTTAGTTTGATCATTGAGTTCAAATTATATTAGCAATCTTTTCCTGCTTGTAAGATCTGATATCCTACCTATTGATCATCTCGAGCCACACACCAGTCTGCTTTGTACATTGATTACTAACTTTAGTAATTCTCATGTTCAATGAGATCTGATCTCCTTCCTCGAGCCACAAAAATAGCCTGCAACATGGTCGCCATTAATTCCTTCTTCATTCTCTTTCAACCTACCTTGAAAAGGTTGTCAACTACCTCCATCATCACCAAATTTTGCATATTTGATTTCCTCTTCGACTTCTAGGAAGCCACATGTCATCACTTTTGACATCCAAATCACCTAGTCAAACTTGGTCAACCGCCACCTGGATCATCTTCCCTATCGATATCCAAGCATGGCATGAAAATCTTCTCATTGGACATCCAAGTTGCTCAGTCAAATTTTGTCAACTATCTACATGATTAGTTTATCTATCGAGCTACATATGTGGTGTCAAAATCTACCTTCAAATCAATTGTAGTCAACTTGTGACATGGACCTCTATGTCTATCGGGTTGCCAACATGTCGAATGAATCACCTTTTGATAGTCACAATGACCTTAAACTTTGTTGCCTCATATCTACATCACATGTATACCTGCGGGATGATAGGAGCTAGTCTCTTCTTTCCCCTCATTGCCATGTATCATCATTCACAAGCCCATTTTACCCATGCGGGGTAAGCTTCAACAAAATCCCTCCTCTGTGCTCTCGATGTAGGATAGCAGGGATCATTTTGCTCTTTACTATTTTTAGCCTGCACCACACCTTGTGCAACCTTTTAAATCATGTGGGCTATCGGGATGCATCATATTCATTTGACTTTTGTCCTCCCATGCAACTTTTTACTTTTCTTTACTACAATGTGGGATAGCGGGATCCGTTGTTGGCTCTGCCTTTATGGCACCCTTCAAGGTATTTTATCTCTAGTTTTCTAGCTGTGAGATAGCAATATTCACCCCTTCCTTCATTTTTGTACTACCCCACAAGACCAATGCATATCTATCATACATGGTGCGGGGTGGTGGGAGCCATCACTCACTTCATATTTTGCTCCCCCATGATCTTATCTTACTTCTATTTTACTCCTTGCAGGATAGTGGGATGCCACGTCTTCTTTCTTCTAAATGCCCTGCACGCACCTTTTTCTTCACCCTCTGTTGTTGCAGGATGGCAAGATGCAAGCCTGGACATCCTGATTCTTCCCCTGCATGACCTTTTCTTTTATGTTGTCACTATTGCAGGATATCGGGGGATTACTACTCCCCTTACTCCTGCTTCCCCCACACCACTCTTTGTATAGGATTTTAACCCTTTCGGGCTAGCGAGAGATGCCTTTCATCTTGCCTTATGTTTTATCTTGCGAGGTCATTTAACGCTCATCAAATTTTCTACGGGGTGGCGGGATAACCAAATTTTTACACTGTGGTGATCTCCCTACAGAGTCTTCCTAATCCAATCTCCCTGGCTGCAGGATAGCGGGGTGACAAACTTGTTGCATTATTGACATCCTCTGTCACAAAACCAATACAACTAACTCGATGTTTTATTGAAATATCTGGTCACATATCCATCATGTTATTGACATATCAATCATCTTCTATAGTTTTATAGATTTAGATAACCGGCATGTTATGCACTCCACCTGTAATAGTTGTGTAACTAACATGACATGTTATACATAATTGTGACAGATACTCCCTTTAACTACATGGAACTAATATGGTGTGTTATACACAACTACAACGAACTTTTTTTGAGTCAGACCAGATTGCACAATGCCTTTACCAATTCACTATCCTTTGTCTTCTTTGTCCAATAACCTATCCCAATAGCACATCCCATCCTTGGCTTCTATATCTCCATGTGGGACTAACACCTTGTGTTATATGATACTGCAACAACACTTATGCTTTCAGTCAATCCTATTTTCCCTATGGTATCACAAGTCTATGGCCTTGGTCCTCTAACCACCTGTACGTCCAATAGAAGACTCCATTGTCCTCTTGATCTTTTTTGAGGCCATAAACTCCATGCAACCTCCATGCATATGCATTCACCTGCACAACCCTAATATCATGATACAACACCATATCAGCCAATCTGATCTACCTTTAGGACATTCATCATTCTACATCTTTGTCCAATTTGATGTCTCTACATTCCTTTGCATCTCTCTACATCTGCATCCCCATGTTCTTCTGGGGCACTCATCCTCCTACATCTTCACTAGTACTGCAACTATTGACATCAATCATCTCTACATGTCTGACCATTGCATCATCACAACTATTGACATCAATGATAACACCATGCCAACAATCTCCCCCTTTGGCATTGATGTCAACACCAATCATCACTCTTCCCCTTTGACAACAATGGTAGAGGAGCCTGGCTACCTACAAAAATTCATCTGATTTTCAAATTGACTACCAACCATGGATATCAATAATCTCCCCCTTAGGCCATATATTTTGTTGAAAAGTATTCATCCTGCAATAAATCTGCATTAGGTAACTGAAATAATTCTCTCCCTGAGAACTAAAAATGGTATGATGGATGATCCTATAAATATGCATGGATGCAAGAGAGTGATATATATGATTTGTATCTCCTCCTAAACCAAAAAGCACCAAATCCTTATCAATGCATACATATACCACTTAAACTTCCTTATCAGTACTACCAATGAACCAAATACTCTCTCTCATATATCTACTCTACCTCCACTTCATCATCTTCAACTATAAAATCTACCATCTTTGTTGTAATCCAAGAACACTGAGAGGGGGGGGTGAATTAGTGTTCTTGGATTCCAACAATTTGTATCAGAGCCTAGTCCTCTTTTTGCAGAAGCCTAACCACTTGAGGAAGATCTTGAAACTGGAATCCATGGAGATGTGTTTGAGGTAGAAGCTTGAAGTTTCTCTTGAAGATTTTGAAGCTGAAAAAAATTAAGAACATAAAGCTGGAAGATGAGCTTAGATCTGCAAAAGAATTCATTATCACTCTACAAGAAAAGCTATCTAATGCTCAAGCTAAAAGGAAGGAACTTATACAAAATTAGGATGATGAAGAGAAGGACGCTCTTAAGGAACAATGTCAGAAGCTGAGTCGGGAGAATGGTGTGATTGAAGACCCTAACTATGAGGACGTGCAAGGAGATTGAAGACCGGAAGAAGAATGAAGAAAATATTGTTATATCTCTGAAAGATAGATCTAAGGAATGCATTAGGTTGGCACATGAGAATGATATGTTGAAAACTAAATTGGTTCAATCATAGAAAAATGAGCAAGAGTTGGAAAGAATGGTGAGAATCCTAAGAGGAGATCTGGATGTTGAAAATGAATACAAAGATAAGTTCAAGGTTAGTTCTGCTAAAATTGATGAGCTATTGAAGGATCAAAGGTGCAAGGGAGGCACTAGAGGACTTGGATTTGAACAAGGTTAGAGCTCCAGTACTAAAAAAGAAGATCAGACATCTGGTATGCAGAATGATCAGAAGGTCAACTGGAATCAGAGGTCACCGGTAAGGCAACCCAATGTACATAAATTCAATGGCTGATGTTTTGTTTGCAATAAATTTGGTCATATGGCAAGATAATGTAGAAATAGAGCAAATGAGGATAACAATGTAGTTCTTGGTCAATGTTAAAATTGTAAAAGGTATGGTCATAAGACAGAAGATTGTAGAATGAATGTGAAATGTCATGCATGCAGAAAGTTTGGCTATATGGCTGATAAATGTAGGTCAAGGAATGGTTAAGGTTACAGTAAGGAAATTCAGAAAAATAATATCAATTGTTATGCATGCAACAAAGTAGGACATATTGCTAAATTTTGCATAAGCAAGAACCTACCAGCAGGAAGTGATAAATCTGATGAAAAAGGAAAGAAGAAGGTTGATGAGAGGAGCATGCGAAGAAGTGGGTTATGAAGTCCGAGGATCAACCAGTAGAATAAATTGCCCCAAATGTTCATTTAATTGAAGGATATGCCCTGATTACTCAACCGACAGAGAATAATGTTCCTGCACTGGTAGGAAACTCATCTAGTAACTAAGGCATTCACCTTAAGGGGAGGCAAATTGATGACAGATCTTGTATTGCCCCTAGTAGTGGTCTCAAATCTTGTTTTAGATCTTTGGAGAAGTCAATTTGAAGGTTAAACAATTAAGATTTGTTGGATATTGGATCTAGTTTGGTTTATTGGTAAGTCACTTTATGAGTTATGATTTTGTCATACATCTACAGTTAAGTATTTCAGAATTCGTAATAGTGAATTGGAAGTTTGATCCTAGATGTGATGAAGGGATATTTCTTGGTTATTCTAAAAGAAAAGCATATATATGTTATAAAAAAAGATTATAGAGAAGTATGGAGAGTACTAATGTGAAAGTGGATGAGAATCACAAAGACCAAGCTAAATCTTATGACAGAGAACTGACAGTGGAAATGATCATAACTGATCTGATAATGCCTATACCAGAACAAAATGCTGAACCAATTACCACAACATCATCAGAAAACTCAACTATAACTGAAGAGTAGCACAGAGAAGCTGAAAGTTAGAAGACTCCTAGGTATGTAAGGTTGAATCATTCAAAAGTTCAGATAATTAGACACGAACATGGTTGGCAGTTGATGAGCTATGTTTAATTTCTCAAGTTGAGCCAACATCAGTAATTGAAGCTTGTAAAGATAAATGTTGGATGTAAACTTTGGAAGAGAAATTGGATCAGTTAGAAAAGGACAATACATGGACTTGGATGTTTTTGGAACAAGGATAGATTGGTTTGCAAAGGATATTCTCAGAA
Source organism: Cryptomeria japonica (assembly GCF_030272615.1). NCBI lineage: Eukaryota > Viridiplantae > Streptophyta > Pinopsida > Cupressales > Cupressaceae > Cryptomeria > Cryptomeria japonica. Next base: position 740,784,808 of record NC_081413.1, read on the forward strand.
GGAAGGAATTGATTATGTTGAATCCTTTCTCAGGTAGCTAGGATTTTCAGATATTTTCAAGGTTTTTTTGGTATGGTTTTTGGTTTATGAGGACTTTACAATATGAGCATATGTCAATTGAGATAGAGTTAAAGGTAACCAGATAGGCTCATGAGGTGAAGCATTCATTCTTGGGAAGAAGTTGGTTTCATGGATCAACATGAAGCAAGCATGCATTTCTTTATCTACTTCTGAAGTTGATTATGTTGCAACTAATTTCAAAGTTCTATGGATGAAGAAAATGTTGAAGGATATAAGGATAGATTGCAATGAACCGCTAGTTATTCACTATGATAACTCTGCAGCTATTGGCATACCAAAGAATCTGGTATTTCACTCCAATACTAAGCACATTTCTATCAAGTATAATTTTCTAGTGGAGAAGGAAATCAAGTCAGATTGGTTTGAGGAATCATTTGAGCATTTGAGAGACTGATTGATAGTTTCTTCCCCTCTGGTAGAGACTTGAGTAATGCCGATTGGCATCATTCCAGTATGCATTTACAGAGGTTCTATTAATTCTGAATTGATTTTTTGGTGCTACTACTCAGGGGGAGTAGTCAACTATGTGGTTCAGAGGCCCTATGTTTTTCTGAACCACATAGTTGACACCAAAAGAAAAACATAGGGCCTCTGAACCACACATGCCAAAGAAATGACACCAATCAGTCGAGCCATAGACACAATCACTATCAGCATCCTGAATCCCTTCTAGAAGCTGCACCAACACCACTTATGCATTACATCAAAGAACTTCAATAAAGCTCTGTCAGTGAAACCCTTACCGGACCTACAAAGAAGGCTTACTAGAATATGAGATAGAATTCGATCATCAAGTCAATACTAACTGACTAAAACATACTTTAGAAGCATATGAACCATCCATACAAACTTATTCCATCATCCAAATCATACTGGTGACAATCAACTGATAATCTTCCCAATATAATCCTTCTACCGGAAGCTAGTAAATAACCATAACAACTAGTGTTGACATCAATGAAAAAACATCAATGCAACACATAATCAATTCCTCCAAATTTCCAACAATCTCATCTTCTTCCCCTGTGCCTATGCATTTGCAATACCTGCTATCAATATGCTGACCCATGTGACTAGATCATCTCCCCCTATTATTTTCTCATTTGTTGCACATGCAATTAGTTTTGTTGTCCACTTTAGAAATGGTCTCCCTCTAAGACCAATAACTTCTATGCTCCATCTCCCTTGGAGCACACACCAATATGTTCCATTTGCACATCTAATTTATTTTGTCTCCATTCTTAGTAGGAAAACAAATATCTTCTACAAACTACACATCAAGTTATATACATATAAACAATCACCATTCTCATTAGAGTCCTCTTTGTCACTTAAAGTCCTTATTCTTTTCAAAAATTTGGGGGTAAAAGATATGATCATTTTTAGCTCCCCCTTGTTACAAGCTAGGGTTGTCGTTGCACCAAAAGATTGACCTGTCAATGCCTGATACAACCACTAGACTTATAGAATCCATAGGAGGTTGTTAAACCATGTCGCGAATCCTCATGAGGGATGCTGGCCCTGTTGGGAGTATTTAAAACTGAGTCAAGTTTATAGACCCATTTCAAAATTGTCTTGCATTTCCAAATGATTAAAATAAGTCAGTTTGAATGGCCTAGTTAGCAAGGGGGTAAAATGGAGTTGGTTGATTTTCAGAGGGTAAGGCTCGGGATTCATGTCCCACACCTTTCATTTGGCCTATTCAGTGATGTGAAACTTTCAGAATTCAATTTGGATGAGTTTATGAGGTACCCATTTTGAGGGGTGAGCTGGAAGTGCATTTTAGGCACAAATGCAGATTTTATTGAGTAGCCTACTTTGAGCGATTACATCTTTTGCCCTGTTGATCATCATGGAAAATTTCAAAATGGATTCAATTCTATGCATTAATGTGAGTTAGCCTACAAAATTTCAAGTCTTGATGAATCCATTTGTTCAGTTTTCATAGCCAAATCCGTTTGTAGTTTGTGTGTTCTGGCAAGTCCCTGTTTCGACAGCTAGTCGGAGTCCTATTTCGCATAAGTGTAAAAGTTGCCTCAGTAAGCATCATGTCAGAATGTTTGTTCCAGGATAATGTTGGTATAAATTATGATCTTCTTTTCAAATTCCAAGGCTCTACCAATCTGTTTGATCGGTTTTCAAAAGAGCTCATTTTACCATCAAATTCAGTTATCCGCACTCCAGTGTTATATCAGTTAATGTAGCCATTTTGGTGAGCGTGTCGTTTACATCCTGTCAGTCTGGTGATCAAACTGAGAATCCAAAGATTTAATATGTACTTCAAGGTACCTTTGTTTCAAATTTGAGGGTCTACGGAGGTCGTTTGGTATTTTTAAGAAAGGCATCATGTGTTGCCAGAACATTGACTTCATCAGGTCCGCAGTGTCGACAAAGCCAGTTGGGCATTTTCGGAAATTAATATCTCTTCGCTCGGGACTCATCTTGAGAAACCGTTTGGTAGAAGTCATCCTTGTATATCAGAGTACATGCCTGTCAGATGGCAAGCTCCAGAAAGATGTTTTGACAGGTTTGAAAATTACGTCTTCGCGATTAAATGCGAAAATTGTGGTGTAATTGCCTGAAGGTTGTAAAATGCGGATTAATGATCCAAAAATGATGCCGATCATTTCCAGAGGTATGTTTGAGGTTTGTGAAGATATTCCAGAGGCCAGTAGCTTGAAAAAGAATTTTTTTTTAGTCGGACCCACTTTGGGGCCCGACCTGGCTCATGCCTGTGCTTTAATTTTAATGTTGAAATGTTCTTTTTTCCTGGCAATATATGTGTATCCATATTGGCTCGAATGCAATTCATCAGTCAGATAGTGAGAGAGAAGAGAAACTCCAATACCAAATGCAAATTGGTATGTGGAAAATTGAAAGGTTTTCAAAGTAAATAAAGCTGGCATGTTTTGATGCAAATGCACTTGGCAGCCATGGAGTGGAGTATGGTAAAGTTTTAACGTGCAATATTGAAACATTCAGCAAAAAATGAAATAAGAGCTGAACTAAAAGGTCTTTTAAACTTCCCATCAAATGCAAATTGGGCAGGTATATTGCTGCTGGTATCCTCTACATATGGCTGGAGGAGAGTATTTAGAAAAAAAACTTGATAATGTGAGTGCAAGCTACAACCTGAATGTTCCTTCATGCTGTGAGATGGAAGGTGGAATTCAATGTGGTTTTAAAGCACAAAGTCTTCCCTGCGTGGCATGTGAGAGGATAGAGTTTTCAAATAAAATGAAATTGGTAAGCATAGTGAAAGGGAGAAGAGGAATAAGCTTTAAAACAAATGCAATCTGTAGATGCAAGCAGCAATCAGACCCTCCCTCCACATGAGCCCTCTAAGAGAATGCAATTGGTGTATGCCTGAATCCTCCCATGCTGTGTGTGGAAATTGAAAGACATTAAAAATTCAAAGCAATGCAATCAATAGGTGTCTCCAGCTACTGAATCCTCCCTTGGGTAGAATGGAATGGTGTATAAGTTTTATAAATCTTTCACAAGTGTATTTTCAAATGGAGGAAGCATTGAAGTTACTAGTAGCAAGCTTCCAAACAAATTGAAAAATTATAGCAGATGGTGGTGTTTGAGAAGGCTGCATAAACCATCAGGCAGATAAAATTGACAGGTGTGTGAGCTTTTGTGAGGTGGGTGACTGCAGAAGGAGGTTTAATGGCATTCAAAACCTTCAATTTAATGCAATTAGCAGCAAATAGAAGCTTTAGCCAATGCAATGGGCAGTTTTGAAACCTTCAGGAAATGTAGAAGCTTTCAAGCAAGTGCAATAAATCCACAATATTTGCTAGCTCCTCCCTCATGGTGCTGTTTGGGCGTTGGAGTTTGAAATCCCCGTGAGGGACGCTGGCCCACTTCCAACACCCCTAAGGTCCTGCATTTCCTTAATCTTGAGGAGATATCACCTGTGCATGGAATGCATCATGTTGGCTCATAGAAACATTCAGCCCTTTCTCATCTCATTGGCTACACTTTATTTTCCATACCTTCACAGACCCTTTGATCTGTACATTTAGGGAACTACCCTTCTTGCTATATCTAAATGTTCTCATTTGGTTTCTCCTGCAATCTTCATTTTTGTTACCAGTAGATGGAAAAAAATGGTTTCTTGGCATAACAGGAGCATTTGTAATTTAATTCTTGGCCAAATCTCATCTTCCATAATATCTATTGAGGACCATAATTGTTATATATTACATTTTTATGGAAGAAGGTTGAGAGGTTGCCACTAGACTGAGAAGCTTTTCTTCTATGGTCATGAATCCTATGATAAAATCTATTATAATGATAATATATAACATTTATATCTCTAAGAGAAACACAAGGATTCTTTCTTACATAATTAGGAGCAGACCTAGACATATGTTTACAATCTAAAATCTTATGTCCATATGCATTGCATCTTTGACAAATTACATTTTTATTTCTCGAGAAATAATCTTGACCTTTCCTAGACCCTTTTCTACACTCACTTTCTCTATGTCCATATCCTTTGCATGAAAAACAATAACTAGAGAAAGGAGAATTGTAACTTACAAATTGATTTTGCCAAATGTGTGGAGATCTTGTTGACTAGTTTCCTCCATTTCTTTTTCTTCTGGTGTTGGCCTTGGACTGTACACTTGTAGCAGTCACATATTTAGATTTCTTCCTATTTTCATCTTTGTGAGCAGCAACATAGCTTGATCTTCTATATCTTCTTCCCAAGTTTTTTATCCCTGATGAAGCCATCTTCATTCAGCTTACCTTTTCCTCTTGGATCATCATTATTATTCCTTGTAGCATCATCCTATGTCTTTAGACTGTCAGTAGTAGTACTTAGATCTATCTAATGAATAATGATGAACAATAACTACTCAAAAAATACTGAGAGGGGGGGGTGAATCAGTATAGACAAAAACTTCCTTAAACCACTTTGACTATAAAGACTGCACTAACTGGTAACAGGATCACCGATCTAAATCAGGGCACTACCGGTAAAACACAGAGAGACTGTGAAACACATAAACTGGTAACACTTAGATCTTCACAAAACCTAATAACTTATTTCCACTTCACCCATATGCATAAGAAAGTAATACATCATCAGAAATATAATGACCACTAGATCAACATGCTTTACCACTTGACAGAAAACACTAAGACATCACATGAAAAAGCATCACACATAACACATTGATTTTTCACATGGAAACCCAATTGGGAAAAACCACGGTGGGGATGAATACCCACAAGTTGTTCTTTGAACTCTTCTGAAGTCTGCTTTGTTAGGAGCCTAGTCCGGTTAAGGACTTTACAATAAGTTCTACTAGGAACCAATCCTGCTAGGGATCACCCGGTTAAGGGATGGCTAAATACCCGGTTTAAGGTTAGAACTATATTAAAGGTTAACTCGCAAGAGGATTTGAAGAACTCAAAGAATTTGAGTCACCTTGTTAAAGGATTTACAGAAAGCTTGTTAAAGATGCCCGGTTAAGGGATTTTCCAACTACTGAAATGGTTAGAAGTTAAGAGGTAATACACTGATCTGATAACAACACTCAATGCCAATGCAGATCCACTTTAGTTCCTTTTCTTTTGCAATCACACTCTATAGGTATCAACACACTTCTTTGGTCTAGCAAGAATCAAGTATCTCTTCACTTGGATACACACATAACATTTGCCAACAACTTCACAATGCAAATCATCATCAACCTTATAGACAACAGATAGGTCGGTGGCATAAACCCTAAACCCTAAACATTTAGGTTATCAATACAGTCGGTTCAATCCTGACCATTTAATCATATTGCATAGTGTAAAACAATCTTGAACAAATCTCAAGACATTCTCCATCATTCATTCTTTGCCACTTTTGGAAGCTGATAACCCATCACGCGCTCTCCACCATTTATTAAGACTTCGCACATTCCCAAGGTAGATAGGATAAATCTTCTTCATGCAAGATACTCAAGGAAATCCTTCACGTGCACAAGGTTGACATGGCAACACGATCTGATCTTCATTTCAATGCTAACTCATCACAAAATGTCATCGGTCAAATCACACAGACTTGGAATGCATCAACCAGAAACCTTGAAGCTAAGACTACCAACTGGTAGTCATACCAAATGAAACCCCGATACAAAACTTTCCATATACTGGTTCACAGTCCAACATACCGCTTCACTTTTTCACATATACCGGTTCACATCATCATACCGATTCTCTTGCTAGTTTTCTTAGTTCAATATACCAGTTCATACTTCAGCATATTGACATCAATGACAACATACAATATCATCATGTCATCACACTCTGCACATATGCCAACAATCTCCCCCTTTGGCATTGATGGCAATATACAAAGATATCTCTCTGCTTCACATCTTCTCCCCAATACTGCTGATATCTTCTCCGCTTCACATCTTCTCCCTCTTTGATAATAATGCCAAAGTGGAGGCACAAACATCCATGTTCCACTATGCTGCTCCCCTTGAGGAGTAGCATCCTTCAACACACCAATCCTGAAAAGATTTGACAATTCAATATGTGACTGATGTGGAGCACATACCTTTAGTTCACCTCTTGAAGGGCCAACACCCCTAATTCACCTCTTAAGTAGGTAAATGTAGCCTTCGGTAGAGGCTTGGTGAATATGTCTACTAACTGCTCCTTACTGGAAACATGTTCCAATATAACCTCTTTGTTCTGAACTTTCTCCCTCAAGAAATGATACTTGAGCTTGAAGTGCTTGGTTCTAGCATGCAATACTGGATTCTTGGAAATATTAATTGCACTTGTGTTATCACAAAATATGCTCACTGGTTCAGATACAGGGACTTTGAAACCACTTAGTACATGCTTCATCCAAATTGTCTAAGTGCAGTTCATAAATGATGCTACATATTCTGCTTTTGTTGTAGACTAAGAGACAACTCTGCTTCTTACTCATCCATGAGACTAGTCTACCACCAAGAAAGAATGCACCATCGGTTGTGCTCTTTCAGTCGTCCACATTACTAGCCCAATCGACATCTGTAAACACTTTGAGATTGAAATCATTACTATAAGGATGCCACAATCCATAATCTATAGTTCCCTTCAGATATCTAAGAATCCACTTGATTGCTACCAAGTGGGATTCTCTTGGACTTTTTTGGAAATGTGCAGCAATGCCCACTACATGTGCAATGTCTGGTCTATTGTGTACTACATAGTGCAACTTACCAATCATTGATCGGTATTCCTTCTCATTCATCAATGCTGAGTCATCTTCTTTTGACAATTCACAACCGGTCACCATTGGTGTACCAACGGGTTACCATTGGTGTACCAACCGGTTTGCTATCTTCCATGCCAAAGGTCTTCAACACCTCTTTGACATACTTGGACTGAGTGATAAAGATACCATCTTTCATTTGTTGTATCTGTAGTCCAATGAAGAACTTAATCTCTCCAATTAGTGACATCTCAAATTCCTTCTTCATTTCATCTGCAAATGCATGGCTCATCTTGTCATCTCCACCAAAAATTATGTCATCAACAAATACTTCACAGATTAGAATTTGATCTCCTTCTGACTTTAGATAGATATTGCTATCTTCACTTGTTCTTTCAAATCCAATCTTCACAAGATGAGAGTGTAAATGTTCATACCATGCTCTAGGTGTTTTCTTCAATCCATACAAGGCTTTATGTATCCTACACACCATATCACTGTCTTCTGATAGGGAAAACCCATCTGGTTGCTCTATATACACTTCCTCTTCAAGTATTCCATCCAGGAATGCAGATTTTACATCCATCTGATACACTTTGAATCCCTTGAAGGCTACATATGCAAGAAGCATTCAAACTCCTTCCAATCTAGCTACTAGAGCAAAAGTTTCTCCATAGTCTCCTTCTTCTTCTTGAGCATATCCCTTACATACTAGTCTGGCTTTGTTTCTTACCACTGTGCCATCTTCATTCAGCTTGTTTCTAAAAACCCATTTGGTGCCAATAAAATTTTTGTGCTTAGGTCTAGGTACCAAAGACCATGTACCATTATTTTCTATCTAGTCAAGTTCCTCTTCCATAGCCTTGATCCAGTCTTCATCTTTATGTGCCTCTTTAAATATTTTAGGCTCAAATTCAGAGATCATGCAAGAATTTTCTCTGGCCTTTCTTCTTGTAAGAATTCATGCATCCTTATCTCCTATGATCTGCTTTGGATCATGATTCAACTTTGCATACCTAGGAAAGATCTTAACTATTTCCTCTTGCTTTTCCTCTTCATCCTCATCTTCATCAGCATCGACATCTATCGATGTAGGAGCACTGTTACTGGTACTAGGCTGTTTTGTAACCGGTTCCTAGAAGGTTACAACCAGTTCATCTACCACTTGCTCACTGCCAGTTTCCTTAGGTTTCTTAGAGGTTTCATCAACTCTAACATTGATACTTTCGGCAATTATCTGAGTCCTATTGTTAAAACACTTGAGAGCTTTTCTCTTGGTGGAATATCCTAGGAATATTCCCTCATCACATTTTGCATCAAACTTGCTCTGGTGTTCACTCCTCTTGATATAACATTTGCTACCAAACACTCTGAAGTATCTTACTATAGGAGTCTTACCATTCCAATACTCATAAGGAGTTTTATCCTTACCTTTCTTGATGAGTACCTGATTCATAGTGTAGACTGCAGTGCTCACTGCTTCTATCCAAAAAGTGTGAGCAACCTTATCAGCATTGTTCTAGTTGCTTCAACTATAGTCTGGTTGTTCCTCTCTGCTAGGCCATTCTACTATGGAGTCTGAGGGGCAGATAGTTGCCTCTTGATGTCATTTTCTTCATAGTACTTATTGAACTCACCTCCTTGGTCAGTTCTAAGGCATTTGATTCTCTTACCACTTTCTTTTTCAACAAGTGCTCTAAAGGCTTTAAACTTTCCAAAAGCTTCAGACTTGTCTTTCAAGAATGTGACCCACATCATTCTTGAGCAATCATCAGTAAGAATCATAAAGTACCTATCTCCCTGAACACTCCTAGTTTTCATAGGACCACACAAATCAGTATTCACAAGATCAAGTAAATTATCTACTCTGAAAGATTTACTTTTGAAGGTTGAGGAAGACATTTTCCCTAGTTGACATTCTCTACACAAAGGATTCTCCAGTTTGTTCAGCACAGGCAATCCCCTAACTGCCTTGATCTTACTAGCCTTCACAATGTTATCAAAATTTATGTGGCAGAATCTCCTATGCCATATCCAAATGTCATCATACTTAGCCATTAGACATTGACTGATATTTGCATTTAACTGAAATAAGTTACCTTTGGTCTGCATACCGGTGGCCATCAGTTTACCACTCTTTCCTTTTATTTTGCATACTCCAACTTTGAATTCCAGAGTGAGTCCATTATCATTCAGCTGAGCAACACTCAGAAGGTTATGCCTGAGACCTTCTACCCAATACACATTATCAGCACTCCTTTTTCCATTTAAAGAGATGGACCCTTTGCCTTTTACCATACAAGGTGCATCATTACCAAATTGGACTACACCTCCATCATACTCTTCCAGAGACAGAAACTTTCTCCGATCACTAGTCATGTGGTGAGAACAACCATTGTCAATAATCTTCTCATTAGAATTATCAAAGTGGGAGACAAGAGCCTTCTTGTCAGACACATCTTCCTTAACAGCTACAAATACTATGTCTTTGCTTTCTTCATCTTCTGATTCATTGTTAGTGACACCTTCATCAACTGCAACAAGACAGTTTCTCCTATTTCCTCCTTTGAACTTTTTGAACCTCTCTGGTTTGTCCTTATTATCACCATTAGGATAGTTTACAGTAATATGTCCTATCCTATTGCAAGAAAAGCATTTCAAAGGGAGCTTACCTCTATATTTTCTAGTTCCCTTAGGAAGTCTCTTGGCCAAAAGAGCTTCAAATTCCATCAGGATCTCCTCATCATCCATATCTCTACTTTGTCTAGGTTCATAGTTGGTACTATCTTCTTTACCCTTTCTGGATAGTGCAGCAGATGCTTTAAAGGCTGAATCAATCTTCTGAACACTACCATCATAACTTTTTAGCTCATATGTGGTCAACTTAGCAATGATAGAATCAAGGGACACCTTTGTTTTGTCAATAGATCTCAACTCCTGAATAGCGGCAACCCTTATTGCATAGACCAGTAATAAGGTTCTCAAAACTTTGTTAACAATGGTGGAATCATCCATTGTACCTCTTGTACTCTTGATGTCTCCAACAATAGTTTTAATCATTATCCCATATTGTTGAATGGTCTCTCCTTCAACCATCTACATGTCTTCAAACTTTCCTCTAAGGCTTTCTTCCTTAGCTTGCTTCACATGCTCATCACCTCCATAGATAGACTCCAAAGTATCCCATACATCTTTGGGATTGTCTTTTTCCTTAACATCTATAAACTCAACATTAGATAGGTTGTTGATAAGAGCTTCCATTACTTGCCCATTCTCTTGAATTTCACTTCTTTGATCATAAGTGAAAGTACCAGTAGGGACAACATAAGTATTCTCAACATAACTCCAATGTTGAGCACCCATGATTTTAATGTATATTTTCATTTTGTTCTTCCATATCTTAAAGTTATTTCTGTTAAACTTAGGACCTTCCCTCTTCATCATTAGAATAGGATCTTTTCCTCAAGCAGTTAAGCTTATAACACAGAGGACCTGGAGGACGCTCTGATACCAATTGATGAATAATGATGAACAGTAACTACTCAACAGATACTGAGAGGAGGGGGGGGGTGAATTAGTATAGACAAAAACTTCCTTAAACCACTTTGACTGTAAAGACTGCACTAACTGGTAAACAGGATCACCGATCTAAATCAGGGCACTACCAGTAAAACACAGAGAGACTGTGAAACACATAAACCGATAACACTTAGATCTTCACAAAACCTAATAACTCATTTCCACTTCACCCATATGCATAAGCAAGTAATACATCATCATAAATATAATGACCACTGGATCAACATGCTTTACCACTTGATAGTAAACACTAAGACATCACATGAAAAAGCAGCACACATAACACACTAATTTTTCATGTGGAAACCCAATTGGGAAAAACCACAGTGGGGATGAATACCCACAAGTTGTTCTTTGAACTCTTCTGAAGTCTTCTCTATTAGGAGCCTAGTCCAGTTAAGGACTTTACAATAAGTTCTACTAGGAACCGATCGTACTAGGGATCACCCGGTTAAGGGATGGCTAAATACCCAGTTAAAGGTTAGAACCCTGTTAAAGGTTACCTTGCAATAGGATTTGAAGAACTCAATAAATTTGAGTCACCCTATAAATGGATTTACAAAAAGCCTATTAAAGCTACCTAGTTAAGGGATTTTCCAACTGCTGAAATGGTTAAAAGTCAATAGGTAATACACTGATATGATAATAGCACTCAATACCAATGCAGATCCACTTTATTTCCTTTGCTTCTGCAATCACACTCTACAGGCATCAACACACTTCTCCGGTCTGGCAAGAATCAAGTATCTCTTCACTTGGATACACACATAACATTTGCCAACAACTTCACAATGTAAATCATCATCAACCTTATAGACAACAAATAGATTGATGGCATAAACCCTAAACCCTAAACATTTAGTTTATCAATACAGTTGGTTCAATCCTGACCATTTAATCACATTGCATAGAGTAAAACAATCTTGAACAAATCTCAAGATATTCTCCATTGTTCATTCTTTGCCACTTTTGGAAGCTGATAACCCATCATGCACTCTCCACTGTTTACTGAGACTTCACACATTCCCGAGGTAGATAGGATCAGTCTTCTTCATGAAAGATCCTCAAGGAAATCTTTCACACGCACAAGGTTGATGTGGCAACATGATCTGATCTTTATTTCAATGCTAACTCATCACAAAATGTCATCGGTCGAATCACATAGACTTGGAATGCATCAACCAAAAACCCTGAAGATGAGACTACCAACTAGTAATCATACCAAATGAAACCCCAATACAAAACTTTCCATATACCAGTTCACATTCCAACATACCACTTCACTTTTTCACATATACCGGTTCACATCATCATACCAATTCTCTTGCTAGTTTGCTTACTTCAATATATCAGTTCATACTTTAGCATATTGACATCAAAGACAACATACAATATCATCATGTCATCACACTCTGCACATAAGCCAACACTATCTTCTTCCTTGGAGCATTCTTGACTATGAAGATTTTCTCTTGACCACTTTCACTTGAAGACACAAAGTTTATATCCTTCTTTGAAGTGTCTCCACTGGTAGAGCATTGTCCAATTTCAAATCCTAAGCCTAAAGAATCCTTGTTTTTCTTCTGCTTACTCAACATATTATTTAGTGCATTAGTGTTGCTCTCACATTTCACCCTCAGCTTGATATCTTCCTTACAACTTTTGAGCTCTTTCTTGAGGATTGCCACTTCTTCTAACTTCTGACATTCTTTTACTTTTGTCTCCAATTTTGATTTTATTTCATCACTTTTCCTCTTTGTTTCTTCCAGTTGAGTTTTTAATGTAGTAATATTCAAATTAGCTTCATCAAGGCTCTTCCTCAATTTATCATGTTCCTTTGTGGCATACTTCTTAACTTTTGAATTCTTTTCATTCTTGATCCATAGTACATAACAGTTCTCCTCCAAAGTCAAGTTCAAGATCACCTTCATCTTCATCATCACTGGCAAATAAGTTTTGATTGCTAGACTGAGATCCACTATCGCAACATGATGTCTTCTCCTTATTTTGGATCTCATGTGACATAATTAGTTGAGTTTCCTTATTAACTTTAGTACAACAACCATCTGATCTAGTTTTTTTATCTATACATTTATGATATTCTTTCTTCATCTTTCTTCCACAATGTGATTCAACAGTACTTGGTACTTCTCCATAGATTTTCTTCAACTTATCCCATACATCCTTGGTAGATTTACATCTCTTGACCTTTTAAGACACTATATTTGATAGCCCACTGAGTATAACCTCCTTGGCTTCAGCATTGCACTCAAATTCTCTCTTCACATTAGGGTCAATTGCAGAAGTAGTAGGGATAGTGTATCCATTCTTGACTAACATCCAAAGATCATAACCTAGGGAGGAAAAATAGACTTCCATTCTTGAGCACCAAATGACATAGTTGATGCCATCAAACATTGGTACACCAACAGAGGAATACACATTCATATCCATTATGTTCAAACACTAGAATCTACCCAAGCTAGAGAAATCTTATCTAGAAGGGAACCTAGGGCTTTGATACCAATTGAAGGAACCTGATGGACCACTAAGAGGGAAGGTGAATTAGTGGTAATCTAAAACTTTAATTTTCTAAGAGATCTAAGCTTTAATAAAATAAATCATTAAAATATGAGTAGATATATGAAACACATTTACACACACACATATAGAAAACACATAACACAATAATATACGAGGAAAGCGCATGGTGGGGAAAAAATTGATGAGAAATGTTGTTGGAGTCTACTGCTTTAATATAGCCCCACAAATAAAATATATTACAATATTTAGGGCACCAACCCAAGGAGAATAAACCCCTAAAGTTTATGGGAACCAACCCAAAGGAGCACCAACCCTTGATTTATGGGTACCAACCCAAAGGAGCACCAACCTCTAAAGTTTATGGGCACCAACCCAAAGGAGCACTGACCCCTAAATTTTATGGGCACTAACCCAAAGGAGAACTGAACCCTTAAGTTTATGGGCACCAACCCAAAGAAGCACCTACCCCTTCTCTAAACTCCCACTCAGAGATTTACAATGACTCAATAAATGAATTGATACAATGAAAAGCCTTGTTACAAATGAGTTTTGTAATACCTTATTGTTTTGCTACTGATTCACTGTGTTATCTGCAGTTGAGATTGTGTGACTATTCCCTGATCTCAATCTCTATCTTGTGCACTTTGTCTTCTACTATCAGCCTCTTCTACCAACCTTTTTTTCTCTGCTCTTCTTTGCAACCAACTCTCTACTTTCTGCTCAAATAATTCCTCCACCTAATATGCTATCTACCTTGGCTCTACACTTCCCTAGTCTTAGGTCTTCACAACTCTCTATCTCATTCTCTAGTCTGTACACACTTCTATTTATGCCCTAAAACCTCTTTTCCACATCTCTTCACTTCTCTGGTTGCTAGATATTGGCATTTGGCATAACTAATGTAGATCAGGTCATGCAGTTGAAGTTGGATGACTGCACCGATAAAGGATAGAAGTCTATTTATGATGAAGAGATTGAGATTCTATGAATAGATGACATGATCAGTTATTTGTGTTGTTATTCTTGGAAACTGATGTTCCTGATGTTTTTTTTTTTATCATCTAAGTAATTTGGTTTACAGGAAGACAAGGTTTACCAACAGTGATCTAAAGTTTGTGAATTAGGACTTTAACTGGTAAAGCAGAATTGTTTTGATTGGGTCGGTGGATTGGCAATGATTGGTGATTTGCAGTTTGGATGGTGAACTTGTATCATGGAAAAATGTATGTGATCAGAACCGGAACTTGTGATGATTATCAAAAGGCATGTTTCAATTTCTAATGAAGTTTTGCTAAGGTTTTAGTAGGGTTTAAGGACCGGTGATGAAATCTTCAAACCAGTTATGATGTTTTATCAGAAGTTTATCAGAGGTTACCCTTACCGATAAGAAGTTGTTTGAGAAATTTTTTGATGTTATTGATAAGGTTAATGAATTGGTAATTGATCAATTTTATATGATTACTTTGGTGGTGAAAGTATTGGTAAATGATTTGATTAATGTGTTAAGCAAATCAGGTAACGAGGCTACTAGATTTGATTACAAAATTTGAGATATTTTCAGATCTGAGGTAAGCTGAAATAATTTTGATTTTGAGTTTAATTTGAATTGGTCTTAATACTAATTCTTTGGTAAATGATTTGATTAATGTGTTAGGCAAATCTGGTAAAGAGGTTACTAGATTTGATTATAGAATTTGAGATATTTTTCAGATCTGAGGTAAGCTGAAATAATTTTGATTTTGAGTTTAAGTTGAATTGGTCTTAATACTGATTCACCCCCCTCTCAGTATCAATCGGATCCTCATAGGATTAATAATTGGTATAAGAGCTTTAATCCTCTATGTGCAGAAAGCCTAACCACTTGAGGAAAAGATTTTGAGGAATTAAAGATGAAGAAGATGCAGACACGATACAGGAAATACTTAGATATGTTAGACTAAATCATTCACAAGAACATATAATTGGTGATAAGAATGCAGGTGTGCAAACCAGGAGAAATATTAGAGAGAATTCATGTTTGATATCTACAATTGAACCCAAGATGGCTAAGGAAGCACTAAAGGATGATGATTGGGTGAAGGCAATGTTAGAGTATTCGGGTATTTACTTGATTAATTAAACAATATTTGTTTAATTATTTAAGTTCCCTTTAGCTCTTTTACACTTAAGCTAACTTTAGGTGCATATAATTAATTATTTTAATTAATTATTATGTGCAAACCTAGGTTTTCCCTTTTAGGGTTTCATGACCTATTAAAGGTTGAGTTCTTTCTTTTCATTGTATGAAGAAGGATTGTTATTGACAATACATTTTGGAGATTATTGAGCTCTCATCTTTTGGAGCATATTTTTCCTATGTATTCTTTTCTTCTGTGATTTTCTTCATTGCTTCTCCTTGTAACAGGTTTTTTAGCTTGCAGAGATTATTTGGGCTCTTGTGGTGTTGTATTTTCTCAACTCCTATAGGCAATGAATGAAGAATTAGATCAAATTGAGAAGAATCAGACATGATCACTTGTTCCTAGACCAAATGATAAAAATGTAATTGGAACAAAATGGGTCTTTAGGAATAAATTGGATGAAGAAGGAATGATTGTAAGAAACAAGGCAAGGTTAGTCTATAAAGGGTATGCTCAAGAGGAAGGTGAGGACTATGGTGAAACATTTGCACCTATTTTTGTTGGCATTTTGGATATGTTGATATGGTTTTGTCATTGATGTGAACACTTGTCATCACTTGTCAACACTTATCAGCACTTGGAGATTTTGGTTATGTTCACCAACAAGTCAGAGACTTATGAAAAGACATTGGTATTTGGTTCACCGACAAATTATATTGTTCACCAACACTTGGAATGACTTGGAGACTACTTGGTTACATCAAAGACATTATTCAATCACTTGGTTTTGGTGATTTGGTTAATTGTTTATTCGGGTTTGCATATTTTCTATTACTAGCAAATAGGTCTGGGATAAGCACCGATAGACATATCTATTCTAGATCAGCACACGTGTTATTGAGATGATTTATTATTATTGTAAATGCATTGAGCTGACATCATGCATTGGATATTGATTTACTTGTAATTAATTTTATTATAATATCTTTTAGTAAGCCGACCTATTCAATTGGTCTTAGGTTATGGTATATATGTAAGATCTTATTTGTAAGATCAAAAGAAGATGGGATTGTGAATGCGAAAAGGATTGCAATAAGGTATATGCAAAAATAAGCAGAGCTATACATGCAGACATCATTTGAAGGTTGAAGAAAGGATCTTGTGGAGGTAATCAGAACAAAACCGGTACTGAATGGAACATATGAAGATGCTATTTTATGTAGTACATTATCATTGGATTTAACCATCCAATTGTAGTCAGTGTGACTCTCATTTTGTGATTGAGTAGTGAGCTCTAGGCAGCTGGCCTTTTTGCATGTGCAAAATCCATATTGTATACACATATTATCTGCCGTAGTATCATTTGATTGTGGGTAAGGCTTCCCACCATGGTTTTTCCCCTTATAGGATTTCTAGGTACAAACATTTGTGTTATGTGTTGTGGATGTTATTGTCTTTTTGTTTCATGCATTAATCTTTACTGGTATTGCAATTAACTGTTAAGACTATCTACCGGCATAAAGTTTGGTTTACCAGTATTAAGCATTATGTTTTAGTTAAGTTAATATTGGTTGAATTTATTGGACAACTGATTCACCCCCCCCCTTTGAGTTGTCTTCGGGACCTAGCAATTGGTATCAGAGCCTGGTCCTCTTTTTGAAGAAGATTAACAGCTTGAGGAGATCCAATGTCTTCTAACTATTTCCAGAAGGACAGTCCGAAACTTGATGGAACTAACTATGTCATATGGAAGATCAGGATGGAGACACACTTGAATTGCATTGGAAAGGATGTATGGGAGGTTACAAAGAATGGTTATACCACTCCTACTCTCGGTCAGCCTAATCCACCAACCTTGGGAAAAGAAGAGGAAAATGATTGCAAAGCAAGAGAAGCACTTTTGAGCGCATTGTCAGATCAGCAAGTCATGGGATTGTCAGATAGATCTATTGCTAAAGTTGTTTGGGACAAAATAGAAACATTGAATGAAGGAGATTCCACAATCAAAATTGCAAAACTTGAATGCTTTTGGGTCAGGTATGAAAGTCTGAAAATGGAAGAAGAAGAAAGAATTTTTGCTTTTATGGAAAGAGTAAATGAAATTGTTTTGGGTATACAATGTTCTGGAGGAACCTTAAGTGAAGATGAGATTGTTTCTAAAGTTTTAAGAGCTTTGCCACTGGCATATAAAATGAAAGTTACTGCTATAAATGAATTAAGAACAATGCCTAATGCATCAGTATCTAAAGACACATTGGTTGGAAAACTTTCAGCTTTTCAGCTTGAGGAATTTGGTCATGTTACTACTATCTAGACATATCTAGTTTTCAAGGCATCATCATCAACTGCATCATTATCATCACATGATAAATCTAATTGGAAAGCCTTCTATGCAAGAGAACTTGAAGAAAGCAGGAGAGAAAATGAAGAACTTGAAGCACTATTTGCAAATAAAATGCCTAAAGGTCCAATTAGAAGTAAGTATGAAGGTAAAACACCCTTTAAATGTTTTAACTGTAATGAGATTGGTCATATGGCTTCTAGATGTCCTGATAGACATGCAAGATTAAGAGAAATATATAAGCCTAACCCTGACTATTAGAAATACAAGTTTAAGAAGAATAGAGACAAAACTTGTTATTATGCTGATGAAGGAGTTACTGATGATTCTAATGAGGATCTGGCAGACAATGGATGGGCTTTTGTTGCTATAATAGAAGATCAACCGACACCTACTATTCAACCGGTAGAGCAAGCCCTGGCAGCTAAAGTTGAAGATAAGGATGAATGGATCATTGATTCAGGATGTTCACATCACATGACTGGTTATAAGAGTAAATTCTTAACCTTTCAGGAATAGAATGGAGGTCTAGTAAGATCTGGAGATGACAAAGCTTGTTTGATCAAAGGAAAAGGCACCATATCTTTTGATGGTAAGCACAATACTGATAATGTTTACTATGTTGAAGGTTTGAAGCATAATATTTTGAGTGTTGGTCAAATAGTTGAGAAAGGATTTCAGTTATAATTCAAGAATGACAAATGCAAAATCTTAAATAGAACTGGTTTGAAAATTGCAACCGGTAATCAAACTAGAGGTAATATCTTTCATTTGAACAATAATGAGAAAGCATGTTTGATTGCACATATTGATGAAAGTTTTTTATGGCATAAGAGACTTTGTCATGTAAATTTTGATTGCATTGTGAAAATCAGTACTACTAAGGCAGTTAGAGATTTACGTAAGATTGTTAAACCTCACAATCCGGTATGTAAGGAATGTCAATTTGGAAAGCAAGTTAGAGCATCTTTCAAAAGTATTCTAGAGAAGTCTAACAATGTTCTTGATTTAATTCATACTGATTTATGTGGTCCAACAAGAACTAAAAGTATACAAGGAGATAGATACTTTATGCTAATCATTGATGACTATTCTAGAATGTGTTGGGTTACTTTTCTCAGAGAAAAATCTGAAGCATTTGGGAAATTCAAACTATTCAAGGTGATGGTAGAAAATGAAACTGGCAAGAAAATCAAATGTTTGAAATCATATCAAGGAGGTGAATTCACATCTAAGGAATTTAATACATTCTATGAAGTAAATGGGATCCGAAGACAGTTGTTAGCACCCCGAACACACCAGTAGAATGAAGTTGTGGAAAGGAAAAACAAAACTATCTTGGATGCAGCCAGAAGTATGATATCAGAAGCAAATCTAACTCATATATACTAGAGAGAAGTGGTCAATACAACTATTAATACATTTAACAAAGTTCACATCAGAGGTGAAACCAGTAAGACCCCACATGAACTATTGTTTGGTAATACTCCTAATCTTAAATATTTCAGAATATTTGGAAGTAAATTCTATATTAGAAGAGATGAGTATATTGGCAAATTTGATCCTAGAAGTGATGAAGGAATGTTTCTTGGTTATTCATCTAAGAGCAAGGCATATAGATATTTTAACAAGAGATTGCAGAAAATTGTTGAGAGTGCAAATGTGAAAATTGATGAACAATTTAGAGGAAATTCAAGGTACACAAACTCTGAATTGGCAATACAGATAATCGCAAATGAACCTACTATGAATACACCGGTACAGAATGGTGATCAAGTTACACCGACATCATCTAGAGATTCAATAGTCATTGAAGAACATCAGCAAGTAAAAATACCCTGGTATGTAAGATTGAATTATTCTGAAGATTGGATAATTGGAAACAAATTTCAAGGAGTTATGACTAGAGGAAGATTGGCAAATGAGGAGGTATGTCTTATTTCTCAAATTGAACCTGCATCAATTAATGAGGCATGTGAAGATAAATATTGGATTAAAGCAATGGAAGTTGAATTGGAATAAATTGAAAGGAATAACACTTGGTCATTAGTTCCCTAACCTAAAGACAAAAAGGTAATTAGAACTAAATGGGTTTTTAGAAATAAACTTAATGAAGATGTTATGGTAATCAGAAACAAAGCAAGATTGGTGTGTAAGGGATATTCTCAGAAAGAAAGAATTGATTACAATGAAACCTTTGTACCGGTAGCTAGAATTGAGGTAGTCAGACTTTTATTGGCTTTTGTAGCACACAAGAACTATAAAGTATATCAAATGGATGTTAAATGTGCATTTTTGAATGGAGATCTTGAAGAGGAAGTTTACATTGAACAACCTGATGGATTATCTTTCACAGATGACAAAGATATGCTTTGCAGGTTAAGGAAAGCTTTATATGGATTGAAGCAAGCTCCTAGAACTTGGTATGCTAGATTGGACAAATATCTTTTGAAGCTTGGTTACACTAAAGGTAATGCTGACAACAACTTGTATTACAAAGTGACTAATGATGACATCTTGGTTATTGAAGTTTTTGTTGATGATATCATCTTTGGAGGAGAAGATGGTTTGTGTAAAGACTTTTTTAACAAAATGCAGCAAGAATTTGAAATGTCTATGATTGGAGAGATAAAATTCTTTTTAGGATTGTAGATTTCACAGACTAATAAAGGTATATTCCTATGTCAATCTAAGTACTTGAAGGAATTACTAAAGAAATTTGGCATGGAAAACTATAAACTGGTAAGTACACCTATGACTACAACTGATAAATTATCTTTGAAGGATGAATCTACACCTGTTAATCCGACTAGATACAAATCTATGATAGGAGGTTTACTGTATTTGACACAAACAAGACCTGATATTATGAATGCAGTATGTATTGCTTCAAGATTTCAGAGTAATCCTAAAGAAAATCATGAACTAGCAGTGAAAAGGATTTTCCGGTACCTACAAAGCACTACAAATCTTGGTTTATGGTATCCTAGAGATGAAAATTTTGACTTATGTGCATACACAGATGCTAATTGGGCAGGAGATGTGGATGATAGAAAAAGAACCACCGGTGGAGCATTTTTCCTTGGCAGCAGACTAATTTCATGGTTGAGCAAGAAACAGAGTTGTACAAGTCTATCAACAGCAGAATCAGAATATGTTGCAGCAACAACTAATTGCACATAGGTATTATGGATCAAGCAAATGTTAAAGGACATAAAGGTAAAATGCAAGGAACCTATAACTATCTACTATGATAATATGGCAGCAATCGATATATCTAAGAACTCGGTATTTCACTCTAAGACTAAACATGTTTCTATCAAATTCAATTTTCTAAAAGAGAATGTTGAAGCAAAAGAAGTGAAATTGATTTATGTGAATACTTAAGAGCAAATTGCAGATATTTTTACAAAGTCTTTGCCTAAGGAAACATTTGAGTATCTCAGAGAGCAACTTGGAGTCCTACCCCCACCAGTAGAGACTTAGACAGTTGATGTTTGTCATCAACTGGCAGAATTAACAAAGAAATATTTTTTCTAGCTTTGATGAGGAGATCTACTTCTTAGGGGGAGTAGTTGGTATATTGAATGAGTTGGTATTTTGTAAATTTCTTTGAACTAATTGTATTTGGTTTTGTATTGCTTTGACATTTGATGTCAAAGGGGGAGAGATTGATATGGAAAAACACATATTATTCCTAGGGGGAGAGACTTTATCCCTTGGGGAGAGATATTGTATTTTTTATTTCTGGTCAAATGATCTCTTTGGGAGATTGTTGGTTTTTGGTTTTTGGCATTTCTATTTTGGTACTTTGATGGTTTTTCCATCTTGTTTTGCCATCAATGCCAAAGGGGGAGATTGTTGGCATTTTGGATATGTTGATATGGTTTTGTCATTGATGTCAACACTTGTCATCGCTTGTCAACACTTATCAACACTTGGAGATTTTGGTTATGTTCACCGGCAAGTCAGAGACTTCTGCAAAGACACTGGTATTTGGTTCACCAGTAGATTATATTGTTCACCAACACTCGGAATGACTTGGAGACTACTTGGTTATGTCAAAGACATTATTTGATCACTTGGTTTTGGCGATTTGGTTAATTATTTATTCGGGTTTGCATTTTTTATGTTACCGACAAATAGGTCCAGGATAAGCACTGGCAGACATATCTATTCCAAATCAGTATGACATGTTATTGAGATGATTTATTATTATTGTAAATACATTGAGCCGACATCAAGCATCGGATATTGATTTACTTGTAATTAATTTTATTATAATATCTTTTAGTAAGTTGACCTATTCAATTGGTCTTAGGTTATGGTATATATGTAAGATCTTATTTGTAAGATCAAAAGAGGATGGGATTGTGAATGTGAAAAGGATTGCAATAAGGTATATGCAAAAATAAGTAGAGCTATACATGTAGACATCATTTCAAGGTTGAAGGAAGGATCTTGTGGAGGCAATCAGAACTAAACCGGTACTGAATCCAGCATATGAAGATGCTATTTTATGCAGTACATTATCATTGGATTTAACCATCCAATTGTAGTCAGTGTGACTCTCATTTTGTGATTGAGTAGTGAGCTCTAGGTAGCTGGCCTTTCTGCATGTGCAGAATCCATATTGTATACACATACTATCTGCAGTAGTATCATTTGATTGTGGGTAAGGCTTCCCACCGTGGTTTTTCCCCTTACAAGGTTTCCACATACAAACATTTGTGTTATGTGTTGTGGATGTTATTGTCTTTTTGTTTCATGCATTAATCTTTACCGGTATTGCAATTAACTATTAAGACTATGTACCAACACAAAGTTTGGTTTGCCGGTATTAAGCATTAAGTTTTGGTTGAATTTATTGGACAACTGATTCAAACCCCCCCCCCTCTTAGTTGTCTCTGGGACCTAACAGTTTCTAGATTGGAAGGTGTAAGAATACTACTGGCATTTGATGCATATAAGGATTCAAAGTCTACCAAATGGATGTCAAGTCAACCTTTCTAAATGGGATTCTAGAAGAAGAAGTATACATTGAACAACATGATGGATTTTCCTTGACCGATGATAAAGACATGGTGTGTAAATTGTACAAAGCTTTGTATGGTATTAAGCAGGCACTGAGAGCATGGTATGAGAGATTACATGCACATTTGATCAAGATTGGGTTCCAACGTACCAGTGAGGACAAGAATATTTATTTGAAGGTTGATGGAGACAAGATGCTGATAGCAGAAGTGTTTGTTGATGATATAATTTTTGGTGGCAATGATGATATGTGTATGGACATTGCTGATATAATGAAAAAGGATTTTGAAATGTCTCTAATTGGTGAAATTAAGTTCTTTATTGTCTTACAGGCCCAACAACTAGATGGTGGTATCTTTATTTGTCAGACCAAGTATATCAAAGAGGTGTTGAAGACTTTTGACATGGAAGACTGCAAATTGGTAGGGACACCGATGATGACTGGTTGCAAGTTATCAAAAGAAGATGATTCCCCTATTGTTAGTGAAAAAGAGTACATATCTATGATTGGAAAGCTACATTATGTTGTCCATAGCAGATTGGATATTTCTCATGTTGTTGGATTAGTCACAATATTTCAAAAAGAGCCTAAAGAAAGTCACATGGTGGCTATGAAGAGAATTTTTTGGTATCTCAAAGGCATAGTAGACTATGGTTTATGGTATCCCTATAAAGGTGATTTTATTTTGAATGTCTTTACTAATGCTGATTGGGCAGGTAATGTTGATGATCGAAAAAGCAGAACCGGTGGAGCTTTTCTACTTGGAGGAAGATTAGTGGCATGGATGAGCAAGAAACAAACTTATGTTTCTCAATCTATAGCTGAAGCTGAGTATGTTGTTGCATCCATTAATTGCATGCAGGAAATATGTATGAGATATGTGCTAGAAGGATTCAAGATAGATATGTCAAAACCGGTGACTATCTATTGTGATAATACAATTGCAATCAACATTTCTAAAATTCCTATGATACATTCTAGAACTAAGCACATTCAGTTGAAGTATCATTTCATAAGGGAAAGAGTTCAAGATAAGGAAGTGAAGATGGAATATGTGAAGAGTAAAGATTAGTTGGTTGATATCTTTACTAAACCCATACCAAAGGCTACTTTTGAGTTTCTTAGAGGTAAATTAGGGGTTAGACCTTTGTTGGGACTCATAAAATTTGAGTCAATTTGAGAGGCCCATTTCAAAGAAGGGTAAAATGAAGCCAACATCTTCTCCTCTCATGCTTGTGAAAAGTAAAGGCATTTCAAATTTTCAACCAAATGCAATGGCAGGTAGAAAGTCTGTTTTCCCCCCAATTTGGCACTTGAGTAGACAATTAAAACTTCCAAGCATATGCATCTTGGTGGGCGTAAAGGTTTAAGAACTTTCCAAATAGTTTCAGTCGCCAGGCATGAAGAACCATTTATCCCACATTGGTGGTGGAGAGGAGAGTTTTAAAATTTAAATACAAAGCCCCACACATATCAAGTGTCAAAGCTTAAAGGATTTTGACAAGCCTAGCTCAGCGTTGGTGGGCCCCGGTGTGCATGCACATCTCAAAACACCTAAATTTTATAGTAGAAGGGCAAATTAACCAGCGATCAAGTCGAGCAGATCAACGGTGATCGTAGATGATCCGACGGTGGTCGGTATACCACGATAAAAATATATTTGTTGAATACTCACCGTGACTTAGCGACAAAGCACGTGCTGAAAAGGGGTGGTTAAAGGACATGCAGGTTTGAGATGGATCAATAGTGGTTGATGATCCGCTATGCGAAGATGATTTCCTGTTACCCATCGTGGATCAGGGACTGATGTGATGGAGTCCAGTGGCGGATGAGGTGGCAAGACAGGTGGTGCCCAAGCGGATCTCATGAGTGAATTAGAGGCTGACATGTGGTGACACACAACTAAAGGGAGCAGATCAGCCAAGGTAAAGGTCAAGCAAATCAAGGAAGACCAGTCGGTGATGCAAAAGATCCAATGGTGGTCACTATACCGCGATAGAAAGAAGCTTGCCAGTTATCCCCCATGACATAGTGACTGGTGAGGTGGTAGTTGAGGTGGTCATCTAGGTGGGCTCAGAATGAATCAGGATGTGCCACATGGTAGAGCGTAGAAGAAGAACCAAGGTGGGCCCAAGTCCAGTGGCAGGTCCAAGTGGTGAGTAGGTAGATCCAACGGCAGATCTGAGGAGGATCAATGGTGGAGTAAAATTCTGGGACTATCAGTGGCTATTGCTGTATCGAGATTATGAGGTGCCAGAAATATTATCGGCATGACTTGGCGACCAAGTGGTGGGACCTAGCAGGAGAGAAATTTAGAGGAGAAATAAAGAACGAGCAGGTTGGAAATGATCAGACGATGGTCATTGATCCGCTATGCAGAGAGATCACAATTTCTATTAGCCTCTTGCAAACATGAAAATGTATCATCACTTGTCAACGGTTCGTTTGCCACTTGCAAATCCAGGAAAACCACTTTAGATTTATCTTTCTCTTTAACACCAAGATCCACACAATGCATATCAAATTCTAAGTTCATATCAATATATGAATCTACATCATCACATCTATCAACCTTATATGCATTTTCACTTTTTCTACTTTTCAAATCAAATGTAGGGAAATAATCAATAGCATAAGTATCATACTTCACACCCTCAAAAGTATCATCAGTATCAAAATGTATACCTATTGGGTATGAGAGATTGGGGACATTTCTGGATGCATACCTCTTAAGATCAGTAGCTAAGAGTTCTGAGATTTTTTCAGTACTTAGTGAACCTTCTCCTTCAGTTTTCCTTGACTTTATCTTCTGTGCTATAAACACTATCCCAATCTGATGTATGCATTAAATCTGCAGTGCTCATGTATTTGTGCACATTTATTTTGTCATTACAACAACATGCATCTGCATCATTACCTTTATCATGCTGATCATAAAGTGTTGTTATATGTTGCAACATAGCTTCATTACCTTGGTTGCAAACACTTTGTGGATTGATATTGACAACAAGGTGATTTATATCATTCAGATTTGAAACCTCAACATGCTCATGATTATTCGAACAACTTATGTTCTCAAAATTTTCTTCTTGCTCTAAATACACATCTACACTATCATGTTGAGAATAAGAGTCACCTTCAGCATCATAAGAGATATCTCCACTCACGGATTCATCTACATCACTATACTCAATCTTGTGTACATTTTCAGATTTAATCATTTCAATCTCATCTATCCATTCTTTAATACATGCAACACTTTCTTCTCTCAAGGTTGCAGACCAATTAATTGAGTCAGGCTCATCAAGCTCTAAGAATAACTCAATCCAAACAGACTCATGGGGTCTAGCATCAGCTGAAAGCTCATTTAACGCAGCTATAAATCTTTCATAAAAAATATATGATGATTCTTCCTTTCTCTTCCCTACTGTCTTTCTTAGAAACAAAATGCACTTTTCTTGGATCTTTTGAAAACATATCTCAATTTCCCTATCAATGTCTTTCAAATTTGACAAAGAAATTTTAGATCTAGGAACCACATCTAGATCCATCAAATTTGAAACATCTACTGAACCATTGCCATGACAATGCATCTTACTATTTCACAAACTCCTTTCAAAACTCACGCAGTCTTAATTTTCACAACCACATACTTCTCCCATCACTTAACTGAAATTTATTTCAAAACATGAAGTGTGTAAACTGCAAATTTATTTTCCTTTCTATGGTGACTTTTTCACCTTATAAGGAACATGAATTGTCTCATAAATACTTTGAGGAATACTGGTAAAATTTGTTGCTGCTGCTCTAACATTTGGTGAGATCTTTCTTAGATCTTCTAACATTGTACATTGATCTTTATACAGAGGCACCACCTCCTTCATGGAGGAAAATATCTTCAATAAATTTTTGGGATCTTCAATCTTAAAACCCCAACCCCTTGCTAAATCTTTGTTGTAAGTTCACCAAATTTCATAAAACTTTCATAATAATGCACACTGGTGTAGAGATCTTTTAGAGTCACCACTCACTATTGTGAGAATTTATAAAATCATTTATAGAACTTGAACAGATTTGGACTTACACAAAGATAAAAGGATAACAGACTTTCAAGACTTGGCACACAACACTACCAGGCAAATAACTATAGATCTGAAAATAATTTTTGATTTACAACACTTTTATGACTCTTTCCTCAAATGGACATGGCTAGACTAACTGGCTTTAATTTTTGATAGACAAAGAGTGTCTCAATTTGAATCCAATCAACATAGTAAAATTATGGGACTATCAGCGGTTGTCACTGTACCGAGGTTATGAGGTGCCCAAAATGTTATCGGTGTCACTTGGTAACCAAGTGGTGGGACCCAAAAGGAGAGAAATTTAGAGGAGAAATAAAGAATGAGCAAGTTGGAAATGATCGGATGGTGGTCGCTAATCTGCTATGCAGAGATGCACGATGAATATCCATCATGGATCAGCGACAAGGAAGAGACAAGGAAG
Organism: Cryptomeria japonica; assembly: GCF_030272615.1. Classification (NCBI taxonomy): domain Eukaryota; kingdom Viridiplantae; phylum Streptophyta; class Pinopsida; order Cupressales; family Cupressaceae; genus Cryptomeria; species Cryptomeria japonica. The sequence continues at coordinate 740,812,230 of NC_081413.1, forward strand.
TGGTGGGTCCAGCCGTGCTTAGATGGTGGCTAGCTGGATGTGTAGACAAACCAAAGAGTGACTTATCGAACAGACCTTGGCTGTGATGGATCTCTAAAAGGATTCACTAAAAGCATCAGTTCCATCGACATAAAGTACATCGAAGAAATCAGAAGTGGTCTCGGCGATAAAATAAAAAAGTATCGATGAGACATGTGAACAGCTCGCCAAGGGAGGAAGTTTGGCCGAAAGAATAATATCAAAAAAAACAACATAACCAAGACACATGGTGTGTCTAGTGGGAGGTAATGTGGCGGTCCAGTGGCAGGTCAGGTGGCACCCAAAAGGACTCAAGCGAATCAGAGGTTGACATGTGGTGGGCTTGGTAGAAGGGGTGAGCAACAAAAACCAACTTGAGACCTCACGACCAAAGCAATTTCATTAACAGTCCCCAGCTCGCTAGCATAAAATGCTAACACCCAAAAAACTAGAGACCTCATGAGCGAGCATATCAAGGTTGATCCAATAGTGGTTGCTAGGTCACAATGGGAAACTACTCGCTGGCATATCCCTCGTGACCCAGCGATAAAGAAGAGCTTCATTCCGACGCTTAGTGAGGTCATGCTAAGGTGGCAAGGTAGGGACTCTAGAACCAATCAGAGGGTGCCATGTGGCAGAGCATAGAAGGAGGAAAGGGAATAAATCAAGGTTAAATATATAGTTCCAACCATGCAAAAATTCAAAAATTCAAATGACTGGTTGTGTAGAAAGGCATCCGAGATTATATGTTTTCTTTGTGATCTAGATGGTGTTAAAGAAAAAGATAAATCTGAAGTAGTTTTTCCGGATTTGCAAGTGGCGAATGAACCGTTGACAAGTGATGATACATTTTCATGTTTGCAAGAGGTTAATAGAAATTGTGATCAACATATTGAAGTGCAGTCATTTTACTTAGAAATGTTTCTCTCTAGTTTGCAAGCAAGTATTATGGATGAGTGTTTTCCATTTATGAAAACTAGTAATCAACATGTGCCTGATGTTCCTAGCTTTTAGAGGGAGTTGGATTACTTTTCTATTTAGTAGGGAATTAATTGTAAAGAATATGACAGTTATATGTCACATAGTGATTAGCACTTTCAGCATTTGTTTGATTTCCAAGTGTTTGGTGATTACCAGTATGCTGATTTTTCTCTATATGAGTTGATGAGAAGTTGTAGGGTTTGCGATCAGGCAGATGTAAATGAAATCTTCAGCTTAGCCTTGATTCATGGAAATGAGAATTGTGTGTTTGATAGGGGTTATAATTGACTTCAATTTTGATGGCCCGGGGCCATATGTAAATAATTTCTATTGTATAGTCGCTTTTCTTTCAGTTGTGTGGTTTTCAATAAGGAGCCCCTATTTTTTGAGAAGAAGAGAAGTGTCTTGTTTTTGGGTGGTCTACTCTACCTAAGATTCTGAATTCTTGTGTTGATCTTGCAATCAACCATCCCCAATCAGAGCCACTGTTGGGACTCATAAAATTTGAGTCAATTTGAGAGGCCCATTTCAAAGAAGGGTAAAATGAAGCCGACATCTTCTCCTCGTGTTCTTGAGAAAAGTAAAGGCATTTCAAATTTTCAACCAAATGCAATGGTAGGTAGAAAGTTTGTTTTCCCCCCAATTTGGCATTTGAGCAGACAATTAAAACTTCCAAGCAAATGCATCTTGGCAGGCGTAAAGGTTTTAGAACTTTCCAAGTAGTTTTAGTCGCTAGGCATGAAGAACCATTTATCCCACATTGGTGGTGGGGAGGAGAGTTTTAATATTTAAATACAAAGCCCCATTCATATCAAGTGTCAAAGCTTAAAGGCTTTTGACAAGGCTAGCTCAGCATTGGTGGGCCCCCATGTGCGCATGCATCTCAAAGCGCCCAAATTTTGCAGCAGAAGGGCAAATTAACCAGCGACCAAGTCGAGAAGATCAATGGTGATCATAAATGATCTGACGGTGGTCGCTATGTGAGCTGCAAAAACCAACATGAGACCTCACAACCAAAGCAATTTCATTAATAGTCTCTAGCTTGCCAGCATAAAATGCTAACACCCAAAAAACTAGAGACCTCGCGAGCGAGCAGATCAAGGTTGATCTAATGGTGGTCGCTAGGTCGCAATGGAAAACTGCTCGTTGGTATATCCCTCATGACCCAGCGACAAAGAAGAGCTTCATTCCAGTGGTTAGTGAGGTTGTGCTAAGGTGGCAAGGCAGGGACTCCGTAGCCAATCAGGGGGTACCACATGGTGGAGCGTAGGAGGAAAGGGAATAAATGGAGGTTAAATATATAGTTCCAACCATGCGAAAATTCAAAAATTCAAATGACTCATTATGTAGAAAGGCATCCAAGATTAATTCATTGGATGGGTTATTTTTACCCGAATATACAAATGTGATATACCGTTGGAAAGCTCATAAAACAAGGAGTTTGTTTTTGCAATGAGTTTCAACAAACATCAGATATTTCGAGAGCAGTTTATACGAGAAGGAATCAAAGAATTTTTCAGTTGGGGATAGAGGACACTTGGCATTTTGTAATGAAGATCTAATTCTTTTCCCTCTCCTTTATATTCTCAATTCTTCTCATTTGTAAGGGTTCCACAATTTTTGGGAGAAGGCTCCAGAATTCTTAGTTCCAATGATGGCATTTTTTCAGTTTTTGCAAATGATAGTGTGTTTCTTCTAGGTTTTCAGTGTTGTCTTTGCTATAGGTTTTGTTTCAATTCGCAGGTTTACACATATGCAAGGCATATGTGAGTTTCCACCAAATTGTCTCCAAAATACCATTTAAATTTATACAATTTCATCTTATCAAGGGTAATTTGGATTTGTCTCTTTCAATTTTCTCTGAGAGTGTAATGTTTGTCTTTTGGGTATTCTTCAAGGAAGGATTTAAATCCTGAAACCCAACATTAATGATTTTGAATGTATATTGGATATATAAGTGTGATTTTGTGATAGAGAAGAGGATTGTATTAATGTAAGGCATTAATACATGAAAATTTAATGTCAAAAGTAGCTTGCATCTGAGATTTCTCTTCTAGTTTTATGCATGAGTCTATGGCTAGGATTAGGCACTGGTCTTTTATAATGTTGAAGGATTGTTAGAACAACATTTTAAAGAATCAAATCATAATATATTTATTTTTTGTTTTGTGGAATTGTTCCACTTATCTCATGTTCAAATCTGTTGAGTTGTCAATGTAGATTTAGCCTATCTACAGTACCCTGCTTGTTTTTGAACCTTTAATGAGATCTATCTGCTTCTATTGATGTTGTCTTGTGTGTCATTGGTCTAATTTTATGCATCAAAGGTATACCCACCTAGTTTTTTGTAGAGCCTACAGAGTAGAAGGATTTTTATCCTTGTTATGTTGTCCCAAGCCCTAAATTATTTCATAGATTGAAATTGGCTACTTCATAGGTAAATTACAGGTGAACTTGGGTTTTCTCATTTTTGAGAACAACAACCTCTACATTGAAAGAACTAGAATGGTGGAGATCCATCAATCATGTGGATTTCATATTTATTTTACACTATGGATTGATGAAGGTAACATGCTACTCCTTTGGGGAGCAAGTCTGATGTAAAATTATGATTTAATGCTCTATTATAATTTTCTAATTTATGTAGCAGAGATGGTGAAAGAGTCAGCAACAGACTTAATGACAAGTAATGCATTTACATCTTTGGCATTATTGTCAAAGGTGGAGAAGAAATGAATAGAAATCAGATTTGGCAAACATGTGAGAAGTTGAAGATAAGATTGAGTGAAGCATTGATTTAGGGGGAGATGTAAAGGAGAGATCATGTGATATCGGCAAGCAAGTTGTTGTTGATGATGGTATTCTAATTGTGTATCTGATTAGTGTTTCCATCAATGCCAAAGGGGGATGTTGTTGGCATTTGGCATAATTGATGCAGATCATGTCATGCAGTTGAAGTTGGATGACTGCACTGATAAAGGATAGAAGTCTATTTGTGATGAAGAGATTGAGATTCTATGAATAGATGACATGATCAGTTATTTGTGCTATCATTGTTGGCAATTGATGTTCTTGATATTTTTTTTTATCATCTAAGTGATTTGGTTTACCGGAAGACAGGGTTTATCAGTAGTGATCTAAAGTCTATGAATTAGGACTTTAATCGGTAAAGCATTATTGTTTTGATTAGATTGGTCGATTGGCAATGATTGGTGATTTGCAGTTTGGATGGTGAACTTGTATCATGGAAAGATGTATGTGACCAGAACTAGAATTTGTGATGATTATCGGAAGGTGTGTTTCAATTTATGATGAAGTTTTTCTAAGGTTTTAGTAGGGTTTAAGGACTGGTGATGAAATCTTCAAATCGGTTATTATGTTTTATTAGAAGTTTTTCAGAGGTTACCAGTACTGATAAGAAGTGGTTTGAGAAAGTTTTTGATCTTATTGATAAGTTGAATAAATTGGTAATTGATCAAGTTTACATGGTCACTTTGGTGGTGAAAGTATTGATAAATGATTTGATTAATGTTTTAAGAAAATATGGTAAAGAGGCTATTAGATCTGATTATAGAAGTTGAGATATTTTCAAATCTGAGGTAAGCTAGAATAAGTTTGATTTTTAGTTTAGGTTGAATTGGTCTTAATACTGATTCACCCCCCCTCTTAGTATTAACTAGATCCTCTTAGGATTAACACTATACTCTTCTCTTAATGGTTGTATTATATTATTTCTTCTTTTTCTTTCATCTCCCACACAGCTGTATCTCTCAGCTTCCATCAGTTATTCTTTTTCATTTTCTCACTCCAACCTAGCTCTACAACTCTTTTTCTTTCTACATTCTATAACTGACAACATTCTCTACATTAATCAATAATTCACACACACTCTCCTTATTCATGTCGACTTACATACTCAACATTCACCTTCATGAGGTTGTCCAAAACATGACTCATCATCATATCCTTCACAAACTTTAAATCTGGACCATCGATCTTCTAGATTTGACCATAAAGGCTAGGTCAATACTACTATCTATTGGCAATTAACACTCATTGGATTCATTTTGTTGTCATTGATGGTAACAAGATCAGATGAAGTCATATACCAGCACTAGGAGGCATATACCGGTAGATACCGACTTTGGAGCATTTAAGGCTACACCGGCATCGACATCAATACTTCATTGGAAGCTGACATCAAGGAGGATTTACTTAATAAATCATTTTGTAATTATTTTCAAGGCCAAAATTGAATATCTTTTGTAAATGTATTGTAAGCCAACATAAGACATATTATTTGTAATAGGTATATAGGTCAGTCTGCTAGGTTATTTTGACATATATGAAATGTGTGGATATAGGAAAATATAGTAGAACTGTATGATGTGAAATATATGTATGCAGATCATTTTGTATGTGAATGTTATATCATGCAACATGATCTGTAGATAGCTTGGAAAGAATTCTTGGAGGAGAAGAGATACTGGTAGTAGTTCAAGGTTTATGAACTGATACAGAGCAGAGACAAAACCGGACCTCTATTTGGCATAGCAAATGCATTCTTGAATTCATTTTCAGTAATTTACTTTAGTAGAAAGCTTGTAGTCAATGAGGCTCTTTAGTGATGAGCAAAATTCTCTAGGCAGTGTGCCTTCCTGCATGTGTAGGCCCCTATTATATGTAATATCTTTTCATATGGATAGTGAACTGATATTGTGGGTCACAAATCCCACCATGGTTTTTCCTCATTGAGATTTTCCACATATAAATTTTGTGTGTTATGGTGTTCATTTATGTGGATGGTTTATTTGATTCTTGTTATATGTTTATTTGTTTAATGGTTTATATGTTTATGGTATAAAAGGTTAAAAACTATTCATACTGGCTGAAAACTGACTCACCCCCCCCCCCCCCCTTCTCAGTGTTCTTGGATCCCAACAATTGGTATCAGAGCTTGGTACCTTAGAAGAAGTTTAATAGCTTGAGGAAGATCCTGAAACTAGAATCTTGGAACATGGCTATGGAGAAGCAACTTGAGATGGCTCTTGAGGATTATGATGCTGAAAGAATGAAGAACTTGAAATTGCAAGATAAATTGAATTCTGCAAATGAATTCATTCTTATCCCACAAGAAAGGTTATCATCTGCTCAATCCAAGAGAAAATAACTTTTGGAAAAAGCAGATGATGAGGAGAAGAATACTCTTAAGGAACAATGTCAAAAACTAAGTCAAGCAAACATGCTCCTGAAGAATGAAATGCAAGATCTGACTATAAGGTTATCAAAAGATATTGAGGATAGAAAGAAGAAGGAAGATAATCTTGTTATATCTCTGAAGAACAAATTTGATGAATATGGTAGATTGACTCATGAGAATAATTTGTTGAGAACTGATTTGGCACCCTTGCAGAACAATGAACAAGAACTTGAAAGACAAATAACTACTCTAAGAGATGATCTGACTACTGCAAGTGAGTATAAAGAAAAGTTTAGGATCAATGCTACACAATTGGATGACTTACCAAAAAGACAAAGACGGATTGATGATTCTAGAGGACTTGGATTTGTACAAGGTGAAAGCTCTAATACTGCAAATAAAGATCAGACAACTGGTATGCAAAACTCATCAGAACGGAGGAAACTAATGAGGCAATATAATGCTTATAAATTCAATGGTAGATGTTTTGTTTACAATAAATCTAGACATATGGCTAAACAATGTAGAAATAAGGCAAATCAAAACTACAATTTTGTTCCTGGTCAATGAACAAATTAAAATAAATATGGTCATAGATCAGAAGATTGCAGAATGAATGTTAAATTTCATGCATGTGGAAAGTTTGGACATTTTGCTAATCATTGTAGGTCAAGAAATGATATCGGATATGTTAGAGAAATTTAGAAGAACAATGTTACATGTTATGCATGCAACAAAATAGGTAGTATTGTAGAAGCACGACTCAACCGGTTAATAGTGATAAAGATAATGAGAAAGGAAAGAAGAAGGTAGACGAAATACAAAAAGATCACACCAAGAGATGGGTTAGAAAATCTAAAGAACCAAGTGGAGATGGATCTACACCGGTAACTCCACCGGTAGAACAAGGTATTCCTCCCCTGACAGGAAGTTCCACCAGTAACTAAGGCATAAGCCTTAGGGGTTGGCAAAGTCATTGCTAAATTTTGCATATTACCCCAGAAGAGACTTAAGGAGATCTGAAAAAGATTTTGAGAGTTGTGTTCATCATCGATGAAGGCTCACCCGACACATGACTGTGAAATCGACATCTGTAGGGTTGTTGGTGAAGTATTTATTATAGAGAAAGATTAGGGTTTTATTTACTGATAAAAGGGGGTAAGTGAAATCATTTTCACTCACCATGCATTCAAGCATTCAGATCGAAGAAAAGGCAAGTTAAGAGCAAGCAAAAGCAAATGTGAAAGGATTTTGAGCAGTTATCTGAAGCACTCAATCTTCCACTGACATTCACTTTTAGGTATTTTTTGAAATGGCATCTGGATCTTCTGCTCCTACATTCAATGTAAATCCCACCATTGTCAAAGTTAAGGATATGTTAAGGCTAGTATTTAAGGAGGTTCCTGAAATTGCTAAAAAGTAAGACTCTGTGGGAGCATTTTCTAGGGTTCCTGATGGCGTAATGTATGTTGAAGATGTGAGGGTATACATTCACTACACCCTAGAGGATTTGGGCATAGAGGACATCAAATCATGTATCAATCCGTGATACTGGGAGACTCTAAAACCATCAAACCGGAATAGAAAGTTATTGAGGATATAGGATTAACCGGTATTCTGTACATACTAGAATTCGAAGATGAGGTTATCAGATACATGCTGAGCAGGGTTCACAATGAATTTATTTAGCTAGATAGGCCTTACATGATCATGAAGGAGGTTATTCAAGTAGTCACCAACTTACCCAAATTCAGACAAGAACCAGGCAAGAAAATTTCCAACAAAGAGGTCGAGAAACTCACCAGTGCTACTCCTGATAACAGATCAATAAGGACAACCACAATCACCAACACTGATGTAAAGTTTGCAAGCATGATAATAGGTTACAAGGTAACTCAATCCAACCAATTGAATTATGTTGCTAGTTCATGCATTCATGTTGCATATCAAATGCTAAGGAACAATGTGAAGTATGATTTATGTGAATGGATGAAGAGTGACTTGATGTTGAACCTTGGTAAGATCAAAGGAATCAAGAAAGGCACTTTTAGATATGGAAATTTGATTGTTTGTTTAATGCTTTACTTCCTGAATAAGCTACCCGGTCTAGGGAAGAAGCATTGGTCTCATGATATACTAGTAGGTGTGTGTGTGAAAAGTGGACTTGTATCTGTATCTGAAATATACAACACTTCAATTAAGTCATTAGATGCATGGTTAGTAAATCAATAATCAATGAATAATAAACCATTACAAAGCAACTCATTGCCTTCTAGTAGATGCAAGTTTAGATTTCTCCTAGATTGCTAAGCTATCCAGTGACTAGACAACACCTAAATGAAGGATTTTTAAATCTATATGAGCATGAATATGAGCTAAATGGATGCAAGATTTAAGCTAGATATGCAAGATTAATCTAACATGATTTAAGCAATATATAAATATATAAGCTAAATGATTTAAGAAATATGAAATAACTAATATGCAATATCTCAATGCAAATTCTCAATGAACCTAGAGCAAAAACATCATAATAACAATATTTTCTCCAGGATCTTTGAATGAGAGATGAGAGCCTAAATTTATAGAAAATTCAGAAAGAAACCAACGACTGAGATCAAATGATGATGAGCGGTCAAGATTTTCCAAGAGGAAGCACAATCCAGGTGAATTGATGTGATTGGATACTTTTCTCAGTTTTAAAGGAAATTGAACTAAAATTAAGATAAAATCAGGAAAAAACTGATTTATTCTCTATTTCATTCAATTTTGAGATTTAACTGTTTTAATTGCTTTTCTGAGATTTTTTTCAATTTTTTATTTGATTTTCAAGATTATCTCCATTTGATTTATTTTCTCAAATTTTAATTCTTCTTTCCCAATTTTTTTTTTTTGATTTGTTTCCTTTTTTGAAGATTTGTGCTCATAATTTCCAATTCCTCTTTCTTGATTTGTTTCCTTTTTTGAAGATTTATGGCAATTTTAATTTATTTTTTAAATTAATTCCTCTTTTTTGATGATTTAATGACAAATTGATTTATTTAATTAAATATGCTAGGATATTTAATAAAATAAATAAGATAATTGTTTAAAATGATTTACTTGGAATGATTTGATTAATTAAATAAATATTTAATTAATATTGAGTGATTAATTTTGCCATGTGACATTGATGATTTTAGAAATTAATTGTGTGCTCAAGATTTATTTAATTGCCTTTGGTTAGGACCTTGGTGACATTGTCAAGATTAGGGGCCCATGGTTTAGATGACCATTTTTAGGGTATTACATTGGCCCCTCTTTGAATTAATGTGCGAGCAATGTGTTGGTTCAAAGAATAGTTCATGTCTAGAAGATACCAATTCTGAACTTGATTGATCACGAACCAAATGAAGAGTGAGGTGTTTAGCTTGATTTGAAGCGATGAAGCTGAATAGAGTTGATTAAAGCAATACCGATCCCGAACTTGATTTAACTAGGAACGATAGAGAGCAAAGATACTGAACTTGAACTTGATTGATCAAGAAGTGGATCTTATTGATCTAGAACTTGATTGAACTAGACTCAGTGAGCGAAGAGAAAAGTGATCTTGAACTTGATTGATCAAGATACAATGAGCGAAGATAAACTATTTAGCTTGATTCGATGCGATGAAACTAAACACCTACTTAGATTGAGTGTGTGATCAAAGATACTCTTTAAACCCTTGAATGAGTTTAAATGGATAATCATCTTGATTAAAAGTGATGAAACTAATTAACGATAAGAGACTGATTCAGACAAAGACAATGTCAGCTTGATATGAAGCGATAAAATTGATATGCCCTTAGTGATTGATTTGATGAAGCTTAGCTGCTCGACTTGTAACGAAGATTTTTGAAATAAATTTTCCACTTTGAGGTCATGAGTATGCCCCCTCGGGAGCAAGATCGAAAGATAGCAATGATTGCACAGTGATTGTATGCAATTATTTTTTGTAGCAATGATAAGTTATTTGAGCACAAAGATTAATGTTGAAGATTAAAATCAAAGTTAATGTGAGAATTAAATTGAGATTTAGCATTGATTAACGAGAAATTGAGTGCAAATTGAAGAAGAGAATGAGCAGTTGATGAAAGCGTTAAGTGGTCAACGTTGTGAAATTTTGATTAGAGAATTAACGTCAGATTTCAATTTTGATCCCGAAAATGGACTCAGGACAGCCGATTTATGAGCTCTTGATTTGATTTCATCGTACTTGTGTTGATTGATTATGAGATATTTGTCTATATTCTTTATTCTATATGTATGCATATATTTTCAGTATTGATGTATGTAATGCAAATGAATATGGATGTTTTTTGTTTTGTTTCTTTTTCATATACAAATAAATGATGAAAATGAGTAATGAGTAATGAAATGTTTATTTTTCTCCATGCAATAATATGAATGCAAATAAGTAATAATGAAATGTATGGATCTATAGAAGATGCTCATGTATGCAGCTAACATCTCAATACATAAGTACTCAATCGAAGAAATGATAATGAAAAAGAGACCACTTAGCTGAGAAATAATGATGCTTCAAACTCTCATTCAAAAGATAAAGAAATCAGTGTTACCATACCGAAATCACTCTAAATTCACGAGATGCAGAATGAAATGCAAGATGAGATGCAAAATGAGATGCAACCGAAACCTAGTCATTGGATTTGAAAAGCTTAATTTTCATCATTGAGCGTTTTACAAACATAGCAGGAAGATTAGAGTTCCTTTCTTTTCATGTACAATATAATTATCTTGTCCACAATGACCCTTTTTTCGTTCATATCCTTGGACAGATTTTGCAAGGACCTGGATTGCATGATAAAGAAATTCCCTCAAAATAGACAAAGAAATGATGTTGACCTCCTTGTAGCATACAAATAAGCGGAGTCGAGGTATGTGTGGCGATTTCATCTTGATGTGAAATAACTTATCACAGACACTGAGCTGATTAGATGTTTCCAGATCATCAGAATCATTCCTACAAGCAGAAAACAAAGAAAATATTATGCTCCCAATCCTTGCTCCTCTTATTCAAGATAGACTTCCTCGAGTTACTCAGAGGGAATAATAAGCAAAAGCCAATGTAAAAGACAACACACAAAGAAAATTCCATGCATATCTCAAATAGTTTAGTGATTGTTTTCAGTAGTCTTGTTTTGCTTGTTTACTCAATGATAAAACTCTTCAGTAGTTAGGAGATAGGTGACTGACTCAGAGTGGATGAGTGGGTATCACTGACTAAAAGATGACTTGGTTGATACTTCCTAGGACATGTAAATTGCTCATCTGATTACCCTAAGACTAGGACAGTGATTGGTTTCAAGCCACGAGGGTCCCAAAAGAACCAAGATGTCACAAAAGTGACTAAAAGATATGTACAAGCGATAGCAAAGATGCAGCATTTGAGTACAAGAGATAAGACCAACCTGGACAAAATCCAACAACCATACTGATCTATGTCATTATTTTGGTTTGATGATCATTGATAGGAATGTCTGGTTTCAAAGAGTAAGTACCCTGTATAAGACTGATCTATCTAGTTTTGAGTGTACCCTTCCCTGTATAAGACATGTTGATGTTTTAACAAGACATGAGATAAATTTGATTGCAGACCTGGAAAATTTGTCTGCTGTTGATTTGGTTTTAAGGATAGTCTATGCTTTCTTGCTTCAATTTTTCAGTTTTTTTGTTTGATTTTGTGAGTTTTTTTATTTTTAGGATTTTGTTTAGGACATTTTAGGATTTTTTTAGGATTTTCTCAAGACATTTTATGATTTTTAGGATTTTGTTTAGGACTTTTTATGATTTTTAGGATTTTGTAATGTTTGCCCCTAGTGTCTAGCAAGGCAAAAGGGATTTTGAGTACATGAATGGATAAGCGAATGATGGTGGATGCTTTCAAGGACTATCTCACAATGTTAATCTAGCACAGGCACTAGATATAGCAATGTACAGAAGGATTTTAGCAATGTAAAGAAAGAATTTTAGTGATGTAAAGCAAGGATTTTAGCGATGTAAAGCAAGGATATAGCATAACAAAGCCATATGGTCCAAAGAAGTGGCCATGTCAAGAGGTTTGTGGAAATCATGTTTTTGCATTTTGTCCATAGTGTTGATCAAGATCAAGGAATAGATCTGGATAGGGGACAAATAGGATAATCAAGATCATAGGTGGTAATGAAGGATGTATGCAAGCAATGGATATGAGCTAAAGGGTCTGGATCAAGTATAATAGATAGGACACATGAAGCTTGCAAGGATCCTTAACCTTGTCAAGATCAAAGGTGGAAAAGGGATATGAACGTAGATAGAGCAGATGAGGGATAATGGAGGATGAAGGATAATGGAGGAAGAAGGATAATAGATGGACGTACATGGAAGGAACTTTCCCCTAGTGTAAAGTGAAAAAAGGATAATGGATTACGCATGATGCCTATTTGCTAGGTTTTTGTCATGGTACTTGCCCAAGGCACCACAAGAAGTGGCTTTCACTCATGGACGAAATTATTTCTCTTTACTTTTATTTTTTTATTTTGATTTTTTTTGGAAGATAATGGAGGTGTGATAGGGGATGGAAGAAGGACCCCATCGTCTTGCTTCTTTGGATGGTACCCTTGGAATATGAGTTGCAATAGACCATGGCTATGAAGGTATCCTCAAAGATATTAGCAGGATAATGAAATGAAACTAGGGCAAGGACTTATGCAAAGGATTGGATAAGAGGGATGGAAGGGTGAAAAAGAGGTGTTGGATAATGGATGGGATGTTGGAAGAATTGTGTATGGATAGATGGAAATGCTGGAAAGATCAACATTGGTACACGCCTTGAGGGATGGTGGACATATGGAGGAGAAGTGAATCTTAGATTTTGAGATTTGGATGGAGGAAAGGTTATAGATTTTGGGGCATAAGAACCCAAAATGGATGAAGGAGGTGATGAAGGAATAGACTCAGAAGGTTTGGATGGAGGAACAACAATTTTGGATGCCAATTTTGATTTTTCTTTAGACTTTTGTGCTTCAAGTAGCTGCTTAGGGATCCACATTGTTTTTGATTTTTCATGCTTTTGTAGTTCCTTAGAGCGCATTGCTTGTACAAGTGCCTTAGGAAACCATATAACTTTTGAATTTTCTTCTTTCTTTGTGGGCCTTTGTGGCGTTTTGTATTTTTCTTTTTCTTTTTGGATCGTATTTTTCTTTGTTTTGACATGTCAATTAGATGGGACATGTTGATCCTTAAATACATGTGGATTACTTGACTTATGACTTTTATGCTTGGCATCCAAATTGCTTGGAGGGAGATGCGTGGATAGATAGGAATGATATGGAGGTCTTTTAGATGGATGGAAGGTACTTAAAGATGTGTGCCTTTGTTGATCTTTCATAAGGGATGGAGGGATATAGGGACCTATAATAGATGGAAGCGATGATGGGGAAAGCATATATTTGGATTTAACTGGAGAAATGTAGGATTTATGAGAGATACCAACATCTTGAGAAATGTCCCTAAGGCCACGACCCTTAAAATTTTCTTTAATATGGAGGGGTTCTTGCTTATAGAGATTTACCCCTTTGCCTTTATAAATATTTTCAGTTGTAGGATACACTTTGCTTTGGAAAGAAGGCACGAGTCCATTATGAGATGGAGGTGGAATGTAGGGAATGATAGGATCATGAGAGGGATTTGTAGGCATGATGGATCCTTGAGGTGAATATGGAGGATTACGAAAAGGAGATGAAGAGAAACTTTGATCTTGACATGGAAGAGGACCATTGGATAGAGTAGGAAGGGTGTTTGACTCTTCATTTTAAATAGGACCATTTGAAAAGGTGAAAGAGGCATCATGATCTTGCTTAGGAATTGGATTAGGATTGAGATTTGGAAGGATGGTTTGCTCTTGAGATGGAAGGGGGTCATCTTGGAAGAAATGGAAAGGTATAAAGGGATCATCATGGGATTCTAGTGAAATTGGATCTTTTTCAATCATTAGATGCGATTGAGGAGTTTTGGTGTCTTGATCTTGATTTATGATAAGACTTGTTTCTTCATTTTTTAGATTATCCACTTGACATGGAGTCACTTCTAAGGAAGGGATAGGGTTTTGCATAGGCGTAGGGGATTCTTGGAAGGTCTCCATATTTTGGAATGATGGGGAAGCAATTTGAGTGGGACTCTCTGGAGTGGGTACATTTGGAATTGGAGTGTATGATGGCATAGGATCTAGGATTTTTAAATCTTTAGAGGAACTTGTATCAATATTGGCATTAACTTGGATTTCCATAGGAGATAGCCCTTGAAGGTAAACATGAGAATTCTTACTATTTGAAGGAGATGAATACATCATGGAAGGGATGGAGGCCACATATGGAGTCTTTCTAGACATAGGTTCATGATTTTGATTATGCTTAGAAGTAGTTCCTTCTTTTTCTTTAGGTGAGTCATTAGGATCTTCAATTTTAATGACACCATTATCAATGAGATCCCAAATCGTATGTTTTAATTCCATGCATTTCGAAGTCTTATGTTCATTTTGCCTATGATATGCACAATACTTACTCACAAATTCACATCCCCATGCGTTAATTTTAGGAAATATGATAAGATTATGCTCAAGAAGCTCTTTCAAAGTTGACTCAATAGATTGCCCCAAAGGTGTAAATTGTCTATCTAGAGGATATTTGGAGGAAATGTCTTTATGTCTTGGTGAAGGTGTCTTGTGAGATTGTTTGAGATTTGACTTTTGGTTGTCAATTATTTGTTGTTTTTAATTGTCAAATCATATAATCATTTTAGCATTCCTTGAAGTTTCTCACTCTTGATATCATGCATTTGTTTTTCAAATGGAGTCATTGATTTATTTTGTTGGATTTACATGTCATATATTTCTTTCTTGATATCTTGAAGCATTTGAGCCAAGGTAGCCATGGGAATTGGAGCTAAGGTAGCCATGGGATTCTTAGTTTTGTCAAAAAAATTAAAAGAGCTTATGGTTTGAACGGGCATTTACAATTGACATGACCGAGAGCTAGATGTGTTGCAAAAGTCAAGATCAAATTGTAGCTAGTTGTTCGTTTAACATAGTGATTTGAGAGAAGTAACTAAGATCTGGTCTGGCTTTAGGAACAATCTATCCTGTGTAAGATGTTATCTAAGTTAACTTAGGTTTGATAAGATGTTGTTTGAACTAGCTGAGAGATGATCAACAAAATCATGCAACGCAACAACAGGGGTACACTATCAAGGTTGTTTATGCTCAGGAGGATGATGACCAGTTTTATGCTCATTGTAGACTGATCTGGGCAATTTTGACTATTTTGATTGACAAGATCAGGAATTCATATGATAGAGGATTGGACAGAGATGAGATTTTGACAGACAGAGTTTCAATGAATAATGACTACCAGTTTTTTATAAGGACTGATGTTTTGATGATCGATAGAGACCATTTTGGACACAGACAAAGTTTATAACTGAATTGTTTGATATTGTTTGATTTGTTTTCTCTAGTTTCAGTATTTCATTTTCAGTTTTAGGGATGTAAACACAGAAAACACACAAGATATATAATAATTCAATCACAGCACGCTAACCCTACATAAGGTGGCTTAGAGAAGAAAATATTTGTTTGCTAACTTAGGTACACACCCAATAGCTAATCAAAATATGGCGATTGAGTCTCACACAATGGATTCTCAACACTGTATTAGTCGACTCTAAATGCAAATGGGGGCACGATATGGCAAGTGTCTTGGGAGAGTTACTATCTCTCTTGCACAAAGATTATCCCCCTTTTGGAGGTGAATTAGGTAGCCTCTATCTTATAGTTTTTAGTAAGGGTTCCATTTGGAAGGACTGCCTGACTATCATGCAAGCATGATTTAGATACAAACCCAGCAGGATGTTGAAACCATGTAGTCACGCAAGCATTATTTAGACCATGAGGCCCTACAAGATGCTCAACATGAGACACTCCTCATAAATGAAGCAGTGCCACTGATTATTCTATCTCCTGGGACTTTCACCCTAGAAGCATTTTATTATAGTGAGTTGGATTCCTAGCTTTGGCCAGACTCACTTGGGTCGTTCCCTCTCATCGAGCCTTAGGGGCTTATCAGGAGGCAGGCCCTCTAAAGGTATCAATAGATCTCAAACTCTAATAGAAAAAACCTCAAGGTCTAGATTTTTGATTGTCCAAATGGACAAGAGCATACTCTCCTACTCTAGATTTCTCCCAAAAACATGTAAACCAAAGTTATTTCCCTTATATAAATTGAAGTGTTCCTAAAAAGATTAAGAAGATAGAATGTTTGTTTGTATCTCCGGAGGCAACCTGCAAAACAAAGATATCAGTAGTTTGAGTTTATAATCTTTGGCAAGTGTATGTTTAATGATTGAATTCTTTGTCAAGCAAACCTTCAAACATTAAAAGCCCAAGATTAGTTTCCAAAATAACCTAAAAAAAAACATCAAAATAAAATTCTAGCATGCAAATTGTAAATTAAACTAATCTAACAAGAATTTCCATTTTTTATGACTATCCTAGTTGTGACAGTTTTGATAGTACTACACTCTTTCATTTATAACTTTCCAACCAAAGATAATTAAAAAAATCACTTCAGTGGAAATGTAGAAAACTTGTGTTTCAACAACATATCAAAATTTTGTTTAGATCCAACGATTAAATAAAATGTTATTCCCTCTGAAAAGAGACCATTTTTATTGTCATAGAAGAATAAGTAAAATGATAGTACCACACTATGTCATTCATAACTTTCACAACCAAATTTCTTAGGAATATCTCTTCAGTGAAAATGTAAAAACCTTGGTTTTCAACAACATATCAAAAATTGGTTTAGATCCAATAGTTCAATAAAAAGTTATGCCCTCCAAATAGAGACCATTTTTTACTCTCACAGAAGAACAAGCAAAAGAAAGATTTTTATTTGCAAACTTAACACATGTTTATAAGTTATAAAAACCAAACATTAAATTTGTTCAAGAAACATTAGAAATATTGTAGTTGTGGGTTTGAACCCCACGGTGGGTGCCAAAAATGTGTGTGTGAAAAGTGGACCTGTATTTGTATCTGAAATACACAACACTTTAATTAAGTCATTAGATGCATGGTTAGTAAATCAATAATCAATGAATAATAAACCATTACAAAGTGACCCATTACCTTCTAGTAGATGCGAATTTAGATTTCTCTCAAATTGCTAAGTTATCCAGTGAATAGACAACACCTAAATGAAGGATTTTTAAATCTATATGAGCATGAATATGAGCTAAATGGATGGAAGATTTAAGCTAGATATGCAAGATTAATCTAACATGATTTAAGAAATATATGAATATTTAAGCTAAATGATTTAAGCAATATGAAAAAACTAATATACAATAAAGATGGTGATTAGTATGAGAATGATGCTGAAAAGGATGGTGATAAAGAGTAGTTGAACAAGAAAGGGCATGAAAGGAGGACCAAAGCTAACACAAAGAAAAAAGGTGACATCGAAGGTCGTGAGCAGGAAGATCTGAAGACCTCAACGAACAACATGAAACAAATGGTTGTTCACGCTGAGGAAATTATGAATAGTATTTAGTTTCTGTTATTGTCCCTGGTTAGGTCTCTTTGTTGTCTTTATGCTTTCCTTTTGCTATCTGTATTGAGATACTTTATTATGTAATGTTGTGTTAAGTTGATCCCTTTTGGTGGGTTCATTTTGTTTTTTGAAGTGACCAGGCACTTTTTTTAGCAGTTCTTTCTCCTCGTTTGTTCAAGGTTTGGGTACCTTTCAAATACCTGATTTTACTTAATCAAAACTAATATACAATATCTCAAAGAAAATTCTCAATGAACCTAGAGAAAAAACAACATAATAACAATATATTCTCCAGGATCTTTGAATGAGAGATGAGAGCCTGAATTTATAGAAAATTCAGAAAGAAACCAACAGCTGAGATCAAATGATGATGAGCGGTCAAGATTTTCCAAGAGGAAGCACAATCCAAGTGAATTGATGTGATTGGATGCTTTTCTCAATTTTAAAGGAAATTGAACTAAAATTAAGATAAAATCAAGAAAAAACTGATTTATTCTCTATTTCATTCAATTTTGAGATTTAATTGTTTTAATTGCTTTTCTGAGATTTTTTTCAATTTTTTATTTAATTTTCAAGATTATCTCCATTTGATTTATTTTCTCAATTTTTAATTTTTTTTTCCCAATTAATTTCTCTTTTGATTTGTTTCCTTTTTTGAAGATTTGTGCTCATAATTTCCAATTCCTCTTTCTTGATTTGTTTCCTTTTTTGAAGATTTATGGCAATTTTAATTTATTTTTTAAATTAATTCCTCTTTTTTGATGATTTAATGACAAATTGATTTATTTAATTAAATATGCTAGGATATTTAATAAAATAAATAAGATAATTGTTAAAAATGATTTACTTGGAATGATTTAATTAATTAAATAAATATTTAATTAATATTGAGTGATTAATTTTGCCATGTGACATTGATGATTTTAGAAATTAATTATGTGCTCAAGATTTATTTAATTGCCTTTGGTTAGGACCTTGGTGACATTGTCGAGATTAGGGGCCCATGGTTTAGATGACCATTTTTAGGGTAATATAGTAGGTATGCAGATCAAGGAAGCAATCACTGGTCTTGGTACCGACAGAGCTGAGAAACTTTGGGGGTATTTCAAGACATTCCAGGAGAATATGAGGCAAAGGGAGAGAATATCAAAGAACATTGTGGAGAAGTATTCCACTGATTTATGTTTCATGGTAAAAACTAATGAAACTCTTATGGAAGAAGTTGAACCTAGGAAAATCTAGATTACTAAGCTTGGATATGAGGTGGATGATAGCATTTTTCAGCTCTATACAAAAACATTGTTAGATACCCCATTAGATGATAAGATAGAGCATTTTGGTACAATAGGAGAGAAGGCTCTTGAAGTGAAAACTAGTTTTAACAGGAAGAGAAGAGAGAAGAAAATAGAAAAGATGTTTGCATATGTACAGGATGTAATTTATAAGATAGATACTCAACTGGGTTCAAAATCCTAACAGGCAACTAAACTGATAGAGGTTGGTACTAAAGAAGTGAAGAAGCCACAAGTTCACATTTCCCCTATCACTTTTGATTCAGATTCTAAGGATAATGAACCTTTGGCTTTGAGAAAGGTACAAAGGAAGAATATGGTAAAACCACCAGTAGAGAAGAAGGCAACGCCTAGAAGGAGAAAGGTAACCAAGCCCACTGCACCTCCACCACCGGCAAGGAAGCCTATGCAAAAGACGAAACCAGTCACACCAGCAACCACAAGCAAAAATAAGAAGGGTGATGTTACTAAAACCAGTAAGACCACAATGACTTGTACTGAGCTTATTGATGAAATTACAAAAGATGGAATATTGAAAAATGTATCAAAGTATTATGAAGATTTAGAAGAGAATGAGCAAAATGAACTAGAAGAGGCTATTTTGTTGTACATAGACATTTATAAGAAAGCCTTAGTTGAAATTTTGAAGGAGATACCTTTATCCTTATATAATAAACTTGAGGCTAGAAGACATGACATTGTCAAGAGAGATAGGGAGATCAAGGAAGTAACACTTTTCGAATTGTGTGGTGCTGTAAACAATGAAGAAATTAAAAGATGCATAGATACTGCAAATAGGACAGTTTTCAATAGTAAAACCCGACAGATAAGCCTTATGATGAGGAGAGTGAATGAGGTGATAAATGAGACTAGTAAGGGATGGACCAAATTCTTTCAGAAAGACCCAGAATTTCTCACATCTCAAGAAGAATTTTCAAGGGCAACATATTCCACCATTCCTGACAAATCAAAAGGGAAAGGTATTTTGGGTAGTTCAACTCCAATTTTGACACAACCGACAGTTAAGGAGAATGTACATTCTATACCGGCACAAACAATTTTTGAGCAAGGAAATGTACAAGACACTATAAATACTGTGGATAATACTCCACCAGCAATAACTGACACTGCACCAAGTGGCAAAGCCATTGGTGCAAAACAGGCTGAGATGGACAAGGTAAAAGAAAAGGTATTGGCAATTGACCCTTCTCAGGTTGAGAAGAAATCAGTCTCTAAGTTGAGTCCAATTGAACTGATGATGATGGCTACTTAGAAATTACTGAATGAAGGTACTACAGATAAAGGAATAATTGATCAATCGGTCATAGTGTTGCATAGATTAATACCTGATTATCAAATTGAAGATGGAGCAAGCCCTTCCGGCAAGCTCGAGACTCTAATAGAGCATTTCTCCAACAATTTTCAATCTCTAAGGTAGATTGTAGACCGACGGGCTTTGGATAAATTCACAGCAGCTAAAAGAATAGCTTTTGATCAGATTATGGAAACAGAGAAGAAGAAAATTGAGGACATACTTATTTCTATTAAGGTTTGTTTAAAACAATGTACAAATATCTACAGAGTGTGTTGTAACATAGGAATTATTACAACTAATGTAGATAGCAGATTAAAGGAGCTATATGATAAGATAGCTAAAATTGCTCTCTCCTTTGATGGACTGACTGCACTGACCACATCTGTTGATGGACAAATTTTTTCCTTGGAGAACGAAATTTTTTCTTTTGAGAAGGAGAGAGATAAAATCATGCGAAGAGCAAAAGTCTAAGAGGACTAGTAAGGCCTAGATTAGATTCATTGTGTATTCATAAGAGAGGATGCATGGATATGATAGCCAAACCCACACTGGCAGATGTCTAAGAGAAGGAAACACATGCCCACTTACTAAGTGGACTAGCATCCATTTCAGATACTTTTAGAACCAGCTGAGATACATATCTTAAGTTATTGCAAAAGACATACCCAGAAATCTTGAAGATGATTAAACTCCAGTGAAACTAACAATATTAATTTATTCTTTTATGGAATTCTTCCAATTCTTCCACCTGTTTGTGGCATTAATGTTAGAGGGGGAGTATGCATATATGTGAAAAATATCAGATAATACCAAATAAAAACACATGGGAAGGATATCAAGATATCAAACGGAATGTATTGCTCAGGGGGAGCATATCGGCAAGGAATCCATTTTTCACATGAGTGTTTCCATCAATGCCAAAGGGGGAGATTGTTGGAAATTGACACTCATTGGATTCATTTTGTTGTTATTGATGGTAAAAATATCAGATGAAGTCATATACTGACACTAGGAGGCATATACCGGCAAATACCAGCTTTGGAGCATTCAAGGCTACACCGGCATCGACACCGACATCAAGGAGGATTTACTTAATAAATCATTTTGTAATTATTGTCAAGGCCAACATTGAATATCTTTTGTAAATGTATTGTAAGCTAACATAAGGCATATTATTTGTAATAGGTATATAGGTCAATCTGCTAAGTTATTTTGACATATATGAAATGTGTGGATATAAGAAAATATAGTAGAACTGTATGATGCAAAATATATGTATGAAGATCATTTTGTATGCAAATTTTATATCATGCAATGATCTGTAGATAGCTTGGAAAGCATTCTTGGAGGAGAAGAGATACCGGTAGTAGTTCAAGGTTTATGAACTGGTACTTAGCAGAGACAAAACCAAAACTCTATTTGGCATAGTAGATGCATTCTTGAGTTCATTTTTCAGTAATTTATTATAGCGGAAAGCTTGTAGTCAGTGAGGCTCTTTAGTGATGAGCAGTATGCTCTAGGCAGTGTGTCTTCCTGCATGTGCATGCCCCTATTATATGTAATATATTTTTATATGGCTAGTGGACTGATATTGTGGGTCACAAATCCCACCATGGTTTTTCCTCATTGAGGTTTTCCACGTATAAATTATGTGTGTTATGGTGTTCATTTATGTGGATGATTTATTTTCTTCTTGTTATATGTTTATTTGTTTACCAGTTTATATGTGTATGGTATAAAAGGTTAAAAACTATTCATATCAACAAAAAACTATTCATACCGACAAAAAACTGATTCACCCCCCCTCTTAGTGTTCTTGGATCCCAACACTATCATGGTGGTTCCATGCACCGCATCATCAAACACTTCAGCCTTTTGGTTTGACCACTATCTATCTGGAGAGTAATCATACCCACAAAGGTCTTAAGTTCAAATGCACATCTCTGAGATCAAGTTGATTTGATCTTCAATATCAACTCTGCAGATTGTCTAGCGAACGTCATTAATTGCAACATCTTCCTTCTTCAGTTCAATCACTGAGTTTAGATTATATTTTTAATATTTACCTATATGTAAGATCTAATATCCTACCTATCGATAATCTCAAGCTGCACACTAGTCTAATTTGTACACATATTACTAACTTTAGTAATCTTCATGTTCAATGAGATCCGATCTCCTTCCTCAAGCCACATGAATAGCCTGCAACACGGTCACCATTAATTCCTTCTCCATTCTCTTTCAACCTACCTCAAAAAGGTTGTCAACTACCTCCATCATCATTGAATTTTGTGTATTTGATTTCCTCTTTGACCACTAGGAAGCCACATGTCATTACTTTTGATGTCCAAATCACCTAGTCAAACTTGGTCAATCACCCTCATCTTCCCTATTGACATGCATTCGTGGTGTCAAAATATTCTCATTGGACATCCAAGTCACTTAGTGAGCTTCGGTCAACTATCTACATGAGCAATTTATCTATTAGGCTATATACGTGGTGTCAAAATCTACCTTCAAATTCATACGGTCAATTGTAGTAAACCTGCCACATGGACCTCTGTGTCTATCGGGCTACCAATGTGTCGACTAAATCACCTTTTGACAGTCATAATGACCTTAAACTATGTCACCACATATTAGCATTGCATGTGTACCTACAGGATGGTAGAAACCACTCTCTTCCTTCCCCTCATTGCAATGCATCATCATTCATGAGCCCATTTTACCCATGCAGGGTAAGCTTCAACAAAATCCTTCCTCTACGCTCTCAATCCAGGATAGCGGGGATCATTTCTCTCTTCACTCGCGTTATCCTGCACCACACCTTGTGCAACCTTTTAACCCATGTGGGTTGGTGAGGTGCATCCTTTTCCTTTGACTTTTGTCTTCCCATGCAAATTTTTACTTTGCCTTACTAGAGTGTGGGATAACGTGATCTGTTGTTGGCTCTGCCTTTATGTCACCCTACAAGGTCTTTTATCTCTAGTTTTCTAGTTGTGGGATAGCAAGATTCACCCCTTCCTTCATTTTTGTATTACCCTATTGTAGTGTCATAAAATTGTGACCCTAGCAATTTTTCGAATGCATTAGGGTCCTCATGCACGTGAGTTCAAATCCTCTAGCTTGATCAAAGACCGAAGATTGCTCAACTTGCAGAAAAAACTTCTTCCTTGGCCTCTGCATCACCTCATCTGCACTTTTCCCTAGAGAAAGGGGTTGGACAGGGGTGTGGCACCCTTTTCCTCCCAAGATATAGGCATGGTACCCCTGTCCCTACCCTATTTTGGGGTAGGACACTTCCTAGGGTTGCATTGTTGGTTGTGCCTTGGGCGGGAAACTCCCCCGATGTTGGCCCATGACAAAATTGAGATCCACTAACATGTATTTAAGGGGCATCCATCCTCTCATTTGCATAAGTGGAAGTTTGATAAGTTGGATAAGTCAAAGTTGGAGAGGTTCAAGTTGCACAAGTGATCAAGCATTCTTTTCCAACATTGAGCATTCTCAAGTCTTCCTTTAAGTCTAGGTGTTGCATTCAAGTCAAGGATTCAACCATTGAAGAGGAGATTGATTTCAACATTCAATTCCAAACAAGCATTGTTGGAAACCAATAACACTGAGAGGGGGGGTGAATCAGTGTTATACCGGAATAAATTTTAGCCTTATTAAAACATGCATACACCAACCGGTATACCGGTATAAACAGAATTGAAATAAGTAAAGAAACTAATAAGCCAATCACATAAATTAGAATCATAACACACAGATTTATACATGGAAAACCTCAAAGAGGAAAAACCACAGTGGGATTTGTGACCCATAATATCAATCCACTAGCCATATGAAGAGATATTACAAAATATGAGGGGCTTTCACTTGCAGGAAGGCTTACAACCTAGAGCACACTGCTCAAACACAATAGGAGCCTCGTTGACTACATAAAAACCTAGACTACAATCCAGAGAAGTGTGATCTTCTTAAGATAGCATCTTCTATGCCAGAATACAATTCTGGTTTAAGCTCTGTCTGTTCCGATCTAAAACCCTAAACCCTTTACTGGAATAACCCTTACAATAATTTCCTCACATACATGATCTCTTTGATATATCTCACATCATATTACATTCACATAACCATCACCATTTCCATTGTCTATATCTCTCAAAATGATCTATCAAACTGTCCTATATACCCTATACAAATTTTATGCCTTATTTTGGCTTACAAAGATATATACAATATCAAATTACATGTCGGCCAGATAACATAAACGTATAATCATTAAAATCAATTTGTCGATACTAGATCCAAGATGTATCAGCCTCCAATATCGATAACCTTTATTAAACCATGTCGGCCTGCATTGTCGGTGACCAAAGAAATCTTTATGTCCTGCCGGTGTAGAATCAAAACATGAAGCCAGAACACAAAATCATGTTTCCATCAATGACAACATAGTGAAAACCAACCAATAGAGTGTCAATTTCCAACAATCTCTCACTTTGGAATTGATGGCAACACTCATGTGAAAAATGGTCAAGGTTTCATCTATCGATTTTGATGAATACTAAGAGGGGGGGGTGAATTAGTATGCCAAAAATCTTTGCACTAAAACACTTACATAGTCTAAAGATAAACCAGTAAAGCACTCTGACAATCAAACCGGTTATCACACATACAAACCAAAATGCGAATAAAACATTCACCCACAAAATCAATACAACCATACCACAAGATATTTGACGTGGAAACCCAACTGGGAAAAACTATGGTGAGATGGAACTCCCAAGTCACTATCTACAGAATAGAAACCAAACCGGTTAAGGTCAGACCAGTTAAGGTTACAATGTTCTTCACTAGAACAGATCCTGTTAGGAATCTCAATCTCTGTTAAGAGATAAGTCCGATTAAAGACTACCTTGTTAGAGGATTTTAGATTCACATGTGTGAACCACCTTGTTAGAGGATTTTACAAAGGCTTTGAGGCCTACCTGGTTAAGGGCTACTGACTTGTTAAAGATGTGAGTAATCAACAAGTGTTTGATCTATCTACTAGCACAAATTGCCTGGTTAGATCTAGTATTGCTCACAGCTAATGCATTCCAGCATTACTTCAGTCTCCTCTATCTCTCTCTCAGTTACAACTGAATCTTCTCTGATAAGATCGCTCTCCACTTCCACCTTAAACCCTAGCTCAACATAAACCCTATTCGCAACTTCTTCAGCAACTGAAAAAACCCTAGACATGATGTCCTTTTAAAGGAATCTGATTTCATGTCGGTCCAATAGGATTACATTACAATTTCCTAGGTTCAGTGAATCTAGACATACTCAGTAACATGACACAAGAATCACCATCAATGTGTCGGCACCGTCAAACAATCGGTGGATTGGTAACTCATCACAAAATGTTGGTTGGTAACTCATCATAGAGTATTACCGGTTTATACAAAATGCCGGTTGCCGGTTTGACAAAAATGAAGACTGGTAAGAATGTGTTGTGTCTCTTTGCTTCCTTGTACCGCTTGTGATTTGCAAACCGCTTAGGGTTGACATGCCGCTTCAGACCGAGAAACACATTCTGCAAAATCACTACTAGTCTAAAGACTAGAATACAACATACCGATTGGAACAAGTATTGGTTGAGCATGAGCTCATACATATAAAGGGGATCTCAATAAAAGTGTGTGTCCATCAATGATAGTCACAACATAAACATAAAAAATGCCAACAATCTCCCCCTTTGGCATTGATGGCAACACTTAGGAAAATAAAATTTTGACATCTAAGTGTTTTACAACAAGAACTTGCCATTAACAAAATTGCTCCCCCTAAGCATATACACTATCCCTTAATCAACAAAGTGTATAGAAATTTTGCATTCAGAGCATAATCATCAGAGCATATAGCATATATCAAAATTTGAAAACAGATACTTCTCCCTCTGATATACTTCTCCCCCTGATATATCAAAATTTCAAAATTTTAAAACCATCAAAATTTTAAAACCATAGACTTCTCCCCCTTTGGCAACAATGACAAAGTACCGCTGAGAAAAAAAAACTATTTCCATGTATATATAAGAAAATTTTATGACAATAATGAATAATACTTGTCAAAAACCGCTTTGTAGTCTTGCAAAAATTATTTCATGGAAAGAGACCAGGACTCAAGTAGGGAGGTCGCCACTTCCTTCTCTGTCTGCATTTGTGATACCTGTTACTCCATGGCATCTATTGTGCTTCGTTCTTGAGTGACTATCAGGGCATCCGGGTTCAGATAGCATTTCTGGAGAATTTGCAATCATGGAAGTAATACCAGTTGAAGCTCCTGCAAATCCCTAGACCTTGTGTTGATCTCTTGCTCTATCTTGGCTGACTGGATCTGGAACCGGTGAATGGTTTGCCCATATGCTGCAAAGGAGTCGTAAGGAGTTTTGAATGTGCTCAAGTAGGACTATAAGTTTGTTTGAAGCTGTTGCTTCTTGGCTAGCACATCATCACAGAATAGATGAGGTTGACAAATTTTGTTGAGCAACAAGTTTCCCTCATCCAAGGCACTCCTTATGATCTTTTGATCCTTTAGCAGATCAGTCCTAAGCTCATTCAGTTTCTTCACTAGAGCAACATTAAGAGCCTTTTGGTGCTCTTTCTTTACATTGGCCTCAGCTACTTCTTCTAGGCTCTGCACCTGATCATCCACTACAGTACACAGAAGTTTGAGTTGTGCTAGTGATGAATCAATGTTAGGAAGATTAGTACCGGGGATTAAACTGGTAAGTGTGTCTACAACTGCCTGAATGATGTCTTGCTCCTTTTTCCTGTGAATGATCTCAAGGCACTCTTGAGCAACCTTGATGCTCTACATAAGCTTCGACTCACTTGTAGATTGGAGATCAATAGGACTAGAAAGATCAACCAGTGAGGGTTGACTTTCGGTTGCCTTTGGAGTCTCCAACTGAGAGCTTTTGGCCGCTTCTTGTTCCTTGGCATCTTCAACTTTCTTCTTTTCTGCTTCTCTTCTCTTCTCTTCTCTTCTTCCTTGTCTTCTTCTACCTTTTTCTTCTCCTCTGCTCTCCTCTTCTGCTCTTTATTTTCTTCTTCTTCCCTCTTCTTCTTCTCTTCCTCTTCCTTTTTCTTCTCTTCCTCTTCCTTCTTCTTCTTCTCTTCTTCTTTCTTCTTCTTTTCTTCCTCTTCCTTTTTCTTCTCTTCCTCTTCCTCTTCCTTCTTCTTCTTCTCCTCTTCTTTCTTCTTCTTTTCTTCCTCTTCCTTCTTTCTCTTTTCTTCCTTGTCCTCCTCTTCTTTCTTCTTCCTTTCTTCTTCTTGTTTCTTCTTCTCTTCATCTTTTCTTTTCTCCTCTTCCTCTTTTCTCTTCTCTTCATCTTTTTCCTGTTTCTCATCTTCATCCTTCTTTTGTTTCTCTTCTTCCTTGTCTTTTGTCGCTTGTTGTGTGTCCATAGTTTGTTCACCACCCTGATCGGCCTACTGCCCCTATTCAGTTCCCTCAGAAGGTATGTCCTGAGTGACATCTTCTATATCCAGGGCAGCGACATCTATGGTGTCAATTGGTTCCTCCACCAGGTTTCCTTCCTCATCAAAAACTTCATCCAGTTGGGAAATAACCGGTTCTTTTTCCGCTTGGAGGTTGGCCATTCAAGCTTTTTGAGAGCTGATAGCATGGGTCATGTGTTGATGTGTATCCTTTTCTACATCATCAACTCTCCCTTCCAACAACTAGAGTCTTCTTCTCCTTGTGAAGAAGAGACCTTTATTTTGATCTAATACATCAAATAATTCTGAATTTGAGAGTTTGGGGAAGTAATGTGCAAAAAATTTCTCCCTAATCTCTTGTTCTTTTTCAATGGCAATGCGCCATTTGTTATCCAATGCTTTAAACAATGAATCCGGTGTCTGAGATTTAATCTCTGAAGGTGACCAATCATTTTTGCATAAATAAAGAATGATTTCCTGTAGTACTTCATCTTTTTCTTCACTATTGAATTCATCATAAAAATCAATTAAATCATGAAGTAACTTTCCCCTAATATTCTTTACTATTCTTTGACAATGTGTCAAAGGTTTGTAAGAGGAGATATCTATATTTACCGATGCAGATGTTGCCGGTTCATTCTTTTTCACCTTCTTGGTCTATCTAGCCTTCTTTGGTTGTTCATCAAACTTAGTTTCTTCGGAGTCTGGTTCATTTGCCTTAGTGTTCCTCTTTCTTTTGAAGACTTTTTCTAGTGTTACCTCTGGTTTCTTCTTTGCCGGTGATCGCTTGGTCACTCTTGGAGTCGCAGTGGTAGTCAGTGCTGATGCTGCAGGCACTGCCTTAGCTTTCTTAGCTGCTGGTTCTTTTCCCTTCTTTACCGATGGTTCTTCAACCAGTGCAATCCTCTCCAAGTAGGTTCCGGTTCGCTTCACCTTTGGATCAAGAGGCGAGGCAATAAGGGTTGAAGCATACCCTTCCAGCATGTCAAACATGACCTCATAGCCCATAGGCTTCACTTCCTCCATTCTAGGCTCAATAGCCTCCATTAGACATTTGTCCACCTGAATAGTGAAACAGATGTCATCTTCATACTTCTTCACTATGTCACCTGAGATTCGTACCCTCTGACTCATCTTTCTTCTGAACTCATCAAAGTATTTGTTCAGTACCTCAGGGTAGTTGGTTCCAATGGCTTGCACACTTTCCTTTATCTGCTTGGTTACCAGTTGGTCAAGGGACCACTGGACATCTCCTACACCCAGAAAG
Source organism: Cryptomeria japonica (assembly GCF_030272615.1). NCBI lineage: Eukaryota > Viridiplantae > Streptophyta > Pinopsida > Cupressales > Cupressaceae > Cryptomeria > Cryptomeria japonica. The sequence goes on from NC_081413.1 coordinate 740,841,426, forward strand.
TAGCCTTGGAAATAGAAAAACAACCCTACCAGTAGTTGTCCAAACTTAAATTTTAGTGAATTGTCCTTTTTGATTTCCTTAAGGTTTGACAGGAGTTGCCTCTGCATGCCGATGCATAAGTCAAATGATTTATCCTCTATAATCATCCGGTAAGCGACATTTACCACTGCAGCAGATATAGAATTAATCCTGCTGGCTGAGAATGTTCTATAGCCTATCACCATGCAGGCGTATTTTACCAGTTCATCCTTGATAGGATTAACTATCATACCTTGTGAATCACTTGTCGAACCGGTGAGCTTGGTCATTTCTATTTTGCTTACCGTTCTTAGGGCTAACACTTCCCATGTGTTGCAGAAACTGGTGACTGCATGAATTGCCTCAGGTGTGATATCATGTGTTCTCTCCAGGTACATCTTGTCACCATGGACTCTTCTCAAGATGATCCTAATGTGATCCTCTGTGAAGTCTTCCAGAAAATACACCGCATTATGGAATTTCTTCTTCTCTAAGATACTGAACTCTAGTTTGATCCTTTTGTCCTTTCCGCAAAATAGACCTAATTGAGTATGAATGGCTAAGGACCCTAGGTCTTCTATCTTGCAATCAATATAGTCTGAAATTCCTTCTTCGACTATGACTCTAGCTAGAACTTGTGACAAAGCATTATATTTGCCCTTCCTTTGAATAAAACTTTCTAACTCAATAGATGTGCTTGAACTGGTATGAGATGCGGAAGCCATTGAAGAGTATTTCAAGAACATGAAAAATACCTTTCTAATGCAAAATTAGGGCTTCCTGATTCTGCTTTACTTCACTCTCCATCGGATGCCAAATCACTGCTTTGAGTTCTCCACTACCACTTGCAAACTATATTTGAATCTCTTTCAAAGCTCTCCAATTTCTCGAAATCTAAGCTCAAAACACCTTTTCTTCGCTCTGCACTTGAAAAATTTTCTTCACTCAAAAACAGATAGTGAGAAATGATTTGAAAAATGCATTTATACATGTCTCTCACCTACCATCATTAATGCTCCTATATTAGGGCATAAACCCTAATTTGCCTTTTTACCATTTTCGGTCTTCTGCCAAGCGACAGGTGTAGCATACCGGTTAAGGTCTTTTACCGGTGTTAACCGGGGGTTTGAAAGCATTTTGCCATTTTCTCCCCCTAAGCCTTTGACGCTTAGTTTGTTGGTTCTGATATTTCCACACTAGGTGCAGAAACCGGTTCCTCCTCAAATAATTTTGGTTTCTTCTTCCATGTTTTCTTCATGTCTCCTTGAACTTTTTCAACATCTATTTCTACTTCTTGAGTGACCGGTATATCATCAGATATACTTTTTCTGCTTCTGCATAATCTTGCAATGTGACCCAGTTTGTTGCAGTGATAGCAAACAAGTCCAGGTGCTCTCCAAGGTCCATTGTACATGTTTCCATTCTTCCTTCTGCATGTTGCAGTAGTGTGACTATGACCATGATAGATCATACAACTTTCTCTCCATCCGTTTGCCGCTTGATGACCACCGCTTCTTGACTGATGATTGAAGACATTAAATCGGTTGTGGTTTCAGTTCATAAAAGATTCAGGACCAGTTCCTTGGGCCCTCTGAGGATATCTTCCAGTGTTATCCATTATAGACGTGCATTCAAATTCTCTATGCCCAAACTTGTTGCATGCATAAAAATGACCATTGAACTTATTGGATCTAGGTACATTGTTGATAAAATAAGGAAAATTATTATAGGCTTTGCTCCTACATACATTGGTAGTGTGTCCTTCTTTAAGATAGTTAAAGCAAACAGGTTTGAATTTTTGCTTACCTTTTCCTTTGAGTGTCGGTTTCTTCTATGATGCTTCAGCATTTGTTCCTGAGGATTCTCCTTCCTCATGTCCAGAAAAACCAAGACTATTGGTATTCTTTGCCAGTCTAGATGACTCAAGCTTTTGCTCTAGCCTGACTGTACTTTTGCCAAACTTAGAAAGTATTTCCTTTGACTCACAGAGTTCTTTGGAAATAGCAGTGTTTGTCTCCATAAGACTTGCATTTTTAGAGATGGCAACGTTCAGTTCTCCTTGCATGTCTTATTTTTCCATTCTACTCTCATGGAGGCGAGCAATTAGTGCACTAATCTCATGTTTCAACTTGGAGATCTCATGATCTCTATCTTTTACCAGATCTTCAACTTCTCTCCGGTTCTCAAGCTCTTGGCTAAACCGAATTGTCAGTCCTTCCAACTCCTTACTCAAATTGGAGTTTGAATCTGTAGCGTCCTAAAATTGTGACACTTGCAATTTCGACTGCATTTGGGTCTTCACGATGGCGGCGCAACGTTGAACCTAAATGGAGACCCCGAAACCTGCTTGTGACATCAAAAACTGCATATTTCTACACCTTGGCATGATCCTTCCTTGCACCCTACTGTCCCAGGAGGTGGGACCATGGCGCCCAATGCCCTGGTCCTTCAGGACCATGGCGCCTAGCACCCTGGTCCCCCAGGACCATGGCCCCCAGTGCCCGAGTCCCTGGCCCTATTTTGGGCCCAGTCTCTTGTTGGGCATCGGGTCTTTAAGTTTGCAATTCGGAAAATGATGCTTCTAGGTTGGCCTAAGGTCGGAAAAATCAGTCTCTCAACCCTAATTGGCAAGTATATAAACCACTTTTCCTCTCCTAGAAAGGGAGGAAGGAAATAAGCAAGAGCAAGGCGCAAAAGCGACATTTGAACATTCAAACATTCAAGCATTCAAGCATTCCTTCAAGCAATTGAGCATTCTAAGTCTCCATTCAAGGCTAGGTGTTGCATTCAAGACAAGGATTCAACCATTGAAGAGGAGATCACTTACAACATACAACATACAACATCATTACACCTTCGCATGTAAGAATACAAACATTCTTGCAACAAGGTATCAGTACTTGTTTACATTACAAACATTTACATTTACAACATTCTCATTTCTTGGTTAATTCCAAAACCAGGGTTTGACCTAAAGGCAAACCCCTAATCCCTAACCCCCCAATCGTCCTCTCTTTTCTATGTGTAGGTTGCACGTACGTGGCTGTAATTGAAGATCTGGAATCCTTGTGCAGAGACGAACAGATCCCCCTTCGTTTCGCGGATTTTTTGGAGGACCGTGTGCACTCCGGGTGCCATCGTCCTGACAACTTTTGCTCAAATTTGCAGAACAGCACTGTCTTGACATTTTACTGATAATTTCAGGTCCATAGCTTCATCTTGTGTCCCTATCTCCATCTATAAGTGAATCTTTCTTACTTTACATGCATTCCTAGTTCAATCATTCTATCTACATTCCTTACAAAAGAGGGTATCCTTGATGTCTTAACCCTTGGAACTCATTTAAAATCCAATCTTGCATTGTGTGGGATTGGATCTTGTGGATTTCAGCCCCTCTTTTGAATGTAAAGTCCCTCCTAAGTGAAAACTGTCAACCCTAGTGACCCTCCTTTCTCTCTCCTTGGAGTGGAGTGGGGGAACACCTAGGGTTCGATTTTTCCGCTTTACATTTTGGTGAACCCAACGTGAACATCCTAATTCTGATTATTCATGGTTAGATCTAAAAAATTCGCTTCCTTAATTACATTTCCATGTTTGATCTTTTGCAAATTTTAGAGGTTAATTGCATAAAAACCCTAAAATTTTCTTTTTAGTAATTGAGCTTGTGAAATGTTTAATTGTTAATGCTTGTTTCAGATCTACCCTTCTATTACAAATTGTCAATTCATATTTGTGCTTTAATTCTGAAAATTAAGTGGTTAAGTGTCAAAACCCTAATTTTTAAAACCCTCTTGATTCAACCTTTGACTGATAATTTCACTAATCAAAACACCTCCAAATCGGCTATAACTTTGGATTCCGCAACAAAATCACAATATCTCTCATCCCTGAAAATTTTGAGAAAAGTTGCAAGGACCGTGTGCACCCCGAGCGCCATCATCCCCGACATTTTTTCTGAAATTTCGGGAGCTAGATCTTAATGTATTTTTCTGCTAAAATCCAGAATCTTGGCTGATTTCATTAATTCTAACACTTTCAAAATTAAAGTCAAAGTTGGTCTAGTGATTGCTTGGATTAAGGCTTTTAATCATTCAAAAATTGTTGAAATTGAAATTTGTGTTAAAATTGTGTTTCTTACTGTCCTAAATCTGAAAAGTGTGTTAGCATTCATTAGAAATTTTAGTGCTTTATTCAAATTCTTGCAATTTGTGACTTTTGAAATTAAGTGTTTAATTGCAGCAACTTTGATTTCCGTTTTCAAATTTGAATTTTTGCATGAAATCGAGTCAACTTTTAAATTTCAAAGCTTGCATTGCTTTCAGTATTCCCTCTAAAATCATAAAATTCAAAATTTTAGTTTCCCTCTCTTTTTCAAAATTCAAATTTTGCATTTTTCAACAATCTTGTTAGGGTTCAATTTTGAGATTGCAACTTTATTTTGGCCTATCTATAGATCGTAAAATCACTCAATTTTTTCAGATTAGCTTTAAAATCATCATAACTTTCATCCCTGAAAATTTCAAAAAAAGTTGCGAGGACCGTGTGCACTCCGTTCGCCATGGTCCCTGACATTTTTTCTGAAATTTCGGGAGATTGTCTTGATTGTATTTAACAGCTTAAATTTAGGAGATTGGTTGATTTTATTGAAATTTGCTACCTCTAAAATTCAAAATCTTCTCTCTCTCTTTAGTGCATGAGTTTTACAACAATAAGCCCTACTTACACTGTTCCCGTTAGACGAAGCCTTAGAATTAAGTCTTTCCAAGGTTTAATTATTGAGGAGATGGAATCTAATTTGAATGGTCTTTTTAACGAGGACATGGGTAATTCATCTAATCCTCTTAATGATGAAGAAGCTCTCCATGAGGTTCCTATAGAACAACTTTCGAAATTGGATAACCAATTTGATGATTTTCAGCGATGGATGTCTCAAGAATATCCCAATAGTCAAGCTCTTTCATTAATTGAGGGTCTAAAATGTATGGTTCAAAGTGATAAGAATGGAATTGATATTTTGCGTGGTATTGCACACATTGTGGATTCGAATGTGATGCCTATGAAGAGTTGTGCCGAAACTTTAGGTTATACACAACCTCCTACTCAAGTTAATCATTCTATTCCTTTGACAACTTCTATTTCTAGTATACCTACTTTTACATCAAACATAATGACTACTTCGATACAAGACATTCCACCTATGATCACTAGTCATGGGGGCAATCCTTCTTCTTCAATCAATCCTCTTCCTTCATTCAATCCAACTTCTTCATTCATTCCTTCAATGAGTGTTCCTATTTCATCTCCACAAATATACATGAGGCAAGGGGGCAATTCATTTAACCATTCCATTCCTCCTTGTAGTGTTCCTCCTTTCCAATCATCTCCTATGACTAACTATCATAGTGTCCCGCCACCTTACTCTCAATCAATACCTTCTTTTCATAACATAATACCTCCATCACAATCTAACACGTCTAATATGAACTCTTCGACTGAAGCGACCATTAACAATCTTGCACAAATTGTCTCTTCTTTACAGCAACAAATTGCCTCTATGAATCAATCTAAGTTTAGTGTGCCCACATTTGATGTTGCGAGCCCACTTTCTCTTGACATTGTTCAAGCTATCCCCCCTAAGCATGTTGAAATCCTGCAGTTGGAGCTTTATAATGGTAAGGGTGATCCTCTAACACATGTTAAGACCTTTCAAACAATATGTACTGATTTTGCTTATGACCAAAGGTTGCTTGCAAAACTATTTACTAGAACATTAAGAGATAAAGCCCTACGATGGTATTGCTCGTTGCCTTCCTATTCTATTACTTCTTTTGAACAACTTGCAAATGCTTTTATTCAACAATTTCAAAACAATATAAGTCCTAAAGTTACTTTGATTGATTTAATGCATTGTAAACAAGGTGTTAAAGAAAAAGTGACTGATTTCATTGGTAGATATAAGAATTTGTATGCTCAGATTTCCTTTCCAGTACCTGACAATGATATTCAAAGAATCTTTATTTCTAATTTACAAAAAGATATTAGAGAAAAACTTCTATTTTCTGAGTTTACTTCTTTCCAACAGTTGTGTGCAACTCTTCACAATTATCAATTGACTGTGAGTCAAATAGAACAAGCAAATCCTATGGCTCTGAGAGATAAGGGTGATAGTAGTCAACAACCATTTGGGAAGTTTAAACCGAACAGAGAGTCCATTAAGTTCAATGAAAACATCATCAACAACAATGTGAATGCAGCATCAGGTGTGCCTCCTATTTCTAAGTTTTTCAAGATAGAAAGAAAGTTTACTCCTTTGAATGAATCATTGCATAGTATCATGAATAAGTTATTGGAACAAAATGTGCTTACTCTCCCTCCTATAAGGCAAATAGATCCTACAAAGATTAATTCACCCTATTTTGATAACAAATCTTTTTGTCAATTTCATCGTCAACCTGGGCATGATACTGAAAAATGTTTTGCTTTAAAGGGTAAAATTCAAGATTTGATTGATAATAATACTATCTCTGTTTCAGGTGTGAATGATAAAGGCAACACATCTGTAGCTCCTCCTAACCAAAATCTTAATATTTTTACTAATCCATTACCTTCTCATACCTCTAATGTGGTTGAGACTAATGATTCCTCTTTCTCACCTGATGATCTTGTGTCTATGACTCCGAATATGATTAAATTTGTAGAGCAGCAGAAAATCCCTAAAGAACCTTCCATCACATTTGATTCTAGTGAAACTATCAGGGCACCTGATGGTCCTTTATATATAGTTGCAAAAGTCAAGAATACACCTTGCCGTGGAGTGCTTATTGATCCTTCTTGTATGGTTAATGTCATTACTAAAGAATTTATTTTTACTTTGCAATTGAATCAAGTGATCTATGACAAAACAAATGTGGTTGTAAAATTATTTGATGCATTTTCTTCTCCTGCAATTGGTTCTATTACATTACCTATTGAGGTCCATAACAAACTCCTTGATGTGGACTTTGCTATTATTCCATCATCCGAACAATTTCGTGTGAAGCTAGGCTATCCTTGGCTATCTTCCATGAAAGCTATTGCTTCTCCTATTCACAAGTGTTTGAAATTTCCCCATAATGGTGAAGTTGTTACTGTCAATCATAGTCTCTTTAAACCAGCTGAAAGAACTTCTAGCATTCCTATTGATTATTTTTGGCCTAAACAATTCCAATCTCTTCCACCGCGGAGTGATCATCTTTTCAAATCTTATCAAAAGTGGAAAAAAGATATGATCCTATCTCTAAGTGAACCTAGAACACCCAAACTTGATATTCCTATCATTCTTGAGAAGGAAGTTCTTCCTTTGAAAGATAAAACTAATGTCTTTCCTCAAGAAGATTCCCAACCTATCCCTATGAATGTGACTACGTCTATATCTAATAAACTTTCTAAAGGCAGACCTATACCTCCTCATCATGATGGACTTGGTCTCCTTCCTAAACCAAATATTCCTCCCTTATATGGAGTAGTTCCTCCTCCTTCCTCTTATGGAGAGAAGAGACCTTCCTCTTCTCCTATTATTCAATCTAAGAGACCACAACCTAAACACCCAAGTGACAAGGATGAGAACATTCCTCCTCCTCACTCTTCTCAACTTCCTACTAAGACTAGATGAAATCATTCTGCACGTGAACGCCGACAAAAGCATCGTCTTAGAGCTCAGGTAGCTGCTTCTCAAACTTTGCAATCCCCAAAAACACCTTCAGCTAGTATTATTCCATTTTCTCCTCAGCCGAAAATTGAGCCAAAATCTCCTAAACATAAGATGCATGATGGTCTTGATCCTGTGCGAGTTAAAGATCCTATTTTTATAAATCTTGATGATGATATAGATGAAAATGTTATTCATGATGAAAATGTTACTCCTCTTTCCTCTGATAGTGAATATGAATATGTTGATGTCGATAACCATTTACCTAACAAATTTTCTAAAGCACTTATCCTAGCTCCTAGACAAGAACAACGTGGCTTGGAACATGAACATAGCCCTTGTTTGGATCTTGTGATAGCTCCATCTGCTGTATTGGATGTTCCTCCTCTAGCGTGTTTCCTGCCTTCCCGAAATATTGATCAGCAAGATCGGGGGGAAGATGACGTGCTAGACTAGTTCATTAGCATAGCAGATTCTCTCCTCCTCTCTTGATATCTTTTGTTACTTCTTCTATGTGTTATTCTCATTCTTCTATTTGTTGTCCTTAGTGTTGTTTACTTGAGGACGATGCAAAGCATTGAGATCTCTTTTGGTCTCTCTCATGTTGACTCAAAAGACACATGTGTTCCCTTCTTCTAGGTGACCTTCCTTGATTGGGGAATGAAGAACAATTATGCATACATACATATGATATACATGAATTATCATACAGAATACTGACCCCGAGGAAAGCGAAGTCACCTTGTGCTTTGTGTTTTGTGTCTATTATCCTTGGGCTTATCTCACACTTGGGGGGCTAAATCCTTGTGATAACGTGCTCCTTTCCCTTTTCTTATATGTATCACTACCTTAAAGCAATCACCCCCGATGAGGTGTGTGCGATCGCTTTAACATAGGGGAGCATACACCCCGTTCATATCTCTTCAAGATACTTAAAAATTTCTTGGCGAACTTAGCTTTGCCTTGAAAATTTTTGGTATTTTTCTTGCATGAATCATAGTGAGGGAACCTTACTACTGACAGTCATGGTTCTCCCTCATGATCTTCCCTTTTACTTTGTCAATCGAAGTCATAAGATCCTTAGTCCACTGGGGGCTTGGTGTATCTTGCCTCCTTGACGTGGTGAAAGTTTTTCAATGTTGTTTACTTGTACTTTACCGGATTTATGGGCGTACGCTTATACTCCCGCTAAAGTGGGGGCTAAATGTAGCATCCTAAAATTGTGACACTTGCAATTTCGAATGCATTTGGGTCTTCATGATGGCGGCGCAACGTTGAACTTGAATGGAGACCCCGAAACCTGCTTGTGACATCAAAAACTGCATATTTCTGCACCTTGGCATGATCCTTCCTTGCACCCTCCTGTCCCAGGAGGTGGGACCATGGCGCCCAGCACCCTGGTCCTTCAGGACCATGGCACCCAGTGCCTTGGTCCTTCAGGACCATGGCGCTCAGTGCCCTGGTCCCCCAGGACCATGGCACCCAGCGCCCTGGTCCCTGGCCCTATTTTGGGCCTGGTCTCTTGTTGGGCATCGGGTCTTTAAGTTTGCAATTCGGAAAATGATGCTTCTAGGTTGGCCTAAGGTCGGAAAAATCAGTCTCTCAACCCTAATTGGCAAGTATATAAACCACTTTTCCTCTCCTAGAAAGGGAGGAAGGAAATAAGCAAGAGCGAGGCACAAAAGAGACATTCGAACATTCAAACATTCAAGTATTCAAGCATTCCTTCAAGTAATTGAGCATTCTAAGTCTCCATTCAAGGCTAGGTGTTGCATTCAAGACAAGGATTCAACCATTGAAGAGGAGATCACTTATAACATACAACATACAACATCATTACACCTTCGCATGTAAGAATACAAACATTCTTACAACAAGGTATCAGTACTTGTTTACATTACAAACATTTACATTTACAGCATTCTCATTTCTTGGTTAATTCCAAAATCGGGGTTTGACCTAAAGGCAAACCCCTAATCCCTAACCCCCCAATCATCCTCTCTTTTCTATGTGTAGGTTGCAGGTATGTGGCTATAATTGAAGATCTGGAATCCTTGTGCAGAGACGAACAGATCCCCCTTCGTTTCGTGGATTTTTCGGAGGACCGTGTGCACTTCGGGTGCCATTGTCCTGACAACTTTCGCTCAAATTTGTAGAACAACACCGTCTCAACATTTTACTAATAATTGCAGGTCTATAGCTTCATCATGTGTCCCTATCTCCATCTATAAGCGAATCTTTCTTACTTTACAGGCATTCCTAGTTCAATCATTCTATCTACATTCTTTACAAAAGAGGGTATCCTTGATGTCTTAACCCTTCGAACTCATTTAGAATCCAATCTTGCATTGTGTGGGATTGGATCTTGTGGATTTCAGCCCCTCTTTTGAATGTAAAGTCCCTCCTAAATGAAAACTGTCAACCCTAGTGACCCTCCTTTCTCTCTCCTTGGAGTGGAGTGGGGGAACACCTAGGGTTCGATTTTTCCGCTTTACAGAATCATTCAGCTTATTCACTTCAGCAATCATAGCTTCCATGTTAGCTTCATCTTCAAAACTACTTTTAGATAGTTCCATCAGCCTCTTTGCATGTTCTCTTCTTTTTACTTGAGATGCCTTGTATTTGACCATAAGATCATCATAGGCTTGCTCAGACTTAGTGAGCCATTGAGTAAGTTCCCTCAAGGTGTATTCTCCCATATCTCTTTCCAAGTGGTTAAACTTATAGAAAGGTTGGCTCTAATACCAATTGATGAATACTAAGAGGGGGGCATGAATTATTATGCCAAAAATCTTTGCACTAAAACACTTACATAGTCTAAAGATAAACTGGTAAAGCAGTCTGACAATCAAACCGGTTATCACACATACAAACCAAAATGTGAATAAAACATTCACCCATAAAAGCAATACAACCATACCACAAGATATTTGACATGGAAACCCAACTGGGAAAAACCATGGTGAGATGGAACTCACAAGTCACTATCTACAGAATAGAAACCAGACCAATTAAGGTCAGACCAGTTAAGGTCTTACAATGTTCTTCACTAGAACAGATCCTGTTAGGAATCTCAATCTCTGTTAGGAGATAAGTCTGATTAAAGACTACCTTGTTAGAGGATTTTAGATTCACATGTGTGAACCACCTTGTTAGAGGATTTTACAAAGGCTTTGAGGTCTACCCGATTAAGGGCTACTGACTTGTTAAAGATGTGAGTAATCAACAAGTGTTTGATCTATCTACTAGCACAAATTTCTTGGTTAGATCCAGTATTGCTCATAGCTAATGCATTCCAGCATTACTTCAGTCTCCTCTATCTCTCTCTCAGTTACAACTCGATCTTCTCTGATAAGATTGCTATCCACTTCCACCTTAAACCCTATCTCAACATAAACCCTATTCGCAAGTTCTTCAACAACTAAAAAAACCCTAGACATGATGTCCTTTTAAAGGAATCTGATTTCATGTTGGTCCAATAGGATTACATTACAATTTCCTAGGTTCAATTAATCTAGACATACTTGGTAACATGACATAAGATTCACTGTCAATGTGTTGGCACCGTCAAACAATCAGTGGATTGGTAACTCATCACAAAATGCTGGTTGGTAACTCATCACAGAGTATTACCGGTTTATACAAAATGCCGGTTGCCAGTTTGACAAAAATGAAGACTGGTAAGAATGTGTTGTGCCGCTTTGCTTCCTTGTACTTCTTGTGATCTGTGAACCGCTTGGGGTCGACATGCCACTTCAGACCGGGAAACACATTTTGCAAAATCACTACTAGTATAAAGACTAGAATACAACATACCGGTTGGAACAAATACCGGTTGAGCATGAGCTCATACATATAAAGGGGATCTCAATACAAGTGTGTGTCCATCAATGAAAATCACAACATAAACATCAAAAATGCCAACAGATTTCATCCAGTCTTGCTCCCCTTGAGCTGAATATGCAAAATACTCCATATCTCCAAAACTCCATAACTCCATAACTCCCCCTAGTGTATGCAACTCTTTTTATTCATTTTCACATCTATACTACTCCCCCTTTGACATCAATTCCCCAAAAAAATGTCAAATAATAAGAACTATACAATGGATATACCAAAAAATGTCTTACCGAAGCTTGAGTAACTTCAAAATTTCTAGATAAGCCTTCTCCAGTAACTCCACATAAGTATCCCAACAAGTTTTTAATGTGTTGGAAATAGATACAAGTCCACTCAATAAATGTGAAAAAGATTCTTTCCCTCTGCTGGTGTGGGCTTTCCCACCATATCCATGCATTCTTTCTTGTGTACAAAGAGTGAATCCAATCGTGGACTCACCAAGCCTCTCAGACTTCTAGCTCTTCTAATTATTTTGTCTCTTTCCTTCTCAAGAGCAGAAATTTGGTTCTCAAAAATCAAAATTTGACCATCAATTGATGTGGTCAATGAAATCAATCCATCAAAAGAGTTAGCAATACTTGCAATTTTCTCCTGAATCTCCTTTATCTTTTTATCTACATTTGTTGTAAGTATTTCAGTATTACAACATACCCTATATATATTTTTACATTATTTCAAAGAATTTTCTATTAGGATTAGCTTCTCCTCAATCTTTTTCTTCTTTGTTTCAACTACCTAATCAAAAGAGACTCTCTTAGCCTGAGTAAACCTTTGTAGTGCTTGATAGTTTGATATTTGTTGTAAGGATTTAAATTCCTTTGTGATATGCTCAGTGATTACCTTAAGCTTGCCAGATGGACTCACTTCATTTTCAATCTTACACTCTGGGACCAATCTATGTAAAATAGTGATTGATTGATCTAAAATCCCTTTATTTGTGGATCCCTCCATCAGTTTTTGAGCAACCATCATCATCAGTTTAGTGGGACTCATCTCTGTGATGTTTTTCTTTTCTACCTAAGAAGTGTCAATTGACAATAATGATGGGCCAACAACCAGTACCCTACCGAATTCCCCTGTTTTCTCCTCTCAAGATTTATCCTTTATAACCTCCTCACTTGCACCAGTGGCTTTGCCACTTGGTACAGTCTATGTAACTATCAGTTTTTTTGTAGGAATAGTAACCTCAACCTGTACATTTTTATCTAGAGGACAATTGTCCTCAATATTAGTATCTTGTACAATGTTAGCTTGTTCATTCTTTGTATTAGTCGGTACCTTAGTATTTGTCTATACATCTGTATTTACCGGGGGCTCAATGATGCAAAGGATAGGAGGATCTTACCCAAACACCTAATTAATCTTACCCAAACCCACACAAATCATTCCTCAAGACCTCTCATTGGTTAAACACATCACCTCTGATCCCCTACTCTCCACATACTAGAATAACACCCCCAACACACTGTCTCACTGTTTTAGGACAGTCAAAAGCATAAATGACAATATTTGTTGACCAAACAACTCATAAAACTCTCTCCCTTTGGTTTCACACATTCTTAGTGTACTCAAGACACTCACACATCCCCTTAGGCTCTATCCATTTCCATACATACTCCACTGAACCATTAAACACAACTTTGAAACTAAAAAAACAAAATATACCTTCTTGTTGTCCTTCTTGATAGACCCGTACTCAGAGATCCATAACTTTTTAAAAAAACATTATTTACTCAATCGCTTTAGTGATATTCTTCCAAACTTAACCCTCCACACCATATCCAAAATTTAAGAAGATCCAATGGTTCAGTGATGAGATATTGCCCTCGCATCAGAATTGTTGCAGTCACACCCCAAATCTGACTATTTTTTCAGTCTGAAACCTTCATGAAGCACATGCCAAATCCATCATGGAACCCTGAACACACCATGGATAGGTAAAATACATCCTTACCCTCATCCCTACCCAAAATGGGGTTTGGAAAAACATCTAAACAAAATTTATTGCATTTATGAGGCCATTGGATGCCCTAGTAAGGGTTTTGACAGTTTTGAAACAAATGTCAATATCTTCCACAAATGATAATGAAATTGCACCAAAAAAAAACCAAAGTACTCTTAGTTCATTTCACTTTCATCCCATTAAGATAAATTAATCAAACAAATGCATATCAATTTGCAAATGAACAAATTTCAGTCTGTCATACGTTGAAAACTCAGAAAATACAAGGAAAGATACAATTTTATTGCTCCACTTCTCAAATCTCGGCCTCCACATCCAATCTTTCTCTCAAAATGGATTAATTTCATCATTTTATAGTTCTCCAAGCCTTCTAAGGCCGAAATGTAACTAATAACCACCTATAACTACCCTTTTTGACATTTTTTTGCAATTTTGACAATAAAAGTTGCACACATGAAGTTGTCAATATGATCAAACTTGAACTCCAACCATCCTAACCTATCAAAATAGTCTTAAAATGACCTTATAAACATTTATAACATGTTTTATTGACTAAAAACTCAAACCTACCCTAAAAACCCAAAATTAGCCCTTTTTACGCCTAATTGCCAACATTTGACAATTTTACACTTTTTGATCTTTTCATTACATTTCATTGCATATTTAGGCTCTATTGGCCATTATTACATTGTTTTAAGACCTTAAAGGCATTTTATACTTCATTATCCTTTGATTCTCTATTAGGGCCTATCAGTGACACTAGTCCACCTTGTCTTCAGGAGTGCTCCTACACCACTCAATTTCCCCTATCTTAATATTTTTCAAAACTGAGGGTGAAGTACCTATAGTCCCCTTTCCTTTTCCTTCAATTAGGGTATCTATAGTGTCTATTTTGGTTTCCAATGAAGTAAATAATCCTTTGTTTTATCCCAAAAAATTAACCCATGCTATTTGAGTCTCCTTTATTATTTCATTTACTCTTCCTAGCATCAGACTGGTTATCCTGCGTTTTCTATTGAAGACTTTTCTGTCTACCACCTCAAGTGTCTTTTCCATTTCATCAAGAGCTATAGTAACACAAATAGATAATAGCTCTTGAATTTTAATGTGTTTATCCTCTTGCATAGCTAATAATCTTCTAGCATCTAACATGTTATATAACTCAACCGGTATTTGATTTTCTATTTCTATTAAGGCTTTCTTATAAATGTCCAAATATAATAGGACTGCTTCCTCTACCTCTCTCTATTCATCATCCTCTAAGTTATCATAATAAAGTTGAACATTATTCAATATGCCATCTTTGGTGATTTCATCTACTATTTTTGCACAAGTTTTAGGTGGTATGATAGTTACATTACCAGTTTAGTTGCTAAGTCAATGTCACTCTTCTTCTTCCTCTTGGCAGTACCAGATGCAGCTACAGGTGTAGCTTTAGGTGCTTTCTTGTGCCGGTGGCTTAATTGTGACCTTCCTAATCTGTTGCTTCTTATCTTTTGCCTTTTTTTTTCCTCCGGTTTCTTCCTAACAACCCTCTTAAATGTTAACAGTGTGTCATCCTCTGATTCTGATTCTGTAGTAATAGGCTCAATATGAACTTTTGGATCCTTCCTCTTTCTTCCTTTCTCTAGGACAACACCAATTAGTACTTTTATGTCCTTTGAGACCTTTTGTACAAATTTGCTTGCTTTACCTTCCCGTTTCTCTCTTTTCTTCCAATTGAACTCTGTTTCAACCTCTTGATTTTTTATGTTGTGCAATACCACAAGGCTTCTCTACCTCATCAATTGGTGCATCAATTAACATTTTTGCATATGCATCAAGAATCTCTGCATCCATCTCATAGCCCATTTCTTCAATCCAAATCTTTCGGGGCTTAACTTCTTCCATGAGAGTCTCATCCTTCTTTACCATGAAGCATATGTCGATAGAATATTTTTCTCTAATATGCTCAGGCACCCTTACCCTAGACCTCATAGATTTTTAAAATTCCTTAAAATAACCCCATACCTTATCATCTCTCTAGCTTCCTAATGCAGCAATTGACTGTTTCATTGTCTTCCTACCGGGATGTCAAAAGCTCATTGTCTCTTACCAAAACTGGGTGCATCAATTAGAAAATATAACATTAGGAAAATTAACAAGTTCCCATACCGGAATGTACCCTTCTTCTCACCCTTGATCTTTCCTATATTTATCAACAACTAATCAAGCATCCAACCGCATAGATCTAATTTTACATTATCTCTCATCATTTTGTATACAGCCAAAATTTAGGAACTGGAAACAGAATTCAGTCGGCTTGACTAAGCTACCTTATACTCGATGATCATGCTACCAAATTTGATGTCTGTGTCAGTGATAGTGCTCACTTTCATGGATCTTTTGTCTGATATAGCACTGGTGATCTTCCTCATGAAATCATTTGAAACCTTCTTATCTGGATGTTGCCCAACTGATGGCAAACCAATGATTGCCCGGATGGCTTCCCTTGTGATTTTGTAAGGTTTGTTCAGCCATATAAATTCCCCATGTACTCTACTCAATACATATCTGATTATCTCATCCTCAAACTCTAGAATATCCAAAATGTCTGTAAACCCTAGTTCTTCAATATGTTTGTATGCTGGTTTGATCTTTCCAGATTCTCCCATTAGCTCACTCATATACATGCCCTTAATCTTTGAAGTTCCTATGTCCTTGATATGGTAGTGAATGTATGTCCTAACATCCTCTACATACACAAATCCCTCCAGAATGCGAGAAAATGCTCCAACCAAATCTTCCATGATAGCCACAAGTGGATACCGCTTCAAAATTGGCCTAGGGCAGTCCTTGACCTCTATGATAGTTGGGTTTGCAATAAAAATAGGAATAGAAGATGATCTTGCTTCCATGTTTAAAGATAAATACCTTTTGATCACTTCCGGTGAAAACCTTCAACAATTTCTTCCAGACACCAGTTTGATCGCTCAAGAAGAAATCTGATTGCCTCTAAATATCCTTTGATTGCACTTAGTCACTTTGAATCGCTCTGAATCACTCTGAAATTGTTCTGAATGCAACGTGATTAACAATGAAGTGTATTCAACCTTTTAACCTTTGAGAAAAATCCTAATCTTCCATTGACATAAATGACTATCGATGAAAGATATCGGATCTTGCTCACAACATATCCATGCTAGATAATCCTCTCCAATATCTGGAACATTTTCCAAAACCTCTTCCTGGGGCATATGCAACATCTTCATGAATTTTGCCTACCCCTAAGGCATTTGCCTCAAATACTGGATGAGCTTCCTACCGGTGTTGGCATTATAACACACAAGGAGAGATTGTTGGCATTTCAATAAGGATATTGAGAAGGTTGTTGATGATTATGGATATAATTGATTAAGGATGTTTACTGTCTTAATATTATTATTTTGTCATTGATTTTCTAATTTAGTATGATGTTGCCATATCTTAAAAAGTATGATTTGATGAGTATAAAGATGTTGGTAAAAGACACAGATAGAATGTGATGAATAAGGGGAGAAATAACTTATTTAATGGGAAACTATTAGCGAGTTAGACAATGATGAGATCATGATGTTTAGATTGTTTTGATATCCTACATATGTTATTGATTGTAAGGTTAATACTATACTATGTTACCGAGCAAAGAACCTAGTCAGTAAACCCTAAGGAACCTAGTCGGTAAACCCTAAGGTTATCGCTATCGGTTAATGAAGGCAGAATGTCTACCGAGTGAAGTTTAGTATTTACCGAGTTGCAACCGCGTAGTAACAGAATGCATTGAATTAATAAAAACATTATTTAATGAAGGAAGCTGATGAGCTAGCGATGATTAAATGATTAGTATGTCATGCATGAAGTTTGATAAAGAATCTATGGCAAAGGAAAATCGGCAGGAAGATCTACAGCTCAGATTGAACCGCAATACCCTAGCACAAGTTCCAAGAAATGTATGCAAGTTCCAAGGTGGGGCAAAACATTTTTCAGATTGAAGGATACATTGAACTTGGTCAAAGTTTGAAGATCTGATGGCTATGATTGATCATGGGAAATGTGATCAAGGAGATTAAGCGGTCAACAAATTGTTTATAAATAAGGAACTATTGATAAACAATGTATGCAAGCAAATGTATGCACAGGGATGCTACATAGTGATTACCGAGCACAGAAGCTTGAAGACCTATTTGAATAATAGAGTATAGAGCCCAATAGATGGACAAGATAAGTCCTATTGTATTGAGCAAATAAGAATCTACTTTAGCATTTTAGATGTGAAGTTGTAGATAGATTTTTATAACTGTTATTTTGTGAAGTGACAGAAAATATCTTAACCGAGTGGACTTAACAGTCTTATTTGTAAAACCCTCTAGCAAGGTGACATTCTGATTGAGTGTTTGAAATCCTTTAGCAAGCTCACTTCTAACAAGGTGAAGATCCTAACAGATCTGAGGGAAATCCCTTAACCAGGTCACATCTAGCAATGTGTTTGTAATCTTTAACAGGATTTGCTTTTATCCGAGCATACTCTAGAAGAGTATATTTCTTAGTGGGTCCAAAATCCCACAGTGGTTTTTCCCTATTTGGGTTTCCATGTTAAATCTAGTGTTATGAGTGTTATGATGTTTGTAGACACCTAAAAATGTCTCATTGATCATGTACTAATTATTCCTCTAATTGATTAAATAATCTTTATTATTTAATTAAGTCAATTAAACTTATTCTTCTAAATTCTTCTAATTTCATATTTCCTCATCATCTTATTAATTATTCTATTTCCTATTCTATCATCATTTCATCATTTAATCATTTTCTAAATATTAATTAAATATTTATTATTTAATTAATTTTGATTAATTTTCCAATTTAAATAATCTTCATTATTTAAATAAATTACTAATTACTCAATTTCTATCTCTAATCATCTAATCATTCAACCCTCTTCTAAATATTAATTAAATATTTATTATTTAATTAATTGTGACTTAATCCTTTAAATTAAATAGTCTTTATTATTTAATTAAATTCCATTTCTAAACAATTAAATATTTTCTTTAAATTATTTAATTAGCTAATTAATTCTTCCAATTCCAAATCCCCAAATTCTAATTTCATTTAATTTCATATTCTTCTAATTTCTTCCAAATTCATCACATGTGCATGATTTCAAAAATCAAATTGAAAATCAAAGTCAAGTTCTAAATATATTCAAAGGCTAAATTGAATTAATAAATTCAATTATTTGAATAATATCTCATGCAAAGATTAAATTAATAATTTAAATCTAAATGCAAGCACAGGCTAAATTAATTAATGAAATCAAATAATTAATTAAATCATTTATCTCTCCAACTTCTATTTCCATCCTTCAGATAGCTTTTTCTAAATTTAGCTCTTTGTGTCATCCTCTTTATTTCCTCCAATCATTCTTTTTCTTCCTTCAGTTAACTCTTTCATCAATCAGTTGACTCCTTTAATCTATTCAATCTATTGAGTTCCACTCCTACAATCAACAGTTCAACTATCAAATTGCATTTGAGCTCACCTGAGTTTGCACCTCTTGATCATTATGTTCCACCTTTCAATCAATCTTCTCCAATTTTCTATAAATTGAGCATCCAATCTCCATTTTCAACAATCATGAACTTTGAATCTTTGTGTCACTTGCAGGTTACCAACGCAATATCTGAGAGCCATCATACCAGGAAGAGAAGAAGAGCAATGGAAGCAATATGCACATCTTGGAATAGGGAGTCTTATTTGAATTGATTTCATTCTTAATTCCTGTTTTGCTTGATGATTGCATTATTTCATTGTCTAGTTTGTTAGATTTGTTAATTAGACAGGGATTCATGATTTCCTTGGTGTTTCTAATTGATAGCTTTGTTTATTTGAAGATGAGTTCTAGCATGTGTTACATTTTTGTGAACCCGACGTGAACTAATAGCAATTTAACCTTTTTTTTTGTGTTCTGTGTGATTTTTGCAGATTGTGTGGAATTTTTATTTTTTTGGCAGGTTGCATGAATTTCAAGAAAAGATTTTTCGTCACACAATCGAACTTACATCATCATGCAATCGCATAGACATAATTACGCATTCGACCCTTTGGGGTCACGCATTCACTCAAACAGGGCCACGCAATCGACCTGTCCAGATCACGCAATCGACCTTTCTGTGTTACGCATTCGTCGGGTTAATTGCTGTTTTTTTTCTGTCTGTTAGTGCTTCTGTATAATTCTGTCTTAAATTTGGGTAATCTAGAATCAAAATTTCTTTTTACTTCAGGATTTGATTAACAAAGTTTATGGCAAGAAAAGTTCAATTCAAAATTTCAGGTGCGAGAAGGACGAAACAACAAAGGAGGGAAGCTAAACGATATCAAAAATTTCTCCAAGCAGAAAAAATGATACAGGATTCAGAAGAACAACTGGCCTTAGACAGATATAATAGCCTAGTTCTTTCCTATATAGTTAAATATGATCTAATCAATATTGAGTGGATGATGCAAGATTTGGTTAGGGCTTCACAATTGGTTGTGCAGATTCCTGATAGAGTTTAATTTTCTTTAGTGGTTAATTTATTTTATTTTTTTTGTTGTCTGCATTCTGTCACACAATCGAGTTGTCATTGCTACGCAATCATGCAGATATCATCATGCATTCGGTGTCAGGGTTATGCATTCGGTCTGTCAGGGTTATGCATTCGATCAGTAAGTATTACACATCCACTCAGGTATTATCACGCAATCGCCTCTATCAAGTTTTGGGTTTCTATTTTTTGATGGTTTAATTTTACTACTAATCTTCTATTTATAGCCTGTGGTGGATTTGCAGAGAGGATTAGATTAGTAATTTTGCATGCACACCTCACACTTCAACTTTTAGTGCTTAAAATCAACAACAGTTAAAAAGGACATGCATGCACACCTCACACTTCAATTTTTAGTGCTTAAAATCAACAACAGTTAAAAAGGACATGCATGCACACCTCACACTTCAATTTTTAGTGCTTAAAATCAACAACAATTAAAAAGGACATGCATGCACACCTCACACTTCAATTTTCAGTGCTTAAAATCAACAAAAGTTAAAATTGACATGCGTGTATCTCACACTTGGTTTTTGGTCTTAAAAATCAACAAATGGTTAAAATTGACATGTATGCCTTCATTCTTGGATTTGGTGTTTAAAATTGATATGCACATGTGTATCTAACACCTAAATTTGGGTTATAAAAAGAATGTGAATCAGGCTGCATTAGATTAAATCATTTTTCATTTTCTTAAGGGAAAAGAACTTTTTATTGTGTCTGGGGTGGACCTACTGTTGCACTAACTGACTTTCTACCTACCATCGGGCCTAAGGGAGAAAGAAGGGAGGTGAAAATGACATCCAAATTTTCTTTTTATTCTACATAGTGAGGGGTATCTTTGACTGGGGATTTCATCACCCCACAGAGGTACTTCAAATTGGGATGCATTGGGGATATCATCTCTCCTAGCGTACTCTCGAGTGGGTTTTTCGAGCCGCTATATAAATATACTGGTTAGGCGGCTAGAGTTTTGAGTGAATTCAACATATGTGGGGGCCTTCCTTGCACTGATAAGCTCAATTAAAGTCTTAAGTGGCTTGCTCTGAGAATCCATCGTTGAATTGGGACCCCTCGAAACCTAATACTAAGAACCAAATTAGTTGCCAAAAATCCTACATTCAGTGGTTCCGGGAGTGCAGATCGTACCCCATAGATACCCTTCGTGTACCTTACACTATGATATAGTAATCCCTCAGCTAAAAGATCTTTGGATCTTTGGGGTAAGAGAGATTGGTGTGCCCGAGAAGTGTGTGTCGTGGAGTGGAGCCAGTGCTGCCAGACTCTCTATTTGTTCATTTTGTTTTGGTATTTTACTATAAGGGCCTCACTGAATGGTGTCCAATATCCAGCCTAAGACTGTTTTCCATGCCTTTTTATGTATCATTGTACTAGACCAGTATTGAGTCAGTCCCTTGGGCTATTTCAGACCCTATCCCACGTATCTCTAATTTTTCCGAGATTGTTTGAAAATTGAGTCAGTCAGCTATACATACCTGCCAACCATTGTTCTCAGATTTGGAAAACTGCAAAACATTGTCCTACATATGAAGTTACCAAAAACAAAGTCCATTTTGAAACTGATTCTCAAAACGTCCTTACATAATTGTGATCTTAGGCATAGTCCCATTTACGTCCTCATTATCGTCCTAAGTCTTTTGCATAGTCCCATTTTACGTCCTCATTATCATCCTAAGTCTTTTGCATAGTCCCATTTTACATCCTCATTATCATCCTAAGTCTTTTGCATAGTTCCATTTATGTCCTCATTATCGTCCTAATTCTTTTACGTCCTCATTATCGTCCATAGTCCCATTTTACGTCCTCATTATTGTCCTAAGTCTTTTGCATAGTCCCATTTTACGTCCTCATTATCGCCCTAAGTTTTTTGCATTATCGTCCTCATATACGTATGCACCTAGACCTCATATACGTCTAAGTCCATTATCATTTATAGGTCCATAGCATGTGCCTTCATGGATCTCCCAGGTGATGGCTTGATCCCCTTCGAGCAACCTAATCTAGTTCCAAATAGCGGTCAATGAGAAATCATTGATGGTCTAGCTAACTCAGCTTGGGATTTAAGAAGAAGCGCACCCCAGTATATGAGAGTTATATATGAGATAGATATTGAGTCTAGGATTGCCCGTAAGATTGATAGAGAGATTGAGGCCGAACAACTTCGTCAACAAATATAAAGACTTGCATTAGAGAAAGCTAAAAGGCTAAAAAGGTCTCACATCAAAATCCTCAATAGAGAGTCTAGTATAGTATTGCATACCTCATATTTACATCTACTGTCTAGTGTTAGGTCATCATCTTGCATAGAACCATCATCATATAGGACATTTTTAGATGCCCGTCACAAGGTCCTAGAAAACAAAAGGAATAATGGACCCGAACAACACACAGTCTATAAACCCTACTTGGAACATGGACATGTCAATAGGTCAACACTCAGGTACACAGACAATGTCCACCATAAATGAATTACAACAACATCTGACAAAGGAAGAAATTGAGTCCGCACAGCAAGACCCGCATGTCCTCATGATCCTAGATGCACTTATACATAGTGATAGGGACAAGTATCTTTCGCTGTTAATACAAAATGGGGCAAAATTACCTAAGGATTTTGATGTCACAAAGATTTTACCACCAAGAAAAACTTTAGGTCAAGATAACAATCAAACATTACCCTTGACACAAATACAAGCAACGACCTCTAGTCTTCCTCAAAACGTACCTCTTCCAACAAATGTCAACACAAGTGCAAACTTTCAAACAAGCATGTCATCTTTAGTGATCAATGCTAGTATACCATCATAGAGCCTACCGATAAGGTCAATGTAGACACCTAAAAATGGTCAACGCTTGCGGAGTCATACTTTAACATTTGCGCATTGCCTCATTTTAGGTTTTTGCATCGCATTAACATTTCTCCTATGATTCACACTTGGTCTTTATCATTTGCGAGTATCGAGTCGTTCTTCTACATTCTTTATTCATCTTGCCTTCGAATTTGGTCTTGTCGACAACAATCTTCAATCATGATTATTGGTCGATCTTATCCTATCGCATCAATGTACGTGCTCATTTGTCATCATTTTTGGACATCGTCAATCCTAATTAGGGTTTTGTCCTCTTATCAATCTTGTCATCTGGCAATCAATTTATCATCAATCCTTATCATTGTTAATCTTGTCGTTTTAATGATCGATTTGTCATCGATCGTTGTCATGTTCGATCTTGTCATTTTTGCGATCGATTTGTCATCGATCGTGGTCATTTTCAATCTTGTCGTCTTGCAGTCTATTTTGTCATCTTGTCAATTTTGTCATTTTGCGATTAATTTGCCATCGATCATTGTCTGTCTCAATTATGTCAATTTGGATCAACTAGTCATTGTTCCTTGTCAATTGGCGCATTTATCAATCAAATCATTTTATCACATTGGTCATTTATCAAATCATGATTGATATCAATTATCTTTCATCAAGACCTAATTGTCATTCTCGTATTGCTAATTCATCTTCTAGGGTTTCATGATTTAATCATTTAACCTTGTGTGCCATTTCTTCCTCTAGGATTAATAAATTATTTATTTATCCTAAGTCTTCTTGTCACAATTAAATGTTCATTTAATTGGCTAATTATTCCTCTTTTTGTGAATTAATTAATAAATGACAAATTATTAATTAATTTACCTAATTCCTATTTCCTAATTTCATTAATTTTCTAATTTTCTATTTTTCCTAATTCCTAATTTCAATTCTCTCCTATTTTTCTCCTAATTTCATGGGAATGACATAGAAATTTGTCATAATTTGTCATAATTGACAATCAATCAATTTTTGACATAGAAGTTTGTCATAATTTGTCATAAATTATCAATCAACAAATTTTGCATAGAAAGTGCATAATTTGTCATAATTTGTCATAATTGACATAATTGATTTGCAATTTCCATTTGAATTGAATCATGCTAATCTTGTCTTTTCTCCAATTTTTCTATAAATTGGATGAATTTCTTCAATCTTGGCTAATGAGAATGAGAATAATCAGATCATCGAATTTCTAATCACTTTGTCAAATCACGCTTCAAGTACTCTTGCGCCAATATCTTATTTACTTGCTTTCATATCATGATCATGCACTAGTAGGTGAGATCCACAACAAAACTATTTGAAGAGGAAAGAAGAAAAATGGAGCCGCATGAAGGAAGCATTCATATCCACATATGGTTTGCATAGTATTTACTTTTGAATGTTTTATCTTTATGTCTTTATTGAGTGTGTTTTAGGATTGATCATTGCATTTTAGTTTTTGTGATTGAGCTAATGATTAGTGTTTTGACTTGTTTGTGATGATTTCCTATTTCCTAAACTTACAGTCAAGTATCTCAACACCTATTCAAATGCAAGCAACAAGTGTAAACCAACCTCCAATTTCCTATTCTATGGGATCCACATATGGTTATCAAAATCCAAACCTAGGTACTACCAATACAACAGGTACAAGTCAACCAAACATGGGTTCACATATTGCCTATTTTATAGTACCTATGGGAACACACAACACACAAGGTTATAATCTTGGTACATTCCAACAACCTTCTAGTTATGCAACCACGAATCCTTTTGTGGGACATACAAACACACAAGGTATACCTTTGACATCAACTAATATCTTGACACAACAAATACAGAGTTTGCAACAACAGATGACGACCATGCAAACTGGTACCGATCAAAAGAGCTACACAATGCAGGACTTATGTACTTATTCATTTGATCACACAGTATACATGCCACCTTTCCCACAACACTTTGAAACACCCAAATTTGATAGATATCGAGGGAAGGGTGATCCTAGAGATCATATTAGAGAATTTTTTATGGCATGTATAGAAGTTGCCTCGGAAGATACTTATCTAATGAGACTATTCCCTAAAAGTCTGGGAGGTCCGGCTTTAGAGTGGTTTTCACATCTACCACCAACCATCATGTCATGGGGAGAATTAGCTGAACAATTTATTGCAAACTTCTCGCACAACATTGACACCCCGGTTACTTTGATGGATTTATGTGCAGCTAAGCAATATGAGAATGAAACATTTGCATCCTTCATACAATGATGGAGGGCTCTCTACAAAAGATGCAAGACAGTTATCCCAGAAACAGAGCAAGTGGATATGTTTACAGAAAACTTGATTCCAAAGATTAAGTATCCAATACAAATGCAGTGCCTTACCACATTCAAACAAATCACAGAAAAGGCTCTCAAATGTGAGAAGGGCTTGATAGAACAAGGTCTTATTAAGTATGGCAACACAAACAATAGTGACAAATCTAAGTTTTGGTCAAAAAACAAAAATGTGACCAATGATGGTATTGTAGACGCTAGAACTATAAACAAAACCCAACCCGTTTTATCATTTGGAACGAGTCAATCAACAAATCCACATACTGGGAATAACACCAATGTAAATGCTATGCAAAATATGAACACAAGATACCCCAGGGTAAACACTCCAAGAAGAAATTACACACCTTTAGGAGAACCTATTGAGTCGGCGCTCAAAAAGTTAATACAGACAAACATGATCACTCTACCTGAGGTAAGAGTATATGAACCAAGTCCATTCAAACCCACATGGTGGAATGACAATGATTTCTGCGATTATCATAGGACTAAAGGCCACAAAATGGCAAGTTGCTACAAACTAAAAAAATTGGTCCAAGATATGATAGACCAAGGGGACATCACAATTGATACGGATAAGACCTCAGCAAACACAAATCATACAATTTTTAAGGACCCGTTTGTTAAGCATGACAAGGGAAAAGAAACCACATCAGGTACCCAAGACAACATGGCTAACTACACGAAAGTCTCATACAACTACACTATTCATGCCATTAGTTCAGGAGATACGACAAACAAAGATTCACAAGAAACATCTGATCAGGAAGACCAATATCAAGACACTCTTAAAGATGACAACCAAAATTTCATGATATCCGAAGGACCAAAGTACAATGAGGATACAAATCTTTGTCTCCAAGACTGGGGGCATGATCAACCATCTCACTCATATTGGTTTGAAGATGGACTCATTGAACATGTTATGAATGTCAAACATACACATTGGGACTATGAAGAAGGATTTAATATAAATCTAGATAAAACGGCTTATGATACCAATGATACAATTGCTACAATCACAATTACTCCCAGAGACAGAGACTGTGCAGTCGTTACTCGCAGGTCAAAGGTAACCTTACAAGGGATACCACAAAATCATCCACTAGTAGTAGGGACTTACAATGTAGTTGATCAACTTAAGAAAACTCTGGCACAAATATCCTTATTTGAACTACTGTGTATTTCACCCAATCATATAGCTATAATGGACAAAGCACTCCAAGATTCAGTAGTAGACAGAGATATAGATGAATGTGCCTTCCAGCCTATGGTAGGAAATTTGACACAAGGTACACATATTGCATTTATAGAGCAAGATATTCCTAGTGATAAAATGCTTCATAATGACCCACTACATCTGGAAGCTTACATTCACAAGAAAAGGATCAGAAGAGTACTTATAGATGGGGGAGCCGGTCTGAACATTTGTACATTAAAGCTAGTCAAAGCATGAGGATATTCTGAACTTCACATTGATTCCTCCAAAAGGATAAACATCAAGGCTTACGATGATGAAGAACGTCCATCTAAAGGCATTTTAACATTACCTGTACAAGTAGGACCAATAACAACAGAGGTCGCTTTTCAAGTCTTGGATAGAGAACTAGGATATAACATGTTATTGGGCCGCCCATGGATCCACACCATGCAAGCAGTACCATCCACATTTCATCAGTGTGTCAAATTCCCATACAATGGTATTGAAATTACCATAAAGGGTGATCCAAATCTGTTCCAACATTGTAATTATCTAAATGACAGTGTAGATAATTAGGTACCTATTAATCAGGTTGCACCTCTCACTACACAGTTGGAAACATTAAAGATCACATAAACACAAAAAGATATGCCTACGACATCCTCCTTACAAATAAAGGATATGGGTTGTGGAGAGTACTCTATTGCAAACACTTCAAATGGGAAACAATTATCTCTTTCTCCTAAGTCCTTTGGGAAACCTCACACTACAGTACAAAAGAAAGACAAAGGAAAAGAAATTGTCAGATACTTAGACTCATGCTCTTTCATTAGATGGGGAGACTTAGAGGAAGAATCCTTGAATGAAGATGTTAACCATTGGATATATAGAGAAGAAGATCATATGACAACACCTAGAATACATACAGATGAGTACGGAAATGGATTCAAAATACTCCAAAGACATGGATATGATGGTACCACAGGCCTGGGGTTACAAAAACAAGGAAGACTAGAACCTATTGTTCCTAATGATAATCCAGGAAATCAAGGGTTGGGATAAAAGCATGTACAACATATCACACAAGCCAGACAACGTACCCTTGATATACTAAATCGACCAAGCAAACCATCAGATTACATATCACAAAGGAATTTGTCCACACAGGCTCTTCCATCTTCATCTCAAACAGGCAATCAGGTACCTACATCACCTAGTGCAGAATCAGATGGGGAAGACATGAGACAACTCTTGCAAGAACCTACCGCAGAGTTACAAAATCATGTAGTTATTGACACAACAATACAAGCTAATGTGGCAACAGATGCAGGATTACCCCACCACCTAAATCCCACCCATGGTTATTATCACTACTTCTACCACGACAGGCAACTCAGGCTCAACCTAACGAAACAGATGAAGAAAGATTGCAAAGGCTTATACCTAGCTTAAGAAGAGTCACTAGTGTACAAAGAAGACCAATCAATCTACAATGGAATCAGGGACAAGAACAATAAGAAATAAGTGATGATAGCCCATATGATGAAACATATATTGAAAGTGAGATAGATTCTTATGACTATGAATTCTTATCACTCCATGATTCTACCCCACCAGAAAGTGTAATATCAAACAATCAAGTCTTCATGTTATCAGACTCTACTACGGAAGAGAATAATGATTTACCCCTAGTACATTCACACTTGATTGATTGGGGGCAAGAAGGAAAACCAATGCTGGATTGGTTTGAAAATGATGAAGCAATTTCAGAATTTCTAGGAGTCAGAGAAGGATTTCTGCATGGTGATCATAAAGCAGGGTTTGCTATAGACCTAAATAGAACGACATACTTTGGAGAAGAAAGTACTTCTCAAACAGAAGATAAGAATCAAACTACCCATAATGACAAAAGTGATTTGGGTAATCTTCCTATGGAAAGAGAAAGTTCAACATTACTTATAGAGGAAACATAAGAAGTAAACATAGCAGAAGGGGAAGTTGTACATAACATCCATCTGGCAAAATCATTGAGCAAAGAAGAAAAAGATAGATTCATTCATTTTTTCAAACAATCAACTATCAATTTTGCTTGGTCCTATTCAGACATGCCGGGCTTAGATTCTGAATTAGTGTTGCATCATTTACCATTGACACCAAGAGTTAAACCTTACAAGCAAAAATTGAGAAAAATGCATCCAAGTATCGCATTACTGGTTAAAAAAGAATTACAAAAGTTGCTAGAAGTAGGTTTTATTAGACCTATTGACTATGCAGAATGGATATCAAACCTGGTACCTGTGACTAAGCCCACGGGAGGCATCAGAAGCTGTACCAATTTTTGAGATCTAAATAAAGCTTGCCCTAAGGATGACTTCCCCCTACCAAATATTGACATGATAGTTGACCTAACAGCTGGATATGAGATGTTATCCTTAATGGATGGTTTTTCAGGATACAACCAGATTAAAATTGCACCAGAAGATCAACATAAAACGGCCTTTACATGCCCATGGGGAATGTACTCCTAAAATGTGATGCCATTTGGCCTTAAAAATGCTGGTGCAACATACTAGAGAGCCATGACAACATTATTTCATGACATGATCCATAACATAATGGAAGATTGCATGGATGACATATTGGCTAAATCGCAAACCAGAGAAAGTCACCTTGCAGTTCTTACACAGATATTTGATCAGTAGGAACAATATAATGTCAGATTAAACCCAAAGAAATGTGTGTTTGGCATAACAGCAGGTAAACTATTAGGGCTTATAGTATCAAATAGAGGAATTGAAATAGACCCTGCCAAGGTCAAGGAAATCATTGATATGCAACCTCCATCAACACTTAAATAGCTTAGAGGGTTACAAGGGAGATTGCAATCCATAAGGAGATTCATAGCACAATTGGTAGATAAGTGCCACCCATTCCAACATTTACTCAGGAAAGGAGTTATTTTTAAATGGACAGAACAATGCCAGGAAGCTTTCCAAGCTCTAAAAGAGTATCTTTTGAACACACTAGTGTTAATATCCCCTATTCTAGGACAACCTCTATTGTTGTACATATCAGCAACAAACTCAGCTCTGGGAGCTCTATTGGCACAGCATGACAAAAATGGAAAAGAAAGAGTCATTTATTATATAAGTAGGACTCTGATCAACTATGAGCTTAATTACACCCCCATAGAGAGAGCTTGCTTAGCAGTAATCTTTGCATCCCAAAAGCTCAGACACTACATGTTGAGTCATAAGGTACAACTCATTGCACGGT
Organism: Cryptomeria japonica; assembly: GCF_030272615.1. Classification (NCBI taxonomy): domain Eukaryota; kingdom Viridiplantae; phylum Streptophyta; class Pinopsida; order Cupressales; family Cupressaceae; genus Cryptomeria; species Cryptomeria japonica. The sequence goes on from NC_081413.1 coordinate 740,871,281, forward strand.
TTGACCCACTCAAATACCTATTAAGCAGAGCAACATTGACCAGATGATTGGCTAAGTGGGTTATGATCTTGAGTGAGTTTGATATAGAATACATAGATAGAAAAGCTATCAAAGGACAAATCATAGCAGATCAATTAGTAGAGGCTCCTATACAAGATAGTCACCCATTGCTGATAGACTTTCCAGACGAATCCGTGTTTACACTAACTACCTCAATAATGTGGAAGTTGTACTTTGATGGATCATATACAAATCACGGATCTGAAGCAAGTATTGTCTTCATTACTCCTCAAGGGGATGTTATACCTAAGTCATTTAGGATCAATTTCCCATGCACCAACAATATGGCAGAATATGAAGCTCTCCTCATAGGACTTCATATAGTTGTGCAATGGAAAATACAAGAGTTGTTGGTTCTTCTGTAGGTACTGGATCCACTTATGCTACTGGTTATACGCCATTAGTCCATACCAACTATGGTAGTTTCTTTCTCGACCTAGGTATGCTACTCGAACTACTGCTGGATATGCTGCTGTAAGGTATGCTGCTACTGCGAGAATACAAGAGTTACAGGTCTATGGTGATTCACAGTTGATTGTGAACTCGGTCAATGATGATTACAATATGAAGGATGACAAACTCATGCCTTATAAGAAGTTGGTCGAAGATTACAAGGAGCACTTTAGCAAAATTACCTTCGAACAAATCCCTAGAATACAAAACAAGGCAACAGATGCAATGACAACAATAGGGTATCTTCTGAATATGTCTGCTAATGAAACTCAGTTTGAGTTTATCATAGAGCAGTTAATGCTACTTGCATATGAGACCCCCCTATCAGACTATGTATGTGCAATTGTGGGACCAGAATTGCCTTGGTACAATGAAATATATACATATTTGAATACCCAATACATGTCACCAGATCTGTCCAGAAATCAAAAGAAGACCTTTATTCGTCAAGCATCTAGATACACCATCATAGCTGATACTCTATATAGAAAGGGTTTCGATGGAACTCTTCTTCGATGTCTGGATGAGAATGAAGCACACCTTGCTTTAAAAGAAGTCCATGATGAAATTTGTGGGGCTCACCAAAGTGGTCTACCATTGTTAAAGAAACTGTTAAGAACCGAGTATTACTGGCCAACCATGGAAAAAGATGCTTACAAGTATGTACAAAAGTGTAAACAATGCCAAATGCATGGAGACCTTATTCATGCACTAGCACAAGATCTTCAACCCATCACATCACCGTGGCCATTTTCACAATGGGGATTAGATCTTGTAGGTAGAATCAACCCTACTTCATCCAATGGGCACAAGTTTATCTTGACAGCCACTGAATACTTTACAAAATGGGTTGAGGCAATTCCTTTAACATACACTACAGGAAAGCAGATATCAAAATTTATGCTCAACTACATTATATGTAGATACGGAGTTCCAATGTGCTTTGTTACAGATAACGGGCATCCATTTAAAAACCAGGAAGTGAAAGAATTGTGTGACAAATTTCACATACAATAGAGATTTTCCATGCCATATTATCCACAAAGTAATGGACAAGTAGAGGCTACAAATAAAACAATATTGAAAATTCTTAAGAAAGTAGTCACTAACACAGGACGGGACTGGCATCTCCAGCTAAATCCCGCTCTCTAGGCTTATAGAACAGGAGTGCGCACCCCTACAGGAGCAACACCATATTCCTTGGTCTATGGTACAGAAGTGATACTCCCCATTGAAATAAAAATACCGTCTCTAAGAGTATCCTTACAGAACATTATATCAGAAGAAGACTACAAGGTAGCGAGGTTGCAAGAACTAGAAACCCTTGATGAAAAATGACAAATAGCATTCAATTATTTACAAGGATATCAAAATAGACTGAGGTGAAGCTATAATAAAAGGGTCCGCCCACGAACCTTTCAAGTGGGGGATCTAGTACTTAAAGATAATCAAAGGAACTTAGCAAAATGAGAAAGGCTAGGGAAATTCGAACCTAATTGGCTAGGTCCTTTCATTATAACAAGGGTCATAGGCAATGGTGCCTATCATTTGGCTACCTTGGAGGAAAATCCAATCTCTGACCCTATGAACAACATGCATCTTAAGCGGTATTACACCTAAGGGCTGTGTAGTTTAGGTTTTACTTTTCACATTGCATATCATATCATTTAAAACACTGCATTACATATAGTTTATTTTTCAAATGCATCGCATTCTTAAAGTTCTACATTCTCACATAGAAGCATCAAATAAAACAAGGCAACTATACGAGTTTATCATTCGTTTGCATCCTGAAAAGAAAACAAGGGTCATCACCTTTCTTAGATATTCAGACATGAAGTCTTTAGGGTTCTAAAGTCATTCATTCTCAACATTACCCTGTGACAACGTTTTACTTATGGTTGGGTAGTGATTTCACTATTTGAGACTTGGTAACCCACAATCTATCAATTGCTATATATTGCACCTTAACGAGATCTCTAATTCATTCTAGACACCTAGTTAATCATATGACTAGTGAAAAATCTAAAATTCTACTTCAGTGCCGTTGTAATTGTCACACCCAAGTAGGTTTCATTACTTACAAGTCAAGGCAAGAAAATAAAAATAAAAAGAGCTATGCCAAATATCCATCTAAAGGCAAAAAGAGCAATGATATATAACTGAAATATCATGTATACAAATATGATAAAAAGCCTGACTATGGGAACATGCTAGTAACTCCATCAGGGCTATGAGTGCCTATTGGCAATGGAGCAATATTTCAGAAATTACAGTCTATAACCTCATCGGAGCTCTCAAGGCTTGCTGGTAGTGAGGCTCTATTCGGGATGCTTTTGAAGTTAGAAAAACCATGTAGCTAGTCATATAGGATGCTAAGGATCTTTAGTGAACACAAGAGTGGGAATTAACTCATCTGCACACACATGGGCAAAAGAAGATCAAAGTTTCAAGAACCAATGGGGAAGTTTTCCGCATCTCCATTTTTAAATCCTAGTCACTAAGTGTGTTGAGATGAATGTTCCGAAGGGTCTTAGAGATCAATTGACTGCTTATCTATGAAATGTTTTGCACCCTCATTTTCAATCAGTGTATTACAAATGCTAAAAAACAAAGACAGTCAACCTTGTTTGAATAGGAAGTGCATCTTCATCCTGCATATTGCATTCACATAGGTCATGTCAAAAATTTCTTTGTCTCCACATGCATTCTACAGATCCTCATGTCATATGGGTCTACACACTGGGGGCATAACTGAAAAAATCCAAAAAATCAGATAAAGTCTTGAAAAAATCCAAAAAATCAAATAAATTCCTGAAAAAAATCCAAAAAATCAGATAAAGTCCTAAAAAAGTCCAAAAAAAACAAAAAAAAACATTGAAAACCTCAAAATCAACCAAAAACATCCGTATAATGTCCTAAAAAAATATACCAAAAACAATGAAAAAAATTAAAATACCAAGAACATTCAAATACAATTCTGAAAAGATCAACCAAAAAGACATCCATATACGATCCTGAAAAAAATCAAACAAAAACATTCAAAAATCTACCTACATAATCCAAAAACATCGAAAAAGCTCTTGGAAAAGAACTAAAAATTGAAAATCAATCAATCAAAAAACTTGCAATAACATGTCTTGTAAGAAACAAATACCCTAGTAGATATCCAACAAACACTTCACACGAAGTTAACAAAGGATATGACTATCTAGTCAAACATCTGCAATCAACTGATCAAACTGTCTTATCAATCGTATCATATCCATATCAATGTGATCATTATCTTGTCTTAAATAGAAGAGGATACACTCGAAATCAGACAGGTCAGTCTTAAACGGGGTCCGCAATTTTCTGAGATCAGACATTATCAACCATCACACCAAACAACTCAGGACGAAGGCACAAGGTCAGTATAGCTGCTAAATTTTGTCCGGGTTAGTCTTTATCTTTTTATCATTTGGCGATAGATATTGTTTCTATGCTACTCAAGGATGTCCAAAAGTGACTACAGGAGCTATGATGAGCATTATCTTTTTCTTTGTTTGTTGTTTGTGGTGTGAATCGATGAAATTCTAGGGAAATTGCTCTAGTGGGTGTCTGTGATAAGAGCCTTCACATCAAGGTGAAATTGCCACACATACCTCGACCCCTAATGTAATTCCCAGAATGGAGGGTTCACTCCTTGTCTGCTACGTGTTGGTTTCTACAATGAGATATCTTTGCATCTTGGTTCCTTATACCCTGATGTGCTAAGCTCCATTGATTCAATAATAAGGCTCAGTGATGAATATATATTGATGCAATAAAATATGAGACACAGGTTCATGATTCATTCAATTTCATTATCATCTTCGTCTCATTTGCTTATTGATAGTTTGTTGGTTTCTGGCTAGTCGCTTTCTTTCTAACATTATTTCTATCATCAAATTTTTCTCTCTACCATCTCACTAACATTTCTTCAAAGTGTATCTGAGTCAAAATGGATTCAACCATTATCATACAAAAAACCATTCATAATAGAGTTCATTTCCATTTAATAATAGAGTTCATTTGCATTCATAATAGAGTTCATTTGCTTTCATAATAAGGTTCATTCGCATTTATAATAAGGTTCATTTGCATTCATAATAGAGTTCATTTGCATTTCATTATAGAGTTAATTTGCATTTATTTTAGATTTCATTACATCATTACTACATACATGTACTACCATTGCATTTAGAATCATATAGAATTCTAGTAGATATGCATTATACAACTCATAACATCATATAAATCATACATGGAAAGCAAAAATAATATACATAGATCATTTCCATAAAAAACCGCATGCTATATATATAACTCAAAAATGATAATTTGTGTGAATACAATAAATAAGCCTGAAGGCTCAGATAACATGATCAACGAACACTGCCTCTATCAGCAGGTGGATCCTATCCACTAGATTCTGCCCCAGGATGTCGAGGTGGTCCCATAACACCACCACTGCTAGTCCGTCGTGAAGTAGATCTACTCAATCTCCTCCCCATGAATGCACTAAAGCTAGGCTCTCTCTGACCCTTAGGGATGGCTCTCTCATATGCCTGTCTATAATAAATAGCCTCCTGTGCAGCAATGAAATATCTCTCTCCCTGGTCACGTGCATCTGTACCTACTCTAAAAAGCTGATCAAAGGCATCCATAGTAATCTGACATCGTCGCATTGCCTCATCTTTCTCCCGCTGAAGACGCACTCGCTCCGCCTCTAGGGCACCATAATCTGCACGATAGGTCTCTCGCTCAATATCTCATCTAGCAACCTCATCCTCTAAGCTCTGCACTCGCACTCTAAGAGTCTACAGCTCATCCTCATCACCAACCTCTCCTATCCCACCCTCTGTGGTAGGCACATCCTCCAACTCTGGCATATCATCATCATCATCCCCACCCTCGCTACTCGATGACTCCAAGGAATCATCGCTGTCCTCACTACTAATAGACTCAGTGTCTCCACCAATGTCTATATCCTCATCTCCACCACCTCCTCCCCCATCTCCATCATCTCCACCATCTCCACCACATCCTCCCCCATCTCCTCCATCTCCTCTAGCTCTCTCCCCTGTGTCTATCCTCAACCACTGTCTAGGATAGCGAATCTACTGTGCTATAATCGAAATAGTAGGATTAGTCAAAGGCACTGGCTTGTGCCTAGCAAACCATGCATCATACTCCACTATCATCCCTGGATCTGCTCCACCCCTTACCCAACCCTAGAGTAATGGCTGCAATGAATCAAACTTAGCAGAGGCAACATGTGGCTAAATATACACACCCCAATCAGATACCTCATGAGATACACAAGCAAAATATGCAGTAACCACAGGTGTCACCTGTACCTCACCAAACTATCTAAGAACACATCCAGGAAGATACATCTCTATGATCCACTGAGTCTCAAAGGTCCTACCAATAAGATATCTCTACTGGTGGTAGAAAGATAAGTGCACTACACATCAGGCCAATCGGGGCAATCTAAGTAAGGTCTCCAAATGAAATGCTACAATATATCCAACTGATGTCTCCAGTACAAGGTGTTCCTCAAACCCCTATGTCTGATACCTACTATATACCTGAAAGCATAAGGCTCACCAGGTTGCAAATCTACATGAACGACAGGCCTAGAAATAGAAATGTGCTCCCATGCCCATGTCTGCAGCAAAGTAACACCACAACTGATAAAACGGTATCCCAGATACACAATACCATGCATCTGATAGTACAACATGGCAACTAGACAAGGACCCCAAGCATATAGTCGACGATGCACAATCATATCATGGAGCACTCTGCCCCATCCAACTGGAAATCCATGACCTCGTCGATCAAGTATCAATAAACCACCAACAATACCGTATAATACAATGGTCAAGTCATCATAGTCTAATCGGGCCCAAGGGATCTCATAATGACCACTGATCTGCAAATCCTGAATCTCACACTTAAAAAGTGCACATAGTCTAGCAATGCCATCGTCATGGTCGTATATAACCCTCTCACCATGAATGGGAATATGCAGTATACGCCATACATCCTCTAAGGTAATGGATGCCTCACCAGTCAGAAGATGAAATGAATACGTCTCTAAGTGCCACCACTCTATCAAAGCTATAATCATGGCCCTATTGGCCATAACCTCTGGCAAATGCAATACATGGTAAAGACCAAGTTGATGAATATGCTCAATCTCATCATCTGGTAGGTCAGCTCAAAGATCAAGTCCACTAGGCCTGTTCTATCGATAGTATAACACTCTGATGTTCTCCTGCAAACAAGAAAATGATCAAAATATCAGATGTCGGATCCAGATAAACTTAAAATATTTTCAAACGCATGACAAAAACTTACATTTACAATGAATGCGTAATAGTTATGACTTATGCGGTACAAATATGGCTCTTGCATGATGATTGAAGCTAATGTGTGACACAATGAGCGCATGCATGACAAATAACACTTATGCGTAATGATATACACAAATGTGGCATGATACAGCTAATGCGTGACGCTTACGATGCATGCGTAACATTTAGAGTGAATGTGGTACACTAAGCATTAATGCGTAAAAGTCGACAAGTGATTGCGTAATGCATAGCAAAAAGTGATCATGAAATTTTTTTGGAAAAAAAGCATAAAAACAGGAAAAAATCAGGGAAAAGCAATGAAAAATACCATGCCGCCAGTCCCAGGAGGTCTCTAAAATGAACGTACTCAGTCCAACAAGTGCAATGGAGCTCTATAACCAGACATGATGACCAAAAACTCAGAAACAGGCACAAAAATTGCAAAGAAACCAAAGAACTACCAAATCACAAATGATCAAATAAAAACCTAGAATTATCTATTTATAGCTCAAAATTAGGGTTTTACGACACCTTGACACCCATGGTCCCCACCAGCTTCAAACAACTTGTAGCCTACTCAAACGATCTTGAAATGAAATGAAATTTCATACACTGGTTCCTTAAACTGGTATCGAAACAATGGTCTCAATTTTTGAATTTTTCAACCACCTTTTTCGAGGGGGCATATTTACACTACACAGCAATACCAAGGCATACTGGTGCATAATTTTTAATTTTCTTTGAAACAATGTCGTTCTGACTTTGTCTCAAAGAGGGGCAAATGTAGACACCTAAAAATGTCTCATTGATCATGTACTAATTATTCCTCTAATTGATTAAATAATCTTTATTATTTAATTAAGTCAATTAAACTTTTTCTTCTAAATTCTTCTAATTTCATATTTCCTCATCATCTTATTAATTATTCTATTTCCTATTCTATCATCATTTCATCATTTAATCATTTTCTAAATATTAATTAAATGTTTATTATTTAATTAATTCTGATTAATTTCCCAATTAAATTACTAATTACTCAATTTCTATCTCTAATCATCTAATCATTCAACCCTCTTCTAAAGATTAATTAAATATTTATTATTTAATTAATTGTGATTTAATCCTTTAAATTAAATAGTCTTTAATATATAATTAAATTCCATTTCTAAATAATTAAATAGTTTCTTTAAATTATTTAATTAGCTAATTAATTCTTCCAATTCCAAATCCCCAAATTCTAATTTCATTTAATTTCATATTCTTCTAATTTCTTCCAAATTCATCACATGTGCATGATTTCAAAAATCAAATTGAAAATCAAAGTCAAGTTCTAAATATATTCAAAGGCTAAATTGAATTAATAAATTCAATTATTTGAATAATATCTCATGAAAAGATTAAATTAATAATTTAAATCTAAATGCAAGCACATGCTAAATTAATTAATTAATTAAATCATTTATCTCTCCAACTTCTATTTCCATCCTTCAGTTAGCTTTTTCTAAATTTAGGTCTCTGTGTGATCCTCTTTATTTCCTCCAATCATTCTTTTTCTTCCTTCAGTTAGCTCTTTCATCAATCAGTTGACTACTTTAATCTATTCAATCTATTGAGTTCCACTCCTACAATCAATAGTTCAACTATCAAATTGCATTTGAGCTCACTTGAGTTTGCACCTCTTGATCATTCTGTTCCACCTTTCAATCAATCTTCTCCAATTTTCTATAAATTGAGCATCCAATCTCCATTTTCAACAATCACAAACTTTGAATCTTTGTGTCACTTGCAGGTTACCAGCGCAATATCTGAGAGCCATCATACCACAAAGAGAAGAAGAGAAATGGAAGCAATATGCACATCTTGGAATAGGGAGTTTTATTTGAATTGATTTCATTCCTAATTCCTGTTTTGCTTGATGATTGCATTAGTTCATTGTCTAGTTTGTTAAATTTGTTAATTAGATAGGGATTCATGATTTCCCTGGTGTTTCTAATTGATAGCTTTGTTTATTTGAAGATGAATTCTAGCATGCGTTACAATGTTTATATGCTTTTGAGTTTGCATGTTTAGGAGTTTTGGATATATTACTGAAGTATATGTTACCGAGGTTGAATCTATTGTTTTTATGGAAGATTAAGTTTGTATGATTCATCCCCCCCCCTCTCATCTTATTAGCTTGGCATCTGTACTTAACTTTAAGTATTAGAACTATCAACTAGTGCAGGAGCATCCTCTTCTACCGGATAAGTAACTAGGACATTCCCATCTGATGTTTGTTCTTCAGTCTTCCTAACCCATCTTTGAGTATGATCTTGCCGGATTTCAATAACCTTTTTGTTTTCCTTTCTCATTTGATCCTCCATTACTAACCGGTGGATTTCTTCTTCTATAGAACTTAGCAATATGTCCAATCTCATTACATGCATAACATGTAACATCGTTCTTTTGAATTTCTTTTCTAAAACCAGTGAAATTTCTTGACCTGCACTGATTAGCCATATGTCCAAATTTCCTACATGCATAGCATTTTACATTCATTCTGCATTCTTTTGTCTTATGACCAAACTTATTACATAAAGAACATTTCCCAGGAGTAGAATAAGGGTTATGATTTGCTCTGTTTCTACATTTCCTAGCCATGTGACCAAATCTATTTCAAACAAAACATCTACCATTGAATTTATAAGCATTAAATTGTCTTACCGGTGCCTTATGGTTTTGATCTTCATTAGCAGTACCGAAACTCCGTCCTTGCTCAAATCCAAGTCCATTGGAATCTCCAATTTGCCTTTGTCTCTTCAATAACTCATCAAGCTGTGCCGAGTTGATCTTGAATTTTTATTTATACTCACTTGCAGTAGTTAAATCTTCTCTTAGTATTATCATTTGTCTCTCAAGATCTTGCTCATTACTCTGAGATTGTAACAAATCAGTTCTCAACATATCATTTTCATGAACCGGCCTACCACATTCTTCAAATTTGTTCTTCGGGGATACAACAAGATTTTCTTCCTTTTTCTTTATATCCTCAATCTCCTTAGATATCCTCATAGTTATAGCTTTCATTTCATTTTTCATAATAAAATGTTTTCCTGACTCAATTTCTGACATTGTTCCTTAAGTGCATTTTTCTCTTCATCATCCTGATTTTGCAAAAGTTCCTTCCTCCTAGCTTGAACAAATGATAGCCTCTCTTGTAGGACAAGAATGAATTCCTTAGCAGAATTCAATTCATCTTGTAGCTTTAAGTTCTTCAACCTTTCAGCATCATAATCTTTAAGTGCCATCTCAAGTTGCTTCTCCAAAGCCATATTCATTGATTCTGGTTTCAAGATCTTCCTCAAGTTGCTAAACTTCCTCTGAGGCACAAGGCTCTGATACCAATTGTTGGAAACCAATAACACTGAGAGGGGGGGTGAATCAGTGTTATACCGGAATAGTAAATTGTATCCTTATTAAAACATGCATACACCAATAGGTATATCGATATAAACATAATTGAAAGAACTAAAGCAACTAATAATCCAATCACATAAATAAGAATCATAACACACAAATTTATATGTGGAAAACCTCAAAGAGGAAAAACCACGGTGGGATTTGTGACCCACAATATCAATCCACTGGCCATATAAAGAGATATTACAAAATATGAGGGGCAAGAAGGCTTATAGCCTAGAGCACACTACTCAAACACAATAGGAGTCTCATTGACTACATAAAATTCTAGACTACAATCCGAAGAAGTGTGAACTACTTAAGATAGAATCTTCTATGCCAGAATACAGTTTTGGTTTAAGCTCTGTCTGTTCTGGTCTGAAACCCTAAACCCTTTATCAAAATAACCCTTACAATAATTTCCTCACATACATGATCTCTCTGATATATTTTGCATCATATTACATTCACATAACCATCACCATTTCCATTTTCTATATCTCTCAAAATGATCTATCAAATGTCCTATATACCCTATACAAATTTTATGCCTTATGTCAGCTTACAAAGATATATACAATATCAAATTACATGTCGGCTAGATAACATCAATGCATAATCATTAAAATCAATTCATCAATGTCGGATCAAAGATGTGTCGACCTCCAATACCGATAACCTTTAATAAACCACGTCGGCCTGCATTGTCGATGACCAAAGAAATATTTCTGTCCTACCGGTGCCGGTGTCAGTGTAGAATCTATGAAGTGCCTGCCGGTACACCATAGAATCAAAACATGAAGCTGGAACACAAAATCATGTTGCCATCAATGACAATATAGTGAAAACCAACCAATAGAGTGTCAATTGCCAACAAGCATTTCTATCAACTTTGCTACTACAACCTCCCTTGAGGTGATTTACAATTCAGTCTTTCATTTACAACTACTTGTAAGTATTTTATTTCATTACTTGGTTAATTTCAAAACTGGGGTTTGATCTAATGGCAAACCCCCAATCCCAACCCATTTTCCTCTCTTTTATTTGTGTAGGTTACAGATACGCAGTTGTACTTTTAGATTCGGGCTTCATTTGTAGAGGTAGAAAAACTCTTTTCATTTTGTAGATTTTTTAGAGGACTGTGTACATTCCCGCCACGGTCCAAGCAACTTTTCCTCAAATTCACAGGGCAACTTCATCTTGACATATTACTGCTAGATCCAAGTGCACAACTTCATCCCATATTTTGATCTCAAGTTATAATCAATTCTTTGTCACTTTTGCACTACATAATTCAATCAATTCCTTTCCATTTTCAACAAGGAAGAGGGGATCAACTTTACATTCCAAATTCATCCAGAATTCAATCTACCATATTCATGTGGAGATATTGAATCTAGTGAATTATCCTCTCCACTTTCTAATGTAACATGGTGAAAAGTTCTTGAATGGCAATCAATAGAAAAAGTCTCATCTCTCTTTGAGGGAAAGGGTAGTTTCCTTCTTGGTCTATCATTCACCACTTTTCCACCATTGCATTTTGGCGAGCCCGACATCATTCATGCTTTCCTTGAAACAAAATTGCATCTTTTTCATTTACAAGTTTCAACTTTCTGCAAACTTAGTGGTTAAATCATTAAAAACCCTAGTTTTAAAATTTAAAATTGAACTTGTGATTTGTAAAAATTGTGAAGAAGTTGAGAAAATACAACTCTAGAGATCCCAAGAACACCTGCAAGGAAAATACCTATCACAAGAGAAGAAAAGAGTCAAAAAGAAATAATAGCTTCGAAGAAGAAGACTATCATTTAGAGAGGGAATCAATTTTATAAAAAATTACAACACAATCCTTATAAAAGGAAATTAACAACCCTAAAGGTGTGCAACCCTAAATATGTGCAACCCTAAAGAAACCCTAAAGGGATAATGTGTATTTAATAATTAGAATAATTATTAAATGCCTAAGTTTATCTTAAGCATAGAGTATAATAGACTAATAATTAAATAAATAATTATTAGTTAATACAAGATAACTCTAACACCCCCCCTTAAGATGAACTTAGGGAGTAGCTCAAAAACTAAATGAAGGAAAGTAAAAAGCAACTACATGAAGAAGGCAAATTTGGGTCCCAGCAACAAAGCCTGATTAGGTACCCAATCACAACCAAATCTCTATGAACCAGAGAAATAGAGAAAACCACGTGGGAAAAAAACTCTACTCCAAAAAGAGATGGAATACAAGAGAATCACTAAAGCATGAATAACCTGCAAACACTGTAGAAGAATAACTATCAATCTAAAGAACCTCCACTAAAATAGAAGATGATCAGGTAGAGAAGATTGCAATCTGCATGAGTTCCCTCAAATAACAATACTCGAATCAAAAGGAAAACAAAGGGAAACAACTGAACTCAAAGATATACAAATGGCATAAAACACCAAAGCCTAAAGAGTTGATCCAATCAACCAAGGAAGCATTAGAACAATATAAGAAACCCCCCATAATGGTGACAAGGGAGAGGTGATAGGTACACTAAAAAGGATGGCCAACAATAACTACATGACAAAGAACTAGGATTATCGAAGGTGCAAAGAAGGTACATAGTGTTGTGGGAGGAACACTCACTTGACACACATCACGAGGCTAATGTCCTAGAAGGAACACTCACATGACAAAGGTAGATGGAAAAAAAAGGCAAACATAAACCCTCCCATGGCAGTTTATAATGTAGTGCATGTACAATAAGGCACAAGATGTGCAAGATCCCAAGTATACAATGCATAGTGGCACTTTATCTCAGTGTGTTTACATAAAGAAAATTCTTACAAAAAATAGTCTACAATGATTAGAAGAGACATAAGGCTGGAAATATAGAAAGTGTTAGGTCCCGGAGACAACTAAGAGGGGGGGGGGTGAATCAATTGTCAAATAAATTCAAACCAAAAATAACTTAACCAACCTTAAAGCTTAATACTAGTAAACAAAACTCTATGCCGATAGATAGTTTATCAGTTAATTACAGTACCGGTAAAGATTAATGCATGAAATAGAAAGACAATAACATCCACAACACATAACACCAATATTTGTACGTGGAAACATTGTAAGGGGAAAAACCATAGTGGGAAACCTTACCCACAATCAGATGATACTACTACAGATAGTATGTGTATACAAAAGGAGTCTGCACATGTAGAAAGGCCAAGAATCTAGAGCTCACTGCTCAAGCACAAATAGGATTCACATTGACTACAATTGGATGGTTAAATCCAATAAGAATGTACTGCTCAAAATAGCATCTTCATATGTTGGATTTAGTACTGGTGTAGTTTTGATTGTCTTTACAAATACCTTGCTTCACCTTCAAATAATGTCTGCATGTATAGCTCTACTATTCTCACATATACCTTCTTACAATTCCTTATCCCTATCGCATATTGATCTTACAAATAAGATCTTACATATATACCATGACCTAAGACCAATTTTAGTAGGTCAACTCTCAAAGATATTACAATAAAACAATTACAAGTAAATCAATAATCGATGCAATATCCAATTCAACATGTCAGCTTAATGCATTTATAATAACAACAAAATCATCTCCAAAGCATGTTGTGCTGATCTGGAATAGATAAGCATGCCAGTGCATAGCCTGGACCTATTTGCCGGTAACAACAAATATGCAAATACGAATATGCCAATGAACAAATCTCCAAGACAAAGTGTCCAAATGATGTCTTCGACATAACCAGATGTTTTCCATGTCATTCTAAGTGTCGATAAACAATATATCCTGTTGGTGTACCAGATGCCGGTGACTGTGCATAAGTGACTTGCTTGCTGGTGAACATTGTTGATCCTCCAAAGTGCTAGAGTTGATAAGTGTTGATAGGTGTTGACATCAATGACAAAACCATACCAAAATACCAACAGAAATAACAACCAAAGACAAGACATCCTGATGGTATGATGAAAGAATAAGGATCTGGTCAACTACTAAGAGGGGGGTGAATCAGTAGATAGAAAAATTGATAATAAACTTTCACCAATCTTAGCTTCTCAAAGTAAACTTAGAACTGACAAGTTAAACCACTGAACTATAAATGCAATATGTCTATCAAGTTTAAACCAGTTGACTATTACAACAAATTAACAGTAAACAACTTGAAACTCATAAACATCCAAATACTTTTACTGACATAAGTAAAACTTAATTTCATATTTCTGCCAGTTATCATGACTTATCAAAGTGGATTAAGTAGTTAAGAAAATCAACCATAGAAAACATAACCACAAAAACATTCACCACTTGACACAATATTTTGACGTGGAAACCCAAATGGGAAAAACCATGGTGAGATGAGACTCACAAGATAGCTATCTGAACTCTTCTGAAGTTTGCCCTATTACGAGCCAAGCCTGTTAAAGCTTTACAAAAAGTCCTATTAAGAACAGATCATGTTAGGGACCACCCAGTTAAGGGATTGACTATAATGCCTTGTTAGAAGCAATACCTTATGAGGAGTAACCTTAGTAGAGGATTTGAAATCCAAGATAATGGACCACCTAGTTAGAGGATTTAAATAACACCAAGCTTGTTAGAGCTTACCCGATTATGGGATTTCAAACTACTGCAATTGTTAGAAAACAACAGGGGTTTGTTGATCTGTTTGAATAGCACTACACTTGCTTGTTCAGATCCTTTTCATGCTCCTATATGCCTTTACACAAACTACAGATACATCATCTGGCTTGGCAACCACACACTCAACTAAAACTTTTCCAACTCTGAAACAAAACAACTCATCAACCATTTAAACAAATCAATAGGTTGATAACACAACAAAAACCTAATTCTCTCATAGAGATTACAAATAAGTTGGTTCAATTATGATTGTTGGATTACATAACAATCTCTACACATCGTTCAAGAAAGCATCGACTGCTCCTTGATCACCGCTTCATCGAACTCAGTAATGCATCACGCACTTTGCATTGCATGCAATATACTTTCTCATTCCCTAGACAAAAACCGTTATCTCAACGCACCAAAAACACGTTGAAACTCTCTTCATACAATATGCATACGTGTCCTAATCATTACTGCTCATCATCAGATCATAAACTAATACAACCAATTCACCAAACTTAATCGGTTAGGGTTTATCAAATCAACAGGTAGGGTTTAGCGGTTCAACTCTCCAATACTTAGCAATACCTGTTCACTCCACAAACTTACCTATCGGTTACAGTTTCCTTCACTAGCTCTTCCTACTAGTTACAAAACAACATTATAACAAGATCATTACCGATTAATTGACATCAATAACAATATGACATTTCATTAATGCAATATTCACGTAAATGCCAACAATATCCCCCTTTGGCATTGATGGCAATACAAATATCAATACCATTGATTGTTGTGATTGTGAATAGGAATCCTAGTTTACATTTTACCATGTACTCTCCTTGTCATCAGCTTGTCACTGGTTCTTCTCCCGATAATCACATAGTTCTTCTCCCCCTTTGACAATAATGCCAAATTGAAAGTAAAACATGCAATGTCAAACTTCACTATTCAACATCAACAACCTACAACTTGATGCTCCCCCTATGGAATAACTCCACTCCACATCAATCCTGCTATAAAATTCTACAAGTAGCTCTAGGACTGATGTACTCTACATCATGCTCAATTCACCTCATGAAGGGGTACAACCCCTAGCTAACTTCTAAGATACTCAAAAGAAGTCTTAGGTAGAGGTTTAGTAAAGATATCTATAAGCTACTCCTTGGTAGAAACATGTTCCAAGATCACATCTTTACTTTGCACTTTTTCACTCAAGAAATGATACTTCAATTCAATATGCTTGGTTCATGTGTGCAAAATAGGGTTCTTGGAAATATTTATGGCATTGGTATTGTCAGATAAGATCTTTACAGGTTCTAAAAACTTCATCTTGAAACCTTCCAAAATGTGCCTCATCCAAATAGTCTGGGTACAATTCATATAAGTTGCAACATACTTAGCTTCAGCAGTAGACTTTGATATTGTTAGGTCCCGGAGACAACTGAGAGGGGGGGGTGAATCAGTTCTCAAATAAATTCAAACCAAAAACAACTTAACCAAATTAATGCTTAATACCAATAAACCAGTTAAGTATGCCAGTACACAATTTTAACAGTTAATTGCTATACCGGAAAAGATTAATGCATGAAACATTAAACACAAATTCATCCACAACACATGACACCAATATTTGTAACTTCTGCAAAAAAGAGGACTAGTCTCTGATACCATAGCCTAAGACCAATTTTAGTAGGTCGGCTCTACAATATATTACAATAAAAAAAATTTACAAGAAATATAATATCCGATGCAATAACTGATTGAACATGTCGGCTTAATGCATTTACAACAATAATTAATCATTTCCATAGCGTGCCATGCTGATCTGGAAAAGATAAACCTGTCGATGTAACCCTAGATAACCCTCGACCTATTTGTTGGTAAAAGAAAATATGCAAATATGAATATATCAATGATTAATTCATTAAGATAAGATGTCCACACGATGTCTTCGATATTACCAAGTGTCTTCCATATCATTCCAAGTGTCGGTGATCATTATATCCTGTCGGTGAACCATATACCAGTAATTGTGCAATAGTTACTTGCTTGCCAGTGAATGCTGTTGGATCTCCAAAGTGCTAGTGTTTTAGTAGGTGTTGACATCAATGACAAAACCATACCAAAATACCAATAGATATACAACTCTTCTTCTTGCTAATCCATGAAACAAGTCTTCCTCCAAGAAAAAATGCTCCATCGGTTGTGCTTTTACTATCACCAACATTGTCTGCCCAATCTGCACCTGTGTACACCTTCAAATAAAAGTTACCTTCATATGGATACCATAATCCATAGTCAATAGTACCTTTCAAATATCTGAATATCATCTTTGTTGCTATCAAATGTGGTTCCTTTGGATTCTTCTAAAATATAGCAACCATACCAGCTGCATGAGCTATATCTGGTCTGTTGTGAACAACATAGTGCAATTTTCCAATCATTGACCTGTACTCCTTTTCATCAATAGATGTGGCCTCATCTTTCTTAGAAAACTTACAATCTATAACCATTGGTGTCCCAATTGGTTTATAGTCAGTCATACCAAATGTCTTTAATACCTCTTTCACATACTTAGACTATGTGATGAAAATACCACTCTTCATTTGCTATATTTGCAAACCTGTGAATTTTTTTTATTTCTCCAACTAGAGACATTTCAAACTTTTTCATTTCATTTGAAAAGTCATTGCTCATGTCATCATTGCCTCCAAATATGATATCATCTACAAACACTTCACTAACCAGCATCTCATCTCCTTCATATTTGAGATATATGTTGTTATCTTCACTGGTTCTCTAAAAACCGATCTTCATCAGATGTGAATGAAGCCTTTCATACCATGCTCTTAGTGCTTTCTTTAATCCATACAGTGATTTGTGCAACATACATACCATGTCTTTTTCCCTAGTCAAAGCATAACCATATGGCTTCTCAATGTATACTTCCTCTTCCAGTATTCCATTTAAAAATGTTGACTTCACATTCATCTGATATACTTTGAAACCCTTATGTGCTGAAAATGCAAGTAAGGTTCTGAGACCTTCCAGTCTAGCCACTAGTGCAAAAGTCTCACCATAATCTTCTCCTTCTTCTTGTGCATAACCTTTGTAAACCAATCTAGCTTTGTTGCGAACTACTACACCTTATTCATTCAACTTGTTCCTGAATACCCACTTAGTACCTATCACATTTTTATATATCGGTCGAGGTACTAGGGTCCATGTATTATTCTTCTCAATTTGATCAAGATCCTCCTCCATATCTTTGACCCAATGGTCATCTCCAAATACTTCGTTAGCAGTTCTAGGCTCAATAGTGGAGATCATGAAAGAATTTTCTCTAATTCTTCTTCTAGTTAGCACTCCATCATCCTTATCTCCTATAATCTGGTCAAGATTATGATTGAGTCTCACATACCTCAGAATAACATGATCATTATCTTCAGGTTCTTCTTCTAAATTATCATCACCTTCTTCTGAATCTACCTGTTTTGATTGAACTGGTACAACAATATTCTCTTTACTGGTTTCAAGTTTCACAGGTTCTGGTTCCAAAAGAAAAATGCAAGGATCTTCATCCTTTTCCTCCATACTAGTTTCCCCTAAGACTTCAAGATACTCATCCACTCAAATATCAGCACTCTCAATGATTCTCTGTGTCCAGTTGTTATAGCATTTGTAGGCCTTACTCTTGGTGGAATAACCAGGAAATATACCTTCATCACTTTTAGCCTCAAACTTGCTAACATAATCATCTCTCTTAATAAAACATTTTCTACCAAATATCTTGAAATAAATAACATTAGGTGATCTACCATACTAGTATTCATAAGGAGTCTCATCCTTACCTCTTTTTACCAAAATTTGGTTCAAAGTGTAGATAGTTGTGCTGACAGCTTCTCTCCAGAAAGTTTTCGCTACACCTCCTTGTATCAACATCATTCTAGTAGCTTCAACAACTGACCAATTGTTCCTCTCTACGATACCATTCTAATGTGGTGTCCTCAGTGCAGAAAGCTATGATTTGATACCATTTTTTTCACAATATCTAGTGAATTCCTCATAAGTAAATTCACCACCTTGATCAATCCTCAGACATTTTATCTTCTTACCACTCTCCTTTTCAGCTAAGGCCCTCAATGCCTTGAACTTACTAAATTCTTTTGTTTTATCTTTTAAGGTCATAAAGTATATGTCACCTTGAATACTTTTAGTCCTTATTGGTCCACAGAGGTCCGTATGAACCAAATCTAACAGATGTTCCATTGAAAAAGATTTTTTCTTAAAAGTTGAGGATGTCATCTTTCCCAACTAACATTCCTTACATAGAGCATTAACTAGTTTGTCCAGCTGAGGCAAACCTCTCACTGTCTTGGACTTATTCACTTTAACAATGTTATCAAAATTTATGTGACAAAATATCTTATGCCAAAGCAAACTATCATCTACTTTAGCAATTAAACAGTTGCTGACTTTAGGATTCAAGTGAAATAGGTTACCTTTAGTTTGCTTGTCGGTTGTAATCAGTTCAACTTTTCTCCCATAGATTTTACAAATACCATTTTTAAACTCCAATGGATATCCTCTGTCATTGAGTTGAGAAACACTCAAAAAATTGTGCTTTAGACCTTCAACCCAGTAGACATCATCTGCACTGTTCTTTCCATTAAGAGAAATAGTTCCCTTACCTTTAACCATGCAGGGTGAGTCACTACCAAATCTTACAACTCCGCCATCAAATTCCTTCAAAGAAAGAAATTTGCTTCAGTCATGTGATGTGAACAACCACTATCAATGATCCAATCATCAAAATTATCCATGCATGAAACTAAAGCCTTCTGATCAGATGGTTCCTCTTTAATGGCTACAAACACAATGTCTTCATTAGCATCACCATCAAATTCCTCATTAGTGATACCACCATCAACTACAATAAGACAATCTCTTTTTCCTTTTTCCTTGTACTTCTTGAACTACTCTTGCTTGTGCTCATTATCACCATTAGGACAAATAGCTACAATGTGTCCAATCTTGTTGCATGCAAAACATTTCAAAGGTAATTTACCTCTATATTTATCAGTACCTTTGGGCAACTGCTTGGCCAACAATGCTTCAAGCTCAACCAAACTATCTTCATCATCAACTTCTCTGCTGAATCTAGATTCATAACTGGGACTAACATCTCTACTTTTCCTCATAGATGGGTTAGAAACTAAATCTCTAAATGCAGACTCGGATTTCTGAACACTACCATCATAACCATTTAATTCAAAACCAGTAAGCTTACCAATGATGGAGTCAAGGGTTACCTTAGTTTTGCCAATAGATTTTAGCTCCTGAATGGCTGCAACTCAGATAGCGTAGACCGGTAGAAGGGTTCTCAACACCTTACTAACCACTATGGCAAATTTCCACTTTACCTCCAGCACTATTGATCTCACCAACTATCTCTTTTATCCTCTGACCATACTGTTGGATATTCTCACCTTCAAACATCTGCATGTCATCAAACTATCCTCTTAGACTCTCTTCCTTGGCAATCTTCACATGTTCATCACCGCTATATATCTCTTCAAGTTTCTTTCATACCTCATACGCAATCTCTAGACCATGGACATCTACATATTCTGCATCAAACAAAGAACTGATAATAGACTCCAGTGCTTGATTATTTTCTTGTTTCTCTTTCTTCTGATCATCAATCATAATCCCACTAGGTGCAACATATTGAGTACCAACATGTTCCCAGTATTGATTTCCTAGACTCTTGATATAAATTTTCATTATGTCACTCCATATTCTATAGTTCTCTCTATTAAACCTTGAAGCTTCCTTCTTCATCATGTTCTACAAGATCTTTACCTCAAGTTGTTAGGTTTAGACCTTAGAGGACCTGAGAAGCTTTGATAACAATTGATGGTATGATGAAAGAATAAAGACCCGGTCAACTACTAAGAGGGGGGGTGAATCAATAGATAGAAAAATTGATAATAAACTTTACCAATCTCAGAATCAACTTCTCAAAGTAAACTTAGAACTGACAAGTTAAACCACTGAACTATAAATACAATATCACTGTCAAGTTTAAACCGGTTGACTGTTACAATAGATTAACAGTAAACAACTTGAAACTCATAAACATCCAAATAATTTTACTGACATAAGTAAAACTTCATTTCATATTGATGTCGGTTATCATGACTTATCAAAGTGGATTAAGTAGTTAAGCAAATCAATCATAGAAAACATAACCACAAAAATATTCACCAATTGACACAGTATTTTAATGTGGAAACCCAAATGGGAAAAACCACAGTGAGATGAGACTCACAAGATAACTATCTGAACTCTTCTGAAGTTTGCCCTATTAGGAGCCAAGCCTGTTAAAGCTTTACAAAAAGTCATGTTAAGAACAGATCCTGTTAGGGACCACTCGGTTAAGGGATTGACTATAATTCCTTATTAGAAGCAATACCCTGTGAGGAGTAACCTCAGTAGAGGATTTGAAATCCAAGATAACAGACCACCTAAGTAGAGCATATAAATAACACCAAGCTTGTTAGAGCTTACCCAGTTAGGGGATTTCAAACTACTGCAATTGTTAGAAAACAACAGGGGTTTGTTGATCTGTTTGAATAACACTACACTTGCTTGTTCAGATCCTTTTCATGCTCCTATCTGCCTTTACACAAACTGCAGATACATCATCTGGTTCGACAACCAAACACTCAATTGAAAATTTTCTAGCTTTGAAACAAAACAACTCATCGACCTTATATAAACAAATCAATAGGTCAATAACACAACAAAAACCTAATTCTCTCATAGAGATTACAAACAAGTCGATTCAAGTATGACCGTTGGATTACATAACAATCTCTGCACATTATTTAAGAAAGCCTTGACCACTCCTTGATCACCGCTTCATCGAACTCAGTAACTCATCATGCACTTTACATTACATGCAATATACTTGCTCATTCCCTAGACAAAAACCGTTATCTCAACATGCCAAAAATACTCTAAAACTCTCTTCATACAATATGCATACGTGTCATAATCATAAACCAATACAACCAATTCACCAAAATTATTCAGTTAGGGTTTATCAAATCAACAAGTAGGGTTTACCGGTTCAACTCTCCAATACTTAGCAGTACCTGTTCACTCCACAAACTTACCTACCGGTTACTATTTCCTTCACTAGCTCTTCCTACCGGTTACAAAACAACATTATAACAATTTCATTATCGGTTAATTGACATCAATGACAACATAAGATTTCATTAATGCAATCTTCATGCAAATGCCAACACATCCTACTCAAAGAAAGAGATCCCAGGACCTTAAACTTCCAAGATATTCACCAAAGTGCTAAAAAACAAAAAATTGAATAAAATATACCTAGAGTAGAATTTGGGAAAAAACTCATATGAATGGAAAGAAAATAAAATAAGCTTTCCAACGATATAAAGTTTTCAAAAAATGGAGTTCAGATGCTCAAGTTATGTCTCCCAGAGTGCAAAAAGTAACTTCTAGCTTTGATAGCAAAAAGCACCATCAAAAAAGAAAATTCAGAAGATCAAACCTCCAGATCTGAAGAGAGCCAGAAAAGAGCTTTCCAACGATATAAAGTTTTTGAAAAACCACCTCCGTATGACCAAGTTACGACCAAAAGAAAAAAACTTCTTTTTTAGGGCATAAAGTGGGTAACGAAAATTTTTCGACGCATTCGCAGGTACAGTCGTATGGATTTTTGTGCCTCGTAAAGTGTGCCAATGAAAAAATCATGGCCCAGATGCACTTGTCACTGAAATAGGTTGGATTATATATCAAAATGATTGGAAACACCCTTCGGAAGCCAATGATGAGGTCTTTTTTTGGCCCAAATTATTCTAAAAAAAATTTTAATGATTTTTTTGACGATTTTCTCAAAATTCATGCCAAAAAAGGCAAAACCCCCCAAAAAAATTTTAGAACCCAAATTTGTAAAAATTTGACAAATTTTATATGGAAATGGGTGCTTTTGGGCATTCTGAGCTCAGTGAGGTCTGCTTGAGCCCAAAATGATTAGAAACAAAAAAGCTACCCCAAATCCAATAAAAAAGATCTGAAAAAGCTTGAAACCCTCCTCCAAAAAATCTTCTGAAAAATCAGGAACAAGCAGCAGCAAATGTAGGCTATGATACCATGAAGGAGTTGAAAAATACAACGTTAGAGATCCCAAGAACACCTACAAGCAAAATACCTATCACAAGAGAAGAATGGAGACAAAAAGCAATAATAGCTATGAAGAAGAAGATTATCATTCAGAGAAGGAATCAATTTAATAAAAAAGTACAACAGAATCCTTTTAAAAGGAAATTAGCAACCCTAAATATGTGCAACCCTAAAGGGATAATGTGTATTTAATAATTAAAATACCTACAATATTATTAAATGCCAAATTTTAGCTTAAGTGTAGAGTATAATAGACTAATAATTAAATAAATAATTATTAGTTGATACAAGATAACTCTAACAAATTGCTTGTGGTTATTTTAGATCTCAAAATTGCTTTGTTTGTCAAATTCAATTTCCTCTTTGTCTTGTTCAATTTGCAATTAAAATTTATAAAATTGAAAGGTTACTTGTTAAAACCCTAATTTTCAAAAATCATCTTGAACTTGTGTGAAAATTGGATTTCAATTTAATTTTCAGATTTCTGATTGTTCTCAGATTTATCTTCAATCCTACAATTCAAATTTTCAATTTCCCCCCTTTTCCCAAAATTCAAATTTCAAAAATAAGTAGTTAGGTCATCAAACCCTAATTTTTAAAATTAATTGGGTTTTGTGTGAATTTCAAATCAATTTCATTTACATTCAGATTTTTAAACTTTTTCCAAGGTGTCCCTATCCATTAGGTTTGACCCTTTTCAAAATTACAATCCAATTCCTCTTTCTCTTCAAAACCCTAATAGGGTCTTATTTTCACATTTGCTCCTTCATTTTGCCCATCTAGAGATCGTAAAATTCGCCAATTTTTCGGGGTTAGCTTGAAAATCATCATAATATCCATCCCTAAAAATTTCAAAAAAAGTTGGTCGGACCATGTGCGTTCCCACCACGGTCCTTGGCTTTTTTTTTTGAAATTTTGGGAGATTGTTATGATTGCATTTAATAGCTTAAATCCAGAAGATTGGCTAATTTTATAGATTTTTGATTCCTCTAGAATCGAAAATACTTTCAAATTCAACATTTCAAATTTCAAGAATTTTTTTTAAATTAAAAGGTTAATTATAGTCTACCCTGATTTTAAAAATTTTGATTTTAAAATTAAGTGGTATTCCCTTGACCCTAATTTGAAAATTTCAATTTCCTTTCATTTTTGGAAATTATTCATCCTCTTCCTCCAACAAAGATTTTGTAATCATTATTTCCTTCCATTTTGCATTACTCAATTTTGTAAGCTTTGTTCCACAATTCAAAATTCAAATTTTCCCTCTAGTGCATGATTTTTACCACTATTAGTCCTGCCTATCTTATCCCTGTTAGAGAAGCATTCGAATTAAGGCTTCCCAAGATTTAATTACCGAGGAGATGGAGCCTAATTTGGGTGACTTCTTTAATGAGGATCATGCTAATTCTTCCCATCCTAATCATTTGCCTATTCACCCCATTAATGAATCCCATGATGAAGAAGAAGCTTTAACTAGGATTTCTTTAGATCAACTTTCCACATTGGACAATCAATTTGATAGCTTTCAACAATTGATGTCCCAAGAATACCCTAATAGTGAAGCTTTTCCCTTAATTGAAGGTCTTAAATGAACTCTTCAAAGTGATAAGAATGTAATTGATATATTGTGTGGCATTGCACATATTAATGATTCTAATGTCATGCCTATCAAGAGTTGTGCCAAAACCCTAGGTTATTCACAACCTTCAACACAAGTCAATTCCTCTATTCCTTTGACTACACCTATGACTAGTATTCCTACTTTCACATCTAACATCATGGTTTCTTCAACTCAAAGTGTCATCCCTACAACAAGTGGCCATGGGGGAAATCCCTCTTCTTCATTTAATCCTCCATCTTTATCTATGTCATCCATGAGTGTTCCTACTACTCCTCAACCAATCAGTGTGACACAAGGGAGCAATTCCTCCAACAACTTTATTCATCCTTTAAGTGTCCCTTTTCCTACCCAATCATTACCAATGTGTACTTATCATAATGTCCCACCACCTTATTCTCACTCCATACCTTCTTTCAATAACATCACACCACCTTCTTAATCACCTATGTCTAACATCAATTCTTCCACCGAAATGACAATTAACAATCTTGCTCAAATTGTGTCTTCCTTACAACAATAAATTACTTCCATGAGTCAATCCAAGTTTAGTGTGCCCACCTTTGATGTTGCAAGCCCACTTTCTCTTGATATTGTTAAAGTCATGCCACCTAAACATGTTGAGATCCCTCAATTGGAACTCTATAATGGAAAAGGCGATCTTCTTACGCATGCCAAAACATTTGAAACCTTGTGTACTGATTTTGCTTATGATCAACAATTTGTTTACAAGAACATTAAGAGATAAGGCTTTACAATGGTATTGCTCTCTACCTTCTTATACTATCACTTCCTTTCAACAACTAGCAAATGCTTCCATCCAACAATTTCAAAACAACATTGGTCCTAAAATCACTTTGACTAATTTAATGCATTATAAACAAGGTGTTAAAGAAAAAGTGATTGATTTCATTGGTAGATATAAGCATTTGTGTGCTCAAACTTCTTTTCATTTACTTGATAATGATATTCAAATAATTTTTATTTCTAATTTGCAAAAAGATATTAGGGAAAATCTTCTTTTGTCTGAGTTTACTTCCTTTCTGTAGTTGTGCGCAACACTCCACAATTATCAACTAGTTGTGAGTCAAATGGAGCAATCCAATCCTATGGCTCTGAGTGCTAAGAGGGAGAGTGTTCAACAAGCATTTGCGAAGTTCAAACCAACAAAAAGATTCATCAAGTTCAATGATCCAATCAACAACAACCATGTGAATGCTACAATAGGTGTGCCTTCTATTTCTATTTTTTTCCAAAGAGAAAGACTATTTACTCCTTTGAATGAATCTTTACATAGTATTATGTCTCAGTTGTTGCACAAAAATGTTATAAAACTTCCTCCTATAAAACAAATTGATCCTTCCAAACTTGCATCTCCTTATTTTGATAACAATTCATTTTGATTTCATCGTCAACCTGGTCATGATACTGAAAAATGTTTTGCATTGAAGAATAAGATTCAAGACTTGATTGATAATAATACTATATATGTGGTAGGTCTGAATGATAGAGGGAATAAATTAGTAGCTCCTTCTAATCAAAATCTTAAGATTTTCACTGATCCCTTGCCATCTCATACCTCTAACATTATTGAGATTATGCCTAATTCTCTCTCTTCTGAAGAATTCACCTGTATGGCTCCAAACTTGGTTAATATGGTAGAAACATAGGATATTCCTAAGGATCCTTATATTACATTTTACCCTAGTAAGAATATTAGAGCACCCAATGGCCCTTTATACATAGTTGAGAAGGTTAAGGATATCGCTTGCCGTGGTGCCCTGATTGATCCCTCTTGCATGGTTAATGTCATAACTGAAGAGTATATTTTCACTTTACGATTGCATAAACCAATCTATGATGCTTCTAGTGTGGGTGTGAATTTATTTGATGGCTTCTCTTGTCCTACCATTGGCTCTATCACCCTTCCTATTGAAGTCCATACTAAATCCATGGATGTTGACTTTGTTATCATAACATCTTTTGAGAAATTATGTGTGAAGTTGGGCTATCCTTGGCTATATTCCATGAAGGCTATTGCTTCTCCAATCCACAAGTGTCTGAAATTTCCTCACAGTAGAGAAATCATAACTGTGAACCATAGCTTATTTCGTCCATCTGAAAGAAGCCTTGGTGTTCCTATTGATTTCTTTTGGCCTAAATAATTTCAATCTCTTCCATTGAGGAGTGATGCTTTTTTTCAATCTTATCAAAAATGGAAGAACGATATGATCTTATCCTTAAGTCAACCTATATTGCCAAACATTCCTACTATTCTTCAAGATGAGGTTCTTCCCCTCTCAGATAGAACTAGTCTCCCTCCTAAGGAAGATTGTCCACCTACCCCTATGGATGTGACTTTACCTTCTCTTAAGGAGAACACAATATTGTGAGATTTTTCCAAGATCAAGAGCTCAATGAAAAGTACAATAGAGAGACAAAATAGATGATAGGAATAAACTATATTCTATCAAGATGAAAATACTGATCAACTTGATCATCAAGCAATCAATCAATTGTTAAATACAATGAATATGAGCCTGCTTATATAGGCAAGGCTATATGGATATGTGAGCACACAAACATGATATGTGTTAGGTCCCAGAGACAATTGAGAGGGGGGGTGAATCAGTTGTCCAGTAAATTCAACCAAAATTAACTTAACCAAAACTTAATGCTTAATGTCGGTAAACCAAACTTTATGCCGATAGATAGTTTTATCAGTTAATTAAAGTACCGGTAAATATTAATGCATGAAATAGAAAGACAATAACATCCACAACACATAACACAAATATTTGTACGTGGAAACCCTGTAAGGGGAAAAACCACAGTGGGAAGCCTTACCCATAATCAAATGATACTATTGCAGATAGTAGATGTGTACAATATGGAGTCTGCACATGCAGAAAGGCCATCTGCCTAGAGCTCACTGCTCAATCACAAAATGGGAGTCACACTGACTACAATTGTATGGTTAAATCCAATGATAATGTACTGCTTAAAATAGCATCTTCATATGTTGGATTCAGTACTAGTTTAGCTCTGATTATCTTCACAAAAACCTTCCTTCAACCTTCAAATGATGTCTGCATGTATAGCTCTACTTATTTTCGCATATACCTTATTACAATTCCCTTTTTCATTTGCATATCAATCTCACAAATGAGATATTACATTTATACCATAACCTAAGGCCAATTGAATAGGTCGACTCACTAAAATATATTACAATAAAATCAATTAATAAGAGATGCATCATGTCGGCTCAATGTGTTTACAATAATAATAAATCATCTCCATAACATGTTGTGCTGATCTGGAATAGATATGCTTGCCAGTGCATAACCTGGACCTATTTGCCAGTAACAACAAATATGCAAACTCAAATAAGCCAATAACCAAATTGCCAAAACCAAGTGATCAAATAATGTCTTCGACATAACCAAGTAGTTTCCAAGTCATTCCAAGTGTTGGTGAACAATATAACCTGCCGGTGAACCAAATACTGGTGACTATGCATAAGTCACTGACTTGTCGGTGAACATAACAAGAATCTCCAAGTGCTGATAAGTGTTGACAAGTGTTCTCAAGTGTTGACATCAATGACAAAACCATATCAACATATTTAAAATACCAACAATCTCCCCCATTGGCATTGATGGCAACACAAGAAAAACCATCAAAGTGCCAAAACAGAAATGCCAAAAACCAAAAACCAACAATCTCCCAAAGAGATCATTAACCAGAAATGAAAATACATAATGTCTCTCGCCAATAATATTTTTCCCAAAAAGATATCTCTCCCAAAAAAAATTTCCATAATATCTCTCCCCCTTTGACATCAAATGCCAAAGCAATACAAAAACCAAATTAAATACAAAATACCAACTCATTACAAAATACCAACTACTCCCCCTGAGAAGTAGCTCTCCTCATCAATGCCGGGAAAAAGATTTCTCTGTTAGTTCTGTCGGTTGATGACAAACACCAACTGTCTTAGTCTCTATTGGTCGGGGTAGGACTCCAAGCTGCTCTCTGAGATATTCAAAAGTCTCCTTAGGCAAAGGCTCTATAAAAATATCTGCAATATGCTCTTTAGTATTTACATAAACCAATTTCACTTCTTTGCTTCAACATTCTCTTTCATAAAATTGAATTTGATAGAAACATGTTTAGTCTTTGAGTGAAATATCGGGTTCTTTGATATATTAATTGCTGCCATATTATCACAATAAATAGTTATAGGTTCCTTGCATTTTACCTTTATGTCCTTCAACATTTGTTTGATCCATAATACCTGTGTACAATTTGTAGCTGCTGCAACATATTTTGATGCTGCTATTGATAGTGATGTACAGCTCTGTTTCTTTCTTAACCATGAAATTATTCTGCTACCAAGAAAAAATGCTCCGTCAGTGGTGCTTTTTTTGTCATCCACATCTCCTGCCCAATTAGCATATGTGTATGCACATAAATAAAAATTTTCATCTCTAGGATACCATAAACCAAGATTTGTAGTGCCTTGTAGGTACCGAAAAATCTTGAAACAATACATACTGCATTCATAATATCAGGTCTTGTTTGTGTTAAATACAGTAAACCTCCTATCATAGATTTGTATCTAGTCAGATTAACAGGTGTTGATTCATCCTTCAAAGATAATTTATCAGTTGTAGTCATAGGTGTGCTTACCAGTTTATAGTTTTCCATGCCAAATTTCTTTAGTAATTCCTTCAAGTACTTAGATTGACATAGGAATATACCTTTATCAGTTTGTGAAATCTGCAATCCTAAAAAGAATTTTATCTCCCCAATCATAGATATTTCAAATTCTTGCTGCATTTTATTAGAAAATTCTTTACACAGTCCATCTTCTCCTCCAAAGATTATATCATCAACAAAAACTTCAATCACCAAGATTTCATCATTAGTCACTTTATAGTATAGATTGTTGTCAGCATTACCTTTAGTGTATCCAAGCTTCAAAAGATATTTGTCCAATCTAGCATACCAAGTTCTAGGAGCTTTCTTCCATATAAAGCTTTCCTTAACCTGCAAACCATATCTTTGTTATCTGTCAAAGAAAATCCATCAGGTTGTTCAATATAAACTTCTTCTTCAAGATCTCCATTCAGAAATGCACATTTAACATCCATTTGATATACTTTATAGTTTTTGTGTGCTGCAAAAGCCAATAAAAGTCTGACTACCTCAATTCTAGCTACTGGTGCAAAGGTTTCACTGTAATCAATTCCTTCTTTCTGTGAATATCCCTTACACACTAATCTTGCTTTGTTTCTGATTACCTTACCATCTTCATTAAGTTTATTTCTGAAAACCCATTTAGTCCCAATTACATTTTTGTCTTTAGGCCGGGGAACTAATGACCAAGTGTTATTCCTTTCAATTTGTTCCAATTCATCTTCCATATCTTTAATCCAATATTTATCTTCACACGCCTCATTAATTTATGTAGGTTCAATTTGAGAAATAAGACATACCTCTTCATTTGCAAATCTTCCTCTAGTCATAACTCCTTGAAATTTGTTTCCAATTATATGATCTTCAGAGTGGTTCAATCTTACATACCAGGGTGTTTTTACTTGCTGCAGTTCTTCAATAACTGTTGAATCCTCAGATGATGTCAGTGTAACTAGATCACCATTCTGTACTAGTGTACTCATAGTAGGTTCATTTGTGATTATCTCTATTGCCAGTTCAGAGTCCATGTACCTTGAATTTCCTCTAAACTGTTCATCAATCTTCACATTTGCACTCTCAACAATTTTCTGCAATCTCTTGTTAAAACATCTATATGCCTTGCTCTTAGATGAATAACCAAGAAATATTCCTTCATCACTTCTAGGATCAAATTTTCCAATATACTCATCTATTCTAATATAACATTTACTTCCAAATATTCTGAAATATTTAGAGTAGGAGTATTACCAAACCATAGTTCATGAGGGGTCTCATTGGTTTCACCTTTGATGTGAACTCCATTGAATGTATAAACTGTTGTATTAACCACTTCTCTCCAGTATATATGAGCTAGGTTTTCTTCTGATATCATACTTCTGGCTACATCCAAGATAGTTTTGTTTTTCTTTTCAACAACAACATTCTGCTGAGGTGTCCGGGGTGCTAATAGCTGTCTTTTGATCCTATTCACTTCATAGAATATATTAAATTCCTTAGATGTAAATTCACCTCCTTGATCTGATCTCAAATGTTTGATTTTCTTGGTAGTTTCATTCTCTACCATTACCTTGAATACTTTGAATTTCCCAAATGCTTAAGATTTCTCCCTAAAAAAAGTAACCCAACACATTCTAGAAAAGCCATCAATGATTAGCATAAAATACCCATCTCCTTGTATACTTCTAGTTCTTGCTGGACCACATAAATAAGTATGAATTAAGTCAAGAAAATTGTTAGATTTCTCTAGAATACTCTTGAAAGTTTCTCTAACTTGTTTTCCAAATTGACATTCCTTACATACCGGATTGTGAGGTTTAACAATCTTAGGTAAATCTCTTACTGCCTTAGTTGTACTAATTTTCACAATGCAATCAAAATTTACATGACAAAATCTCTTATGCCATAACCAACTTTCATCAATCTGAGCAATCAAACATGCTTTCTCATTGTTATTCAAATTAAAGATATTACCTCTAGTTTGATTATTGGTTGCAATTTCCAAACCAGTTATGTTTAAGATTTTGCATTTACCATTCTTGAATTGTAACTGAAATCCTTTTTCAACTAATTGACCAACACTCAAAAGATTATGCTTCAAACCTTCAACATGGTAAACATTATCACTATTGTGCTTACCATCAAATGATATAGTTCATTTTCCTTTGATCACACAAGCTTTATCATCTCCAAATCTTACTAGATCTCCATTGTAATCCTAAAAGGTTAAGAATTTACTCTTATCACCAGTCGTGATGTGAACATCCTGAATCAATAATCCATCCATCCTTATCTTCAAATTTAGCTGCCAGGGCCTTCTCTATCGGTTGAATAGTAGGTGCTGGTTGATCTTCTATTATAGCAACAAAAGCCCATCCATTGTCTATCGGATCCTCACCAGAATCATTAGTGACTCCTTCATCAGCATAATAACAAGATTTGTCTGTATTCTTCTTAAACTTGTATCTCTGATAATTAGGGTTAGGCTTATATGTTCTTTTAGCTTCTTCTCTTAGTCTTGCATGTCTATGAGGACATCTAGAAGCCATATGACCAATCTTATTATAGTTAAAACATTTAAAGGGTGCTTTACCTTCATACTTACTTCCAACTGGACCTTTAGGCATTTTTCTTGCAAATAGTGCTTCAAGCTCTTCAAGTTCTTCATTTTCTCTCCTGCTTTCTTCAAGTTCTCTTCCATAAAAGGCTTTCCAATCAGATTTCTCAGATGATGATGATGATACTATAGATGACGATGATTCTTTGAAAGCTAAATCATTCTTAATAGTAGCAACATGACCAAACTCCTCAAGTTCAAAAGCTGAAAGTTTTCCAACCAAAGTGTCTCTAGATACTGATGCATTGGGCATTGTTCTTAATTTATTTATAGTAGTAAATTTCATTTTATATATCGGTGGAAAAGCTCCTAAAACTTTAAAAACCATCTCATCTTCACTTAAGGTTCCTCCACAACATTGTATACCCAAAACAATTTCATTTACTCTTTCCATAAAAGTAGAAATTCTTTCATCTTCTTCCATTTTCAGATTTTCATACTTGACCCAGAAGCATTCAAGTTTTGCAATTTTGACTCTGGAATCTCCTTCATTCAATGTTTCCAATTTGTCCCAAATAGATTTAGTAGTAGATCTATCTAATAATCCCATGACTTGTTGATCTGACAATGCGCTCAAAAGTGCTTCTCTTGCTTTGCAATCATTTTCCTCATCTTTAGCCAAGTTTGGTGGATTAGGATCTTTAGCAATTCAAATGTGTCTCCATCCCGATCTTCCATATGCGATAGTTAGTTCCATCAAGTTTCAAATTGTCCTTCCTGAAATAGTTAGAAGACATTGGATCTCCTCAAGTTGTTAAACTTCTGCAAAAAGAGGACTAAGCTTTAATACCAATTGTTAGGTCCCAGAGACAACTGAGAGGGGGGGTGAATTAGTTGTCCAATAAATTCAACTAGAATTAACTTAACCAAAACTTAATGCTTAATTCTTAATGCCGGTAAACCAAACTTTATGCCGGTAGATAGTTTTATTAGTTAATTACAGTACCGGTAAAGATTAATGCATGAAATGGAAAGACAATAACATCCACAACACATAACACAAATATTTATATGTGAAAACCCTGTAAGGGGAAAAACAACGGTGGGAAACCTTACCCACAATCAAATGATACTACTATAGATAGTATGTGTGTGCAATATGGAGTCTACACATGCAGAAAGGCCAGCTGCCTAGAGCTCACTGCTCAATCACAAAATGGGAGTCACACTAACTACAATTGGATGGTTAAATCCAATGATAATGTACTGCTTAAAATAGCATTTTCATATGCTAGATTTAGTGCCGGTTCAGCTCTGATTATATTCACAAAAACCTTCCTTCAACCTTCAAATCATGTCTACATGTATAGCTCTGCTTATTTTCGCATATACCTTATTACAATTTCATTCGTATATCAATCTCACAAATGAGATCTTACATTTATACCATAACCTAAGACCAATTGAATAGGTCGGCTCACTAAAAGATATTACAATAAAATCAATTAATAAGTGATGCATCAAGTCGGCTCAATGTATTTACAATAATAATAAATCATCTCCATAATTGTCGTGCTAATCTGGAATAGATATGATTGTTGGTAACAACAAATATGCAAACTTGAATAAGCCAATAACCAAAACTCCAAAACCAAGTGATCAAATAATGTCTTCGACATAACCAAGTAGTTTCCAAGTCATTTCAAGTGTCAGTGAACAATATAACCTGTTGGTGAACCAAATACCGGTGGTTGTGTATAAGTCACTGACTTGCTGGTGAACATAACAAGAATCTCCAAGTGCTGATAAGTGTTGACAAGTGTTGTCAAGTGTTGACATCAATGAAAAAACCATATCAACATAGCCAAAATACCAACACATGTGGCTCAATAAGAAACAAGGGTAGGTAGGAAATAGGTGTGGTAGGTAGGAGAAACAATATAATTTTCCACATGAGGTGGATCACCCACCAAATGTGGAATGTAACAACAAGATAAAACCATAAAAGGTAGAGATTCTCCTACACACACTATCCCAATGTGGCACAAACACCCAAGTGTCTCATACCCAAACTACTATGAAATGCATGTACCTAAGTAAACTTAAGCAAGGTGTAATAATATCCAACATGAATAATTATTTACACCAACACCCCCCCTTAAGTGAAACTTAGGGGAATGCAATTAAGTCTACAATGAAACTAAGCAAAGAAAGATGGGTCTCGGCTACTAGGCCATGTTAGGTACCCATGTACAAATGCAAATTCATGCAAACCAATGCAATAAAATTTCTCATAAAGTGGAGAAAGAGAGAAAAACCCAATGGGAAAAAACCCTCCCCCATAAGAGAGATGAAAACTATACAAGAGAAATCTCATAGAAGTATGTGAGGAAAAAGTCCCCCCCATATGAGAGAAGAAGAGAAGCTAGATAGCCCCCCCTCAATGTAGAATCAACACCAATGGTAGAAGCTCGAAGATGAATGAAGAAACCGTTCCACAAATGTTGAAAAAAGTTCCTCCCCTTGGGAAGAAACAAAACTAAAGGTGTATCCATGAAGTCTCCCCAATCATGAAGGGAATATGTAGGAAAAAAACTCATGATGAATGAAGTCTCTAAAAACTTCTCAAGTGTCCCCATGTCGATGCTGAAAGGTACCCCCTCCAAAGGTGGTAAAATGCTCCACGCTGCTGAAAAAAGAACACCAAGATCTAGTGGAGAAGAATGTAGAACAATATCCAAAGACTCACATGTCTCCTCAAATGATATAGAGACCTCCTCCAAGTGTTGTACAAAAATATCCACAATCATGTCAACCTCGAAAGAAGGATCGTGTTGAGAATGCACAAGAGGGTTAGAGTGTTCCCTCGCAACAATCAAAGAAGGATCATCTTCATCAAAGAGAAGATGAATATCATCAATGATGTCTCCCAAATTTGCAATGTAGGACTCCACAAAAAACTTGCATTGTTTGTCAAGTAGTCATCCCAATGAACTGAAGCTGGAAGACATGAAATATCCTATTGCACTGAAACACAAGAAGGAAAAACTATCACACTAGCTGCATCATCAGGTGCAATAGGTGGTGTGATATCTATAAGAGGAGATGAAATAGAAGGCTCAAGAATGGGGTCACATGTGAGAACACCCAAGTTAAAGTACCCAAAGTCCTCCTCAAAATTTGAATCATCAACATAGGAAGAATCAACCTCATCAATAGGACCAAAATGTGAAAAAAGAGTACAACCAAGATGCATGATCAACCACCCCAGTCACAATGATAGCTCTAGTCTCGAAGTCTCTAATGGTAATTGAATCAAGTGTGAACTCCATAGTTTTCCTAGTTGCCCCATGTGTGATTTGATAGATGGAAAGAAGATTGTTTGTCAAGTGGGGCACACACAACACATCATTAAAGGAGTTATCCCCAATGGCAATAGATCCTTTCCCATTCACATCCATGTATGTATGATTTCCCATCAAAATATGTGGAATTTGGCAATGCTCAAATCTAGAAAACATAGACTGGGAAGATGCCATATGATGAGAACCCCTGAATCTAGAAGCCATTTCCCTGAATCATGACTTGTAGTAGCACAAAGAGCTTGTCCCTTTTCTTTATCTGTCCCAAAAGAGTGATCCTTTCCTTTATCATTGGAAGAAGAATCTGATGTAGACATTCTAGAAGGTAGGTTGATTTTGTTCTTCTCAAGAAAATTCTTCAACTCATCAATATCCTTCTTGTAACAATGATGTTCATCATGTCTCGACTTCTTACAATATGCACAAAAAACATTGTCCTTATATGATTTCCTCTTAGGTGAGGATGTAGAATCACCTTGTTGTGGAGAGGATGATTGTGCTCCATCTTGTTGTGGTTTTGACTTAGGTTGCTTTTGGTTCTTATCTTTTCCTTGATTTATTTGATTCCCTTTAGTAGCCACCAAAGCTTGTGACTTTGAATATTTGAGAATCCCCATCTTAGTCAACTTAGATTGCTCAAGTATCAACATCTCTATGAATGCATGAAATGAGGGAGAAGTGTAAGAGGAACCTTGAGCTAACCTATGGGTGTAAAAGCTAGATGCAAAGGTTGTATACTCTGAAGGAAGCTTGTCCAACAAGTTATAAACTAATTGAGCATCCTTTTTGTCAATGCCACAATCCTTTAGCTTTTCTCTTAGCTCATTTAATTTTGTGACATAATCTTGGATTGTATCAAAATACTTGGGATCCAAAGTTGTGAGTTCACTACCAAGATTGTAGCCCTTAATCTCATCAACTTGACCATACAATTTCTCATAAATATCCCAAGCCTCTTTAATTGTAGCACACTTATCAATGTGAAAAATGAGGTCATCTGATACATACTTTCTAAGAGTTCTAAGTGCCATAGCATTCTTAGTGAGCCATTCAATTTGAGCATTAGGATCAGCCTTAGGATCAAGTGGTGCTATTATAGTTCCATTTACATAATGAATAAGTCCTTTTTCCATTAGTTTACTCCATGCCTTTATCTTCCATGATGCATAATTATGAGGAGTTAAAAGTGGAAATTTAGGAGAACCCATAGCACCAAAATGAAAAAAAAAAGATAGAGAGAGGCACAATCACACAAGACACCCCCCCCCAAATTACTCAATCAAGAAACCCCCCCCAAAATGGTGATTTGACACTTTATACTTAGTGCATATACAATGGGCCACTTGCAAAACAAGGTAAGGTGGACTTCTGATTTCAATCTTACAACTACCTCAAATAGGCTATAAGAGACTTCAACAAATACTGCAAGTGATCTAAACTGAAATCCAAGCAAAATGCAAGTACCAAATAGGCCAAAAAAGACCAAATATTGAAAGAACAATATCCACTCAAAATCACTACAAATAAATGGCAGATTATGAAAGTAGACAAAAAATTATGCACTTTCAAAAAAATGGCACCTAAAAAGGAGGTCATATGACCCTAAACGAAGCCTCTAAAGTTGCAAAATATGGGATTAGACAGGTACAGTCATGAAAATCTGAAAATTCTAAAAACTCCATCCATCAAAATCAGAAAATTCCTCCACCATTGCGAAGAGCACAAAATTATAGCCCATTTCAAAAACAATTTCACCAAAAAAGGAGCCAAAATGACCAAGATATGGCCATTTGAAGTTGGACTGCAAAACTGAAAATGCAAATGAGAGGGGGGTTTAAGAAAATTCAAAATACTATTGATGTAGTGTTGATGTCAGTATTTGACAAACTTAAATTTGATGCCCATCTAGCCGTCAAAAGACTTCACCTCCACCCATGCGTGCCGTCCGTATCATATGGACATGCTGATGTGTCAAGTTGTGATTGGATCCGTATTGTACGGAAATGGTGACGTGGTGAGATCTGGTTCATCCGTACAGAGGGTGTGGCAGTGAGCTAGCGGGCTTGCATGGCACTATCATGGCAGTCGAGGTGGCGCTGGCTTGCAAGGTGCTAGAGGGGAGTTGGTGGCAAACGACGGTGAGCCGGTGGGCCTGCATGGTGTTGTCGAGGTGGTGCCCCGTGGCACTTACTTGCAGGGTGTCGGAGGGGAGTCAGCAGCAGTTGGTGGCAAACAGGGAGTCCACCATGAAAATGACTATGGGGCCCACTAGGACAGTCGTCGACATTGGTGGGGCCGACAGGAGCACGATAGGCTGGGGCATGGGGAGACCAGGCGGCAAGCTAGAGCCGGAGGTAAGTGCAATGAGTACGAAGCAGTTGTGGAGCACGAGTTTCCAGGCAGGGCTGCGGGAAGGGGTGACCAGACCGGCCAAAGTTGTAGATGTTGGCGGGAAGGACTAGCGGTGGCGACTTAGGAGTAGTGCTGGTATCGGTTGGGTGGTGGTCCCACAAACCCTGCAGAAAATTAAATCTGCAGACTACGTATGGTGGGGGGTGATGTAAATTGATCCCACCACAAAACAAATATTTTTTTTATTTTATTTTTTAATAAAACTTTTCGAAATACAATAACCCCTAAATAAAAGGATTTTTTGCGAATAAATGATGCATATAATTTTTTATTTTTTTAATTAAATTTAGCAGAAAATTAATTTTTATTTTTTTAAAAAATTCGTACAATAATAGCAAAATAGGGGGAAACAATTACCAAAAATAGGCCAACTTTATAGTTAAAATTTATGGAAACAGCCTCTCAGACGCAACCGTGATGTCCAAATCACCATTAGATGCCCCCAAAAATAGCACATCCTCAGATCCAAAAATTGAAGCCTCCAAAAGACTAATCAAAGAAGCCCTTCGGGCTCTAATACCATGTGAGATTTTGCCAAGATGAAGAGCTCAATGAAAAGTACAATAGAGAGACAAAATAGATGATAGGAATAAACTATAATCTATCAAGATGAAAATACTGATCAACTGGATCATCAAGCAATCAATCAATTGTTACATAAAATGAATATGAGCCTGCTTATATAGGCAAGGCTATATGGATATGTGAGCACACAAACATGATATGTGGCTCAATAAGAAACAAGGGTAGGTAGGAAATAGGTGTGGTGGGTAGGAGAAACAATATAATATTCCACATGAGGTGGATCACCCACCGAATGTGGAATGTAACAACAAGATAAGACCACAAAAGGTGGAAATTCTCCTACACACACTATCCCAATGTGGCACAAACACCCAAGTGTCTCATACCCAAACTACTATGAAATGCATGTACCTAAGTAAACTTAAGCAAGGTGTAATAATATCCAACATTAATAATTAATTACACTAGAAAATATTCCTCCTAAGGTTAGATCTATACCTCCTCCTCATGATGGACATAGTCTCCTTCCTACACCTAATATTCCTCCTTTCTATGGTGCAGTTCCACCTCCTTCCTCTTTTCGAGAGAAGAGGCTTGCTTCTCCTATTGTTCAACCAAAAATACCTCAACCTAAACCTTCAACTATCAAGGAGAGAAATATTCCTACTTTTTCAAGTGTTTCTCCTCCTTCTCAATCTTCCACTAAGACTTGACAAAATCATTGTGCGAGAGAATGCTGATGAAGATGTTGTGTTCGAGCTCGTGAATCTATCCCTCAAAATACTCATTCTCCTCAAACTCCAATAATTGACATGATTCCCTTTTCTCCTAAGCAAGATGTTCAACCAACATCTCCAAATCATAAGTTGCATAAAACATGTGATGGTTTTACTCCTATTCGTGTTCTTGCTCCTCTTTCTCTAAAATTTGATGAAGAAATGGATGAAAATATTATTCATAATGGTAATACAACTCCTAATTCTTCTGACAGTGAGTATGAGTATGTTGATGTACACAAGAATTTATCGGATGAGTTTTCACAAACCCTAATCCTAGCTCCTAGAATCAAACAACGTGACTTACAACATGAGCATAGTCCTTGTTTGGATCTTGTGATAGCTCCATTTGTTATGCTCGATGTTGCTCCTCTAGCATGTTGCTCACCTTCCCAAAATAGTGATCAACAAGATCGGGAGGCAGATGTCATGCTTGATTAGCAATATTAGCACTACAGATCTTTCTCCCTCTCCTTTCTTTCTCTTTTGTGACCATTATGTTAGCATTACACACTCCAATGAGAATTGTAGATGATTGAGGGTATTGTCATTGATTGAAACCTTGCAATCCTATGGCACCAGTAGGCACCAACACTGACAAACTTTACCTCGGTAGATAGTTCACCAACAGTGACAAAAATGATTACCGACACCCTAGTCGACAGAATTTTTATTATTGTATTTTGTATTTATTTGTAATATCCTTTTGTAAGCCGACAAGGCGTATTGTAATAAGACTCACATATAAGTATGAGATCTTGTAGATCATTTTAGATGCGGACATGGGAAGATTATTTGCAGACGTAATGTGTGAATATTAAGGTAGATTTTGGAGTAAGGTTTATGGTTGTTGTATGAGCTTAAACTGGTACTGAACTTGGCATAGCAGATGCTGAACTAAAGCAGTACATTATATTGGATTTGCATAATCCATTTTCTAAGTTAGTGAGACTTCCTTTTGTAATTAAGCAGTGAGCTTTAGGTAGTTGGCCTTCCTGCATGTGCAGGCCCCTATTGTAAGTAATATCCATTCATTGGCCAGTGAGTGAATATTGTGGGTCACAAATCCCATCGAGGTTTTTCCCACACTGGGTTTCGTCATTAAAAATCTTGTCTTATGGTGTTCTTTCTATGTTGTGTTTATTTTTCATATTTACTGCATTAATTCTTTCTTATAGGTACACTGTTTTGGAATGCAATTTATTTAATAAGGTCAGAAAATCTATTTAGCGATTAGATACTGATTCACCCCCCCCTCTCTCAGTTTCTTTGGGAATCCTAACAATTGGTATCAAAGCCTGGTCCTCTATTTTCAAAAGACTAATAGCTTGAGGAAGATTCTGACACCGATACAGATGGATAAGTTGAGAAAGCAATTAGAAGGAGCTCTTGTGGATTATGATGCAGAAAAGTTGAAGAATATCAAACTTGAAGATGATCTGAAGGCTGCACAGGAAATCATACAAAGACTTCAGGAGAATCTTACTATTGCTAGAAACAAAAGAAGATTACTTCATGAGAAGATACAAAATGATGATGATGAAAAGGAAACTCTTAATAATCTTGTAAGCAAGATTAAGCAAGAAAACATGACCTTGAGGAATGAGATGCAAGATATGACTATGAGATTTTGTAAAGACACTGAAGACAGAAAGAATAATGAAGATGACTTGACTAGGAGAATCAATGATGTTGGAACTGAAAATCTAAGACTCAGTCATGAAAATGATATGTTAAAGACAAATCTGATTCACTTGGAACATGATAAAACTGAACTCATGAGACAAAAGGATTTCTTGGAAAATGAGTTGGCTACTGCAAATCAACACAAAGAGAAATTCAAGAAAAGTTCAGAAGAAATTGATGATATGCTAAAAAATTAGAAACCTAATGGAGATACTAATGGACTTGGCTTTGAAGTTGGTGAAAGCTCTAGTACTGCAAACAATCATGATCACAGTAAACCAGTAAGACAACCTAATGCCTATAAATTTAATGGGAAATGCTTTAACTGTAACAAGTATGGTCATAGAGAAAATCAGTGTAGATCTAGAAACTATCAGAACACTAATGCACCCACCGGTCAATGTTCAAAATGCAACAAAATTGGTCATAATTCAGAAAACTGTAGAATGAATGTAAGATGTTATGTTTGTGGAAGATTTGGAGACTTATCTAATCAATGCAGAACACATACCTGCATAGGATATGGAAAGGCTATTCAGAAAAACAATGTGACTTGTTATGCTTGTAACAAGATTGGACATATTGCAAAATTTTGTAGAAGTAAGACATCACCGACAAATAATAAAGGACCCAGTTTGAAAGGTAAAGAGAAGGTTGATGAGGTAAAGCAAGAATTTTCAAAACAATGGATTATAAAGAGAGATCAAAATGTTGATGAGACTATTCCTTCACCGATAGAATAGAGTATCACTCCACTGGTAGGAGATTATTCATCTAACTGAAAAGAAACCCTTTGGGGGTATGACAACTAATTGAAAATCATGCTAGTTTTCCCTCGGTTGATGGTAAGAAGATGAATTGCTTCTTTATTGACAGATGTGTTAAGTTTCACTTAACCGACAGACATTTATTGTGGTAGTTGAAGGAAAAGACATTATAAAGAAAGTTTTTTTCACTCTTTTTCACTCATCGAGCATTCAAATTTCCTAAGAGAGCAAAAAACCCGAGTGAAGGCATCCACATTGAGAAGTGAAGCAAAATCTTTCAAGCATCCAAACCTAAAGGTAGATTAAGGTATTTATCAATGGCTTCCTCCTTTGCTCCTGAATTCATTGCAAACCCTACTGTTGTTGAAGTGGTTAAATTCCCTAGGCCCGTATTCAAAATCATACCCGAAGTAGCGAAGCAGGATGATACCCTAGGTGCATTCTCTAAAATCCCTAAAGGAGTTGCATATGCAGAAGACCCTAGGATATACATACATTATCATATTGAGGAACTAGGTGCTGATGAAATCATGAATATGTATAAGAATGTCATTTGTGATGAGAATGGTGTTGTGAAACTGGAACATAAAATCATAAAAACCCTAGGTTTTGTGGAAATACTTGATATTCTAGATTTCCCTAAGGAAGTTGTGAGGATTGTACTCAGTAGAGTTCATGGAGAATTCTTTTGGCTTGATTTTATCCATAGGATCACTAGAGAAGCAGTAAAGGCAGTGTCTGGCTTACCTTCCACCAGTAGCAGGCTTGACAAAAATAAGAAAGCTCCATATAACATTGTGATGACATTAACTGGTGCAACCCATGATAGTAGATCCTTGAGAGTTAATGATGTGAAAGACATAAATGTTAGATTCATTAGCATGATACTAGGATACAAAACTACACATGCTAATAGATTAAACTATGTTTCTAGTTTATGTATCAAGAGTGCTTATGATAAGGTGAACAGTGATGCTAAGATAGATATATGTGAATGGTTGAAGGATGAATTGATTGACAACTTGAAGAAAATCAAAGGTGATAAGAAATGTACTTTCAGATTTGGTAATCTACTTGTGTGCCTAATGCTATATATTACAAAGGAAGTTCTCAGTATAGGCAGGAAAGAATTTGGTTTTGACATACCGGTAGGTAAACAACTATTGGATATCTTTATCGGCATGGGAACTAAAAGGGAAAACAATATAATTGAATATTTCCAAGCATTTAAGGCTAGAATGAAAACAAGGGAAAGGCTACCTCAGGACATTGTTGACAAATATCAGGAAGAAATTGGTTTTGTTATTAAGAAAGATGAAATCTAGATGGAGGCAATGGTTCCTAAAACTATTTGGGTGACAAAAATAGTTTATGAGGCTGATGTAAACATAATTGAGACATATGCCAAAGCCCTACTTGAAGCCCCTAGAGAACCTGAAGAGAAAATATTTGGTAGTGATGAAACCATTGAGAGCAAGGTACAAATACTTAAACCAAGGAAGAAAAGAGAGAAATATATCAGGAAAGCAACTAAATAAGTGAAAGAGATCAAGGAAAATGTATTGAATATCATTGGTATTAAGGAAAGTGACTTGGAAGGGTTACAACCAGAAGCTCACCTTTGATCGATTGGAACTTCATCTGATAGTGAAATCCCAGCTGAGTTTAAGAGAGTAGAAAGGAAAAGAAAACCTTCATTGGCACCATCTCCTGCACCAAAGAGAACAAGAAGGAAACAACAGGCAATAAGGCCACCATCAAAGAAAATGACACTAAGGAAGAAGAAGGAAAAACAGGTTATTTCTCCTTTAGACAATCTTTTGAATGAAATAACAGATGATGGAAGCTTGTCTAATGTAAGTAAACTGTATGATACTTTTACAAATGAGGACAAGGAAAGCATAGAAAATAGTATCATTCTACACCTAGATATCTATAAGAAATTTTTGATAGAGGTTGTAGATGATCTGCCCAATGACTTGTATAGATGACTTGATGCCAAGAGGCTAGCTATTATGGAATTGGATAAGAAAATAAAAGTTGAAAAGCTACTTGTTGTACACCCTGTTAAATCAGTAGAAGAAATTGATGAGTTAATAAGTGAGGCTAACAGGACAGTATTTTCTAGTGGTCACCAGCATGTATCCTTAATGGTAGGTAGAGTTAATGAAATCACTGAAGAGACAACAGATAAATGGGATATCTTCTTTGTGGAGAAAGAGAAGCAAGAAGAAATCAATAGACCTAAAACATTTAAGGTATATCAAAAGGATAAGGACAAAGGTAAAGGCAAGGTAGGTGGATTACCCAACATAAAAGTAATAGACAATTTGCCACCACCTCCTTCTATCACTCCACCAATTGAAACTATTGACACACTGGCAACTGAGGATATGGAGACTACACATGAGGATACTATAGATAGGAATTTGGAAAT
Source organism: Cryptomeria japonica (assembly GCF_030272615.1). NCBI lineage: Eukaryota > Viridiplantae > Streptophyta > Pinopsida > Cupressales > Cupressaceae > Cryptomeria > Cryptomeria japonica. The sequence continues at coordinate 740,915,319 of NC_081413.1, forward strand.
CATCAAAGCAAGTAACAAATTAGACTAGCTCAATCACGAAAAACTAAATTGCAATGACAAATCCTAAAAACATTCAATAGAGACATGAAAATAAAACATTCAAATCAAATGCAAACCATCGCAAACATGAATGTCTCCTCTAGAATTCTCCATTGTCCTTCTTTCTCCTTCAAATTGCTTTGTTTGTGGATCTCACCTACAAGTGCATAAGCATGAGATGAAAGCAAGATTAACAAGACTGCATAAAGATACTAGAAGCGTGATTGACTGATCGATCAGGGGGGGGGGGGGGGGGGGCATGATTGAAGAAATTCATCCAATTTATAGATAAATTGGAGAAAATAAAAGATTAGCATGAGGAGATTTGAAAGGAAATTTCAAATCAAGAATGACAAATATGACAAATTATGACAATATTGACACTTTCTATGCAAGATTGATTGATTGACAAATTATGACAAAATTGACAAAGTTGCTATGCAAAATTGATTGATTGACAAATTATGACAAGATTGCTATGTCATTCCCATGAAATTAGGGGAAATATTAGAAAAATAGGAGAAAATAGAAAATTAGATGAATTGGAAATTAGGAAATTAGAAAATTGATGAAAATTAGAAAATTTAGGAATTAGGAGAAATTAGAAAATTGGAAAATTAGGTAAATTAATTAATAATTTTTCATTCATTAATTAATTCACAAAGAGAGGAGGAATTAGTTAGCCAATTAAATAAATATTTAATTGTGACAAGAAGACTTAGGATAAATAAATAAATTATTTAACCTAGAGGGAGAGATGACAAACAAGACTAAATGAATAAATCATAAACCCTAGAAGATGAATTAGAAATGCAAGAATGACAATTAGGTCTTGACAAAAGATAATTAATGTCAATTCGATCATGATTCTGATTAACAACAAGACCAATGCTGACAAACAATTTGATTGATAAATTTGTCAATTGACGAGGAACGATGACTACTTGCTCCAAATTGACAATATGAGAAAGATGATGATCGATTTGGCAAAACGACAAGATTGAAAATGACAACGATCGATGACAAATCGATTGCAAGATGACAAGATTGAAAAGGACAACAATCGATGACAAATTGATCACAAGATGATAAGATTGATAAGAGGACAAAACCCTAATTCCATCACCGATTAGGATTGACGATGTCAAAGTATGACAAATGAGCACGCACATTGATGCGACAGGATAAGATTGACCAAAATCATGACTGAAGATTGTTATCGACAAGAACAAATTTGAACGCGAGACAGATGAAAAATGCAGAAGAGAGACTCGATACTTGCAAATGATAAAGACCAAGTGCTCTACATAGAAGAAATGTTAATGCGACCCAAAAACCCTAAAATAAGGCAATGCGCCAATGTTAAAGTAGGACTCTGCAAGTGTTGACCATTTTTAGATGTCTACATTTTGCCCCTCTTTGAGACAATGCGATTCTAAGCATTGTTTCCAAGAACAATAATGAAAATGCCCCAGATAATAACAATGACATATACATGCCTCCTCGAGGAATTGGCCGGAAACATCCAGAAAAGAGGCCAATTGATCGATAAGAATGATAGAAAATGATAGGAGCAAACTGACTGACAATCGGGGATCGGATACACAAATGACAAGCAATTGAAGGCATAAAAGACCGCGACTAGCATAAGATGGAGAGAGTGCATGTCCATATATGCACTGACAAAGAGCTATAAATGAGACAAAGAGAGTGAAAAGAGCTCATTTGCACTAGCCAAAGAGGAGGATTTGTTGCTCTGGAAAAGGACACTTGCAGAGAGATGGCGAACATTCCAATGGTAGATCACCTTAGGGAAAATGTATGCACCTACAGACAACAGAACGATGCAGGAGCAGCGATATGTATCTCAAAAACCCATATTGTCAATTTCATGAATTTGACTTGCTTGCGGGACATTGCAGGGCCCACAGGGAACGAAAAGAATGACTTCTGCACCTATGTGGGTGCATCCTGCGCTTGTGTGGGATGTCCTGCACTTGTGTAGGGTACACAGGTGCAAGTTGATGCTACACAGGCACAGAACAGGGTACATAGGTGTAGTTGTACACTGGGAACCCTAATTTGACCAAAAACAGCATGCGAAGGATCCCGAAAAGGGGGATAAGGGTAGGATGGGTCAAAATAGATAAAGAAAACCCTGATTTGTGGATGAAATGAGGAAATGTAGCCCATAGGAGGAAACCCTAAAACTGACAAAATGTGCCCCAATTGTGATGCAGAGTCGACAGTATCCACTGATTACGCGGGAGAACCGACTTGACTGCTTCATGTTATGACATAGACTCAGGAGCACAGACAGAGATACATTAGTAGGACTTGGATTATACTATATCGCATTCATGCCCAAGATTAGGGTAAACATAGGACTGCTTACCGCATTGGCAGAGCGATGGCATTTAGAGACCTCCTCATTCCATCTAGTGATTGGAGAAGCGACGGTGACACTAGAGGATGTATGGGGTATCCTCCGCATTCCGATTCATGGGGAGATGATAGAGTATGACCCGGTGATAGGGAGAGATGCTTTGTGTAGATTATTTGAGTGTGACGCAGATGATCTAGATATCGTAGAGAGGGAGATTAGCTGGGAGACCATGGCATCAGAGTATGATCGGTGATATGTAGTGATAGCAGTGGTTATAGCATGCCTATTAGCAAGGGATAGATGAGGACATGGATTCCCTATTGGATGGGGAAGAGTGCTAGAGTGGATGGTGATAGAGGGTACTGTATACGCATGGGGACCATGCATGCTCACAATGCTATATTTTCAGTTGCATCAGATAGCATATCAGGGAGTTCAGACTTTGAGTTGTGGAGTCACACTATTACAAGTATGGGCATTTGAGCACATAGCCATATGTCGACCGATTGCAGAGAGATAGGTATTACCACACTGACCATATGTGTACTACTATGGGGGAGCACTGAGATAGGGTCCTTTTGGATACATATTGTATTGGTGACATGAGCTAGACAAATTGAGAGAGTTCACATGGAGGCCATATCTTGATTGCCCTGGATGGTCAGATGATAGTGATGAGCTACTATATTGCAGATAGGAGAGATACCTGATTGGGTGACCAATGAATCACCAGAGAGTGATTGAGATGTACCTGCCAGAGAGAGTCAGATGATAGTTCAGAGAGAGGCAGGATGTACCTAGAGGGACTACAAACTTTGCCCGGTCTCACAAAGAGATGAGTCAGTGGGGGAGGATGATTCGGCCACACATAGCATATGCTGACTTCACACAGCTATAGCAGAGATAGTGGGATTGGAGGTCAGATGTGGTGGACGCCGGGATGAAAGAGGAGTATGAGCGATGGTTTGCACGACGACGGCCAGTGCCATTGACAGATCCTGATATTCTAGTACCAAGGAGATAGGAGGACTTCCCACTCACTAGAGAGGATGAGGATAGAGATGAGGATAGAGATGAGGATAAGGACAAAGAGGATGAGGGGGATGACGAGGATGGAGATGATGAGGATGAAGATTATGAGCCAGATTCAGCCGATCAGGAATCATTGCAGGATATACCCATAGAGCCGAAGACAGCTAGGATAGAGGAGATGGAGATGTGCAGGGCTACCATAGTGAGACAACATGATCACATTGCGACATTAGAGAGACAAAATGCTATCTTGAGGATAGAGCGGGATCAGTTCAGAGTAGAGATAGCCAGACTTACAGCGACTTGAGATACAGCAATAGCCCAAGCACAGCGAGAAGAACAGAGAGTCACTGAGTATATTGGGTCTATTAGGGATGCCAGTGCATGTGAGATGGTACAGATGTTGGTAGAGACCAAAGAGGAGATACGCCATTGGAGGACACTATATGAGAGTGCAGTTCCACTAGAGCAGAGAGCAGTGTCATATCGGGCACGATCGAGGACAGAGAGTAGGCCACGCTCTTGGAGGTCAGTGAGCAGCATGGGGGTGAGTAGACCTTTGAGACCACCACAGCTAGGACCAGGGGCAGGAGGGACATCATCCTTGAGACATGGCAGGGATGAGGAGGACAGAGGGAGCACCCAGTGACAGAGGTACGTACTCCTTATGATAGAGACATATGTAGTGTGACATTTATGTAGTCAGCCTGCGGGCCATACTTACGACAGACAGTCCAATTTTGTACTCTGATATTATTTTGATATATGATATGATATGCATCTATATGATGGGATGCAACGATTTATGGCATATGTTTACTTTCCATGCATGGATGTCTTATACACTGTTTATTGTGGAACATGTATGGATACAGTTTTATGTGTTTTTGATGCATGTATAATATGAAAATGGATAAAAATGCTTGATATAATGTGAATGTACTAACCAATGAATGTAGGATGCAGCTTATGTGTTTTGGAGATCGGAGAACTAGATCGAACTGACTACCTGAACTGACCAAAGAAATGTTAGTAAGAAGAAATGAGACAGAGGACAATTAGAGGCAAAGAAAAACTTTCTTTCACCAATGCACTTTGTAGGTGAGAACCTTTATTTAATGTAGCAAAACGGATGCAGAGCATCATGGCATTGAAGGCTAGAGCTGAAACGCAACCCTTTTTGCAAAAGATAGACACATCGCACACAAGGAATGATTGAAGCATCCTAGGGTGCATACATCAAGGGTTGAGGTATGTGTGGCATTCACAAAGTGAACATACTTATCACAGACACCCAATGATATAGTTGCCCCAGTTTGTGACAAACATTCGACAAACAACAAACACAACAAAAAAACAAAAGGGACCATGAACCATCCCGGTTACTCTAAATCACTCAATGACATCATCGAGCAACATAGGAACATGATCAAAGCCAAAGATAAATCAATAAATGATAAGACTCGCTAAATCCAACAAGTCAAACAAACATCTTGATCTTCATTGTCAAAAGTTGAAAGTGTTGATAGGACAATCATGCTATCTAGTTTCAAGACATGTGGTACCCCGTCTAAGACAGGACACAGTCTGGTTTCGAGTATAGCACACCCTGTATAAGACCCATGATAGTAGTGACAAGGACAAATGATATTGATGTTGATTGAGTGATATGACAATTTTAATCAGTTTGAATGTCTGGTTTGATTGAAAAGTTCATCTATTAATGCGTGATTTGCAGTAAAGCGCAGTGTTGTGATTGAGAGTCGTTGGAGGTATGCTTAGCGATCTGTCTATGCAAAAAGGCATCATTTATTGCAAAATGCTTGTTTTTGGATTTTAATGTTTTGAAATTTTTTTGATCATTTTTTTTCAGGACTTTATTTGACTTTTTAGGGATTTTTTCAGGACATTTTTTTTTTTTTTGGATTTTTTCAGGACATTATTCGATTTTTTATGATTTTTTCAGGACTTTATTTGATTTTTGTGTAATTTTTTCAGGACATTTTTCAATTTTTATGATTTGTTTTCAGGACATTATGTGATTTTTTTTTGGATTATTTCAAAACATTTTTCAATTTTTTTTAATTATTTCAGGACATTTTTCATTTTTTTTAAATTATTTCAGGACATTTTTCAATTTTTTATTTTATTTTTATTTTACCCCCAGTGTCTAGCAAGGCAAGGAATATGACAGGTGAATAAATAGGCTTGTTTAAATGATGGTGGATAGAGGGAAGACAAAGGCCTTTTATCATGGAGACAATACGAATGCAATTTTCAAGGGCTATTGCATGATGAGACAAGAGACTGGATATGACAATGTAAAGCAGGAACATGGCATGAGGGACATGTCAAGAGGTTTTTGAAACTATGTTTAAATTTTGCATCCTTATGTCAGATCAAGATCAAGGAATGAAAAAGAGTGTATGGATAGGATAAGCAAGACCAAGAATGGATAAGGGACATGGACTGAAGGTCGGGATTGGCTAAGGGATAGTGGCAGAAAGTTGCAATAAGCTAGGGAATATGGATGAAAGGTTGTAATAAGCAAATGGATAAAGACCAAAAGCTATGATGGACTAAAATCTACAAACAAGATGCATGATGCTCATGAATATCCTCAGCCTTGTCAAGATCAAATGTGGAAAAAGGAAATGGACATGAGGGACAATAGGATAATGGAGGAGTATGACATGGTATGATACGATAATGAAGGGCAATAGGATATGAAGGAGGAAACCTGCCCCCAAGTGTGGTGTGCAAGAAGTTCATGGATTATGCATGATGCCTGTTTGCCAAGTTTTCATCACGGTACTTGCCCAAGGCGCCTGTTTGCCAGGTTTTCACTAGTGGACGAAATATTTTTTCCTTTACTTTTTTTTTCTTTTGTCTTTTTTTTTCACTTTTTTTTTTTTGTATTTTGACTTTTTCAATAGAAGATGGACACATGATAGGGGATGGAAGAAGAACTCAAGTGTCCTTTTGTTTTTGGATAGTATCCTTGAAAAAAAATGGACCATGACCTTTAAAAGCATGCTCAAAGATGTTGGTAGGATAAGGACATGGAAAAAGAGATGAAACTAAGGCAAGGATTTATGCAAAGAATTGAACCAAAGGGATCGAAGGATGGAAAATATGAATTGGATAATGGATAGGGTATTGGAAGAACTGTGCTTGAGTGGATAGAAATGTTGGCAAGATTGACATTGGCACACACCTTGAGGGGTGGTGGACTGATGGAGGAAAAATGTATTTTGGATATTGAGATTTGGATGGAGGAATAGCTTGGGATTTTGGGACATAAGGGCCCAAAATGGATGAATAAGGTGATGAAGGAATAGACTTGGAAGGTTTGGATGGAGGAATAGCAATTGTAGATGCCAATTGTGATGTTTCTTTAGGCTTTTGTGCTTCAAGGAGCTGCTTAGGGATCCACATGGTTTTTTATTTTTCATGCTTTTGTGGTTCCTTGGAGTGCATTGCTTGCACAAGGGATTTAGGAACCCATATATATTTTGACTTTGCTTTATTTTGCTCAGTGGGCCTTTGTGGCCTTTTGGATATTTCTTTTTCTTTATAGATCATATTGTTCTTTGTTTTGACATGTCAACTATATTGGACATGTTGATCCTTGAATACATGTGGATTTTTAGACTTATGACTTTTATACTTGGCATCCAAATTGCTTGGAGGGGGAAAGGAATGCATGGATGGATATGAATGAAATGGAGTTCTTTTGGATTGATGAAATTTACTCAAGGATGTGTGCCTTTTCTGACCTTGCATAGAGGATAGAGGGATATAAGGACCTAAGATGGATGGAAGGAATAAAAGGGAAGGGATATGTTTGGATTTTGAAGGGATGTTGGATTTAGTAGGGGTACCAACATCTTGAGAGTGAGTTGTGTAGACATGACCCTTAAGATCTTCTTTGATATGGAGGGGTTCTTTCTCATGAAGGTCTACTCCTTTGCCTTTATGAATATCTTGACTTGTAGGATACTATTTTCTTTGGGAAGAAGACACAAGTCCATTATGAGGTGGATATGATATGAGAGAAATAATGAGATCTTGAAGTGGATCGGATTGCACCAAAGTGGAAGAACCCATTATGCATGTCAAGGGTTCATGAACATCTTGTACTAACATGTTAGAATCATGAAGGGGATTAGGATCATGAGGGGGACTATGATTGTGTAGTGGACATGGTTCAATGATAGGCTCTTCAAGAGATGGAATGGGAGAAATAATGGGACCATCAAAAGAAATGCGATCTTGGAGTGTATATGGAGCATTAAGACAAGGATCTTGTGGAGGATTTAAAGGAATAATTTGATCTTGACAAGGAGGAAGATCATTGGAATCCTCTTTAAAGTTGCTTTGCTCTTGACTTTTAATGGGATCATAGGAAAGGATGGAAAGGATATCTTGATCTTTTTTAGGAAGTGGAATGCCAATGGGATTTGAAAGGACATTTTTTTCATGAAATGGAAGGGGATCATTTGGGATTGGATGGACTGGGATATCTTGATCTTGCTTGGGGATTGGAGTGTCAATAGGAATTTGGATAGGATGGAAAAGAATAGAGGAATCGTCATGAGTGTCTGGGAAGATGGGGTCCTGGTCAACAATTGGATGGGATGATAAGGTTTTAAGATCTTGATCTTGATCTATTTTAAGACACGTTTCTTCATGCTCTAAATTATCCTCTTGACATGAGGTTGGACTTTGGATATGCATGGAGGATTTTGACAAGGAATCAATGTTTTGGCATGAAGGAAATGCACTTTGAACATTTGTGATGGATTTTGGCAAGGAATCAATGCTTGAACATGAGGAAGAGGGACTTCAAATGGGGTCCTCTAAAATAGGTAATGGCAATAAAGTGCATGGTTGCATTGGGTCTTGTATTTCTGAAACATGACAAGGATGTGCATCATGAATTGGATTATTGTGGTAATCAATTATGGATAGCCCTTGGATAACTGCATCCTTGGGTGTATTGTTTGATGAAGACAATATAGAAGGTTCTTGTGAAACTTCTAAAGGTGTAGGGATAGATGCCACTAGAGATTCAATTTGTTTGTGGGGGGATGAGGCATTGCTAGACATAATTGTATTATCTTGATCTTCCTCAAAGAACTCACCTGGTAGTTTCCTTAAGATCATTGCAATAAAGCCACCTTTCTTTCAAGGTTTTGACATAGTTGTATCTGGAATTTGAACTTGTTTGGCAAGGAGTTGGTTCTAATCTGATTTCATGTTTTGATATTGGACTTGGTCCAATTGTTCTGACATGTTTGAAACTTGGGTTGGTGTGTGCTGCAACCTTTGTTTTTGAATGTTTGGTTGTGGTTGTTGACATTGATATGTTGATTGAACTTTTTGATATTCCACCATTGGTTGAACTATTTGTTGACATTGTATAGTTGGTTGGACATATTGTTGAAATTGGACCATTGGTTGTGTCTGTTGGAAATGTTCAAACTATTGAACAATTGGTTGTGATGGTTGAAAATCTGATTGATAGTAAACACCTTCTTGTTCTTGTTGTGGAGGCACATAATGTTGAAATTGATGTTGTCTCTTTTCTTGAAATTGTTTCATCATCTCTATTTGTGAGAGGAGAGCTGGTATGTCTGATCATTCAAGAAGATATCTTACATCAATTGGCTCAATCTTTGGATTTTGACCTGGAAATTTTCAAAACATTTTAGATATTTGTGATCTATTCTTCTCAATGTTTTTCACTCTTTGTTCCAAAATCTCCTTTTCTTGAGCTAGTTTCTCCTCTAGGTTTTGTACTTGGACATTTACATCATCATGATAAGTTTGATCCAAGTTCTGAGACATGTAGAGATTGGATTGACATGGCTTCGTAAGAAGGTTCATTTCAACAAACATGTCACTATGCAATGCAACTAATGGGAGTGACAAATGCAACCTAAAAGGATGACAATGCAACTTAATGTTTTTGTTGTTTTTTCAAGATTTTGACAAACTCATGAATGCAATTCTAAAAATGAGACCCTTAGGAAATTGAAATGATGTCTAGACCTCAAAGGACAAAAGGACCAAGTGACAATAGGACAAATTGACAATGTCTCACCTATATGCTTGGATACTAAGCTAGGTTTGACCAAATGACATTGATGACAAAAGACAAAAGTTTGATAAGGTCAAGACTTCCTAACAATAACTTAGGGTTTATCAAAGATTTGCATTACTCAAGTATGACAAAACCTAGTTTTGACACTATATGTAAAGGGACAATTACTATGCAAATGACCCTAATATGATATGATAATGACCTAAGCTTAATGAAGAGACCTAAGGTATGCAAATGTGACCTAATGTTATGAGGACAAGGATGCAAATGCAAATGTATGACAATGTCAACCTAAGACAAAACCTAAGGTTGAATGGTATTTCTCTAATGCAAGAGGACACATGCAAATGGATGACCCTTATTGATATGAAAAGGAGTATGACCTAGGTGAAACTTAACCTTGGTAATTGACAATGAATTTGCAAAATGCAAACCTAGGATGAACCTAAATCTAAGTGACATGAATGTTGAGACAAGATTTTGAAAAATGTTTGACAACCATGTTTGAAGGTGTTTTGAACTTTGTTGAATGAAATACTCTTGTGTTTAACCTTGTTTTGAATCAATTTGTCTTGTTTTTGAAATGAGACACAACTCAACTTTTGACAAGCAAAGAAGACAAGATATTTCAACTTAGACTCAAGACAATCATGCTCATTCACACATTTCTTATGGTAGGTAAGGACAATAGGTACTTGAGAGGTAGACTCGTTATGAGATTCAAGGAGAACACATAGATGCTGGACCCCACGGGCTCCCCTCCATGGCACTCACTTCTCAAGGCAGCCAAGCATCAGTCCCCATGGAAATCTCCCCATGGCGAACTTAGTATCTCTTCCAAGTATCCGAACTCCTCCTTCTCAAGCAACTGGAAGGATTTTTGGCCTCTAAATACAAGGTGTTTAATAAGGATTTCTGTTAAGTGTTACTCCTTGTTGTCACGCAAGCGTGATTGAGACATAAGTCCACCAAGATACCAAACAAATGTAGTTGCACAAGCATGATTTAGACCGTGAGGCCCTACTTAGATGTTGATATGAGAAAGAGTCCAAGGGTCATCACTTCCCAAGTAACTACAATTCCCACGTAACCCTTCCTTCAAAGCTTTCACCCATTAGGTATTTATTTATAGTGAGTTAGAATGCCAAGGTACTCTAGCTGTGCTCACTTTGGGTCATTCCCTTCTCACGATTGTCACTTGCTTGCAAAAGAAAGAAAATGGTCGGGAAGGCAGGCCCTCTAAAGGTAACAAATAATCCAAGACATGAGAATGGTATCGAAGATCTGGATTTCTGATCACCCTAAGAAGGATGAGAGCATACTCTCCTACTCCAATGTCAAACTCGACAATCAAAGAAAACACATGTTCATTCCATCCTACTTAGTAATCATACTAGGTGCCTAATTATGAATCACAAACACAAAGTTCAATTGGAATACAAGGCAACCTGCAAAATCACTAAGTTAGAAGTTTGATTTGTTTGGTCTTTGACTAGCGAACCTGCATAAAATTTGTTATTAGTTTCATTCTTAGTCTTCATCACACGTAATGCCAAGGTGTTGCACAGAGGATCAGTACCAAAGAAAAACCAAAATGCAGAAACAGAATGCAAAACAAAGTAATTTGCAAGTAAAAACAATGTTTTTTACCTCTGTTTCTGGCCTTACACAGGCGCAGAATGTCTTGACACGGGCACAGAATGCACTGACATAGGTGCAGATCCCTTTGACACAGGCACAAAAGTCCTTGACATAGGCACAAATCCTTTGACATAGGTGCAGATTCCTCCTACACAGGCGCAGAAGTGCCCAGAAAGCCCTGAGTTGCCCTATTTCTTGGGTTTTCACCTGCAAATCAGCTCAAAAGGCACTCAAAACATAGTTAAGGGGTTAAGTTCACATTGGGTTCACCAAGAAATGTAGATAGGAATTTGGAAATCATCAAAGCAAGTAACAAATTAGACTAGCTCAATCACGAAAAACTAAATTGCAATGACAAATCCTAAAAACATTCAATAGAGACGTGAAAACAAAACATTCAAATCAAATGCAAACCATCGCAAATGTGAATGTCTCCTCTAGAATTCTCCATTGTCCTTCTTTCTCCTTCAAATTGCTTTGTTTGTGGATCTCACCTACAAGTGCATAAGCATGAGATGAAAGCAAGATTAACAAGACTGCATAAAGATACTAGAAGCGTGATTGATTGATCGATTGAGGGGGGCATGATTGAAGAAATTCATCCAATTTATACATAAATTGGAGAAAAGACAAGATTAGCATGAAGAGATTTGAAAGGAAATTTCAAATCAAGAATGACAAATATGACAAATTATGACAAAATTGACACTTTCTATGCAAGATTGATTGATTGACAAATTATGACAAAATTGACAAAGTTGCTATGCAAAATTGATTGATTGACAAATTATGACAAATTATGACAAATTATGACAAGATTGCTATGTCATTCCCATGAAATTAGGGGAAATATTAGAAAAATAGGAGAAAATAGAAAATTAGATGAATTGGAAATTAGGAAATTAGAAAATTGATGAAAATTAGAAAATTTAGGAATTAGGAGAAATTAGAAAATTGGAAAATTAGGTAAATTAATTAATAATTTTTCATTCATTAATTAATTCACAAAGAGAGGAGGAATTAGTTAGCCAATTAAATAAATATTTAATTGTGACAAGAAGACTTAGGATAAATAAATAAATTATTTAACCTAGAGGGAGAGATGACAAACAAGATTAAATGAATAAATCATGAAACCCTAGAAGATGAATTAGAAATGCAAGAACGACAATTAGGTCTTGACAAAAGATAATTAATGTCGATTCGATCATGATTCTGATTAATAACAGGACCAATGCTGACAAACGATTTGATTGATAAATGTGTCAATTGACAAGGAATGATGACTACTTGCTCCAAATTGACATGATTGAGAAAGACGACGATTGATTTGGAAAAATGACAAGATTGAAAATGACAACGATCGATGACAAATCAATCGCAAGATGACAAGATTGAAAAGGACAATGATTGATGACAAATCGATCACAAGATGATAAGATTGATAAGAGGACAAAACCCTAATTCCATCACTGATTAGGATTGACAATGTCAAAGTATGACAAATGAGCACGCACATTGATGTGATAGGATAAGATCGACCAAAATCATAACTAAAGATTGTTATCGACAAGACCAAATTCGAATGCGAGATAGATGAAGAATGCAGAAGAGAGACTCGATACTCACAAATGATAAAGACCAAGTGCGCTACATAGAAGAAATGTTAATGCGATGCAAAAACCCTAAAATAAGGCAATGCGCCAATGTTAAAGTATGACTCTACAAGCATTGACCATTTTTAGATGTCTACAGATACAAATCCTGATTCTAAAGTTTTGTATACAATGAATATTGATACACAAGAGGTCAATATTGTGGTTGATAAGGAAAAAACTGGTGAGAAGAAAGATGTGGCTACTAAGCCACTGGTTGACAATATTACAATTAAAACACTAGCTGATAATGTTGAAATTGGGGTTGAGACACAACTTGAGCAAAATGAACAATCAGTTGATCCCCTAGTTATTGAAATGGATACTGACAATATCATTAATGCAAACATTGAAAAACCTATAGAGTTAGAGAGATTGGATGATAACACAGAGAAACCAGTTGAGATATTGACAGTGGATAGTACAGAGGTGCATACTAAGAAATTGACAGTGAATACCACTGAGCCATCATCAGAGAAATTGACAGTAGAGAGAACATTGAAACCCACTGAGGTACAGGTTGAGAAATAGGAAGACAAAAAGGTTGAGTCACAAGTTCATGCGGAGACAATACTTCTGGCAACAGCTGAGAAGCCTAAACCTTTGCTAATAGAAATGCAGACATAAATTGACCTACTAGAGGTCAATTCAAGCAAAGAGGTTACTCACACTAGCAGAATGCAGATTGTTAAGGTAGTTGGACAATCATCTGGTTCTTCCATGATAGAATTCAGACCAACTAATGTGACAGAGGTATTATTGGATTCAATTAAGAAAATCACAGAGCATAATGCACTAGCATATAAAGCTATTGATGATACCATTCCTATTCTAAAACTGATTGTACCCAAGTGCAATGTGGAAAATAAAGATTCTTTAAGTCAATTAGACACATTGTCTAAGTATATCACTGATAACATATTGATAGTTGAATAGATAAATGAGGAGACATTTTGAGAGAAAATGAATAAGGAAAAAGAGAAATTCTTTGATGAGACAATAAAGAAGTGCATGGGACATATTGACACACTCCTACCAGCACTAAGCAAAATAATAATGGAGTTTAAGGAATTATACAGAGACACATGTAAGACTAATATTTTGATAGTGGATATAGACAAGAAGATCAGTAATGTGCAGAAAGAAATAAATGATATAGTTGACAACATCATTGGTTCACCTGAACCAATATCAATTATAGAGCAGAAGATAGCTGAATTTGAGGAAAAACTTGAGAAATTGCAGAAGGAAAAGGAAAGAATAAAAGGAAAGGCAAAAGATCTAAAATGTAGACTCAGTCGCAAATTGGATTACCTCATCTCTTTAAGGAAAGAGATATCAGAGGAACTTGTTCAAGGATTGAAGACATCGGAAGAGAAAATGCATCACCTCACTGGTACCATTCAAAGAATAGAGGCAACATTGAAGGACAGTGACAGGTTCACTAAGAGCCTAAATTTTGTATTAGCAAACCTTTTTCAGATTGTAACAAACCAGGCACAAGGTTTTAGCTGATAACTACACTCAATTGACATTTTGACAACCTTTGTCATTGATGTCAAAGGGGGAGTAGTAGAGAAGAGAAAAATCCCTTAGAGATCATCTTCTCAGGGGGAGCACATAGTTTTGGTAAGATTTTTGGACTTCAATTTTTGGATACAATTTTGAATTTTTCTCATGGGTGTTGCCATCAATGCCAAAGGGGGAGATTGTTGGCATTACACATTCCAATGAGAATTTTAGATGATTGAGGGTATTGTCATTGATGGCAACCTTGCAATCCTATGGTACCGGTAGGCACTGACATCGACACACTCATGACTAGCAGCGACAAAGATGATTACCGACACCCCAGCCGATAGGATTTTGATTATTGTATTTTATATTTATTTGTAATATCTTTTTGTAAGTCGACAAGGCGTATTGTAATAAGACTCATATATAAGTATGAGATCTTGTAGATCATTTTAGATGCGGACATGGGAAGATTATTTGTAGAAGTAATGTGTGAATATTAAGGTAGATTTTGGAGTAAGGTTTATGGTTGTTGTATGAGCTTAAACCAATACTGAACCTAGCATAATAGATGTTGAACTAAAGTAGTACATTATATTGGATTTGCATAATCCATTTTGTAAGTCAGTGAGACTTCCTTTTGTAATTAAGCAGTGAGCTTTAGGCAGTTGGCCTTCCTACATGTGTAGGCCCCTATTGTAAGTAATATCCATTCATTGGCCAGTGAGTGAATATTGTGGGTCACAAATCCCACCGAAGTTTTTCCCACACTAGGTTTCCTCATTAAAAATCTTGTGTTATGGTGTGCTTTCTATGTTGTGTTTATTGTTTATATTTACTATATTAATTCTTGCTTACTGGTAGACTGTTTTGGAATGCAATTTATTTAATAAGGTCATAAAATCTATTTTCCAGTTAGATACTGATTCACAACCCCCCTCTCAATATCTTTGGGAATCCTTACACATTCTTCTATATGTATCCCTATTCTTCTATTGTTCCCTTAATGTCTACTTGGGGATGATGCAAAGCATTGAGATCTTCTCTTGGTCTCTTTCATATTGACTCAAAATACATCCTCTCTTCCCTTTCTTATAAGGTAGTGTCCTTCTTTGGGGAATGAAGATTATTATATGCATATACATACATGATATACATGTGTTATCATATAGCATACTAACCCTGAGGAAAGCGACACTGCCTCCTCCTTGACGTGGTAAAAGTCTTTCAATCTTGTTTCCTTGTACTTTACCGGTAGTATTGGTGTATGCTTATACTCTTGCTAAAGTGGGGGCTAAATGTATCATCATAAAATTATGACCCTAGCAAATTTTTATTGCATTAGGGTCCTCATGCATGCAAATTTGAATCCTCTAGCCTAATCGGAGACCGGAGATTGGTCAACTTGTAGAAATAGCTTCTTCATTGGCCTCTACATCACCTCATGCACACTTTGCCCTAGATAGGGGTGTGGTGCCCTTGTCCTCCTAGGATAGGGGTGTGGTGCCCCTTTTCCTACCCTATATTGGGGCAGGACCCTTCCTAGGGTTGCATTGTCGATTGTTCCTTGGCGGGAAACTCCCCCAATGTCGGCCCATGACAAAATTCAGATCCACTAACATATATTTAAGGGGCATTCATCCTCTTATTTGCATAAGTGGAAGTTCAATAAGTTGGATAAATCAAAGTTGGGGAGATTCAAGTTGCACAAGAAATCAAGCATTCAAGCATTCTTTTCCAGCATTAAGCATTCTCAAGTCTTCCTTCAAGGCTAGGTGTTGCATTCAAGTCAAGGATTCAACATTGAAGAGGAGATTGATTTCAATATTCAATTCCACACAAGCATTTCTATCAACATTGCTACTACAACCTCCCTTGAGGTGATTTACAATTCATTCTTTCATTTATAGCTACTTGCAAGTACTTTCTTTCATTACTTGGTTAATTCCAAAACTACGGTTTGACCTAAAGGCAAACCCCCAATCCCAACCCATTTTCCTCTCTTTTTTGTGTGTAGGTTGCAGGTGCGCAACAGTACTTTCAGATTTGAGATTCATTTGTAGAGGCGGAAAAACCTTTTTTGTTTCATGGATTTTTCGGAGGACTGTGTACATTCCCGCCACGGTCTGGGCAACTTTTCCTCAAATTCGTAGGGCGACTTTGTATCAACATATTACTACCAGATCCAGGTGCACAACTTCATCCCATATTATGATCTCAAATTATAATCAATTCTTTATCACTTTTGCACTACATAATTCAATCAATTCCTTTCCATTTCCAACAAGGAAGAGGGGATCAACTTGACATTCCAAATTCATTTAGAATTCAATCTATCATCTTCAAGTGGAGAGATTTAATTTAGTGAATTATCCTCTCCTCTTTCTAATGTAATATGGTGAAAAGTGTTTAAATGGTAATCAATAGCGAAACTCTCATCTCTCTTTGAGGGAAAGGGTAGTTTCCTTCTTGATCTAGCATTCACCATTTTTCCACCATTACACCTACGAGACCAATACATATCCATCTTACATGGTGTGGGGTGGTGGGATCCATCACTCACTTCATCTTACTTTGGTTTTACTCCTCATGGGATGATGGGATGCCACATTTTATTACTTCTAAATTCCCCACATGCAACTTTTCCTTCACCCTTTACTATCACGGGATGGTGGGATGCAAGCCCAAACATCCTGATTCTTACCCCACATGGCCTTTTCCTTTCTATCATCACTGTTACGGGATAGTGGGGAACTACTACTCCCCTTACTCCTACTTCCACCACACCACTCTTTGTACAATATTTTAATCCTTGCGGGCTACAACGAGATGCCTTTCATGTTGCCTTATGTGTTATCCCATGAGGTCATTTAACACCCATCAAATTTGTTGCGAGGTCGTGCGATAACCAAATTTTTGCACTATGGTGATCTCCCCGCAGAGTCTTCCTAGTCCAATCTCTTTGACCATTGGATAGCGGGACGACAAACCTATCGCGTTATTGATATCCCCTACCACAAACCAATACAACTAACTCAATATGTTATTGACATCTCCGGTTATATAACCATCATGTTATTGACATCTCTGTCACCTTCTGTAGTTTTGTAGATTGAGATAACCTGCATGTTATGCACTTCACCTATAACATTTGTGTAACTAGCATGATGTATTAAACTTAACTACGAGTGATACTCCTTGTAACTATATGACACTAACTATTGGCATGCTGGCATAACTGATGGAGATGATGGTGTACCGGTAAAGGACTGTTGGTGATGATATATTGATGGACTATTGGTGATGATATAATTGTGATATGATGCTTGATGATCAATTATTTGTGTTGTCATTGATGGAAACCATATTTGTCCATGTGTGTTTATGTTTTTTAAGTCTATCAGTTAAGTCTAACTGGTAATGGATTGAAATGGATTGAGTTGGATAGCAAAACTGCTAAGTAGCAGTGAATCGGTAAGAAGGAACAAAGAAGATGGTTGCGGTAGTGGTCTACATTGTGTCAGGTGTTGCAGTTTGGAATTTGTTCTTATGAAATCATAATGAGTCTACGACATGAACTGCATCATGTTTGGAGAACCGGAAGTCATGTTTGTAATTGACTATTGTATAATCATCTAGGGTTTGAGAACCAGTAACAAGATCTTTGACCGGTGATGTTTTATGGTTTGGCAATGATTCTTTTCATGTTCATAAATTGATGATGATGTGTTAGAATCCATGTGAAGAGATAATATTTTGTTTTGATGTGTACAAGGATCGAATTTGTTGGGAAGCAACGAAGTGATTAGTAGAATGTTTTAAGGGTTTGACAACTTATCAAATCGATGTGCGGTGATGAGTTATGATCATTCAATGACTGTAATTGTCTTGTAATTTGTTGTAATGATTTGTAATTATCTGATATGATCTATGATGTAGATTCATTGCAAGTTAGGGTTATACAATCGACCTAATTTTAAAGTCTATTAAGGTCAACTTTTAGAAGGTTTATTGTGTCAGTGATAAGAGAAGTGTGTATGTGCCGAACCAGATTGAGATGTCTGCATGAGAGAAGAAGATTGGAGCTGATAAGGATCTGTAATAGAAATCTATGAAGTGCTAAGTCCAGATTGTTTATCTGTTGTTTCCTAACAGTTGCAGCAACATTAAAATCCCTTAACTAGGTAGGTCCTAATAGGCCTGATCTTGTAAATCCCTTGGTGCAGGAGCACCTAGTTGAGTAAAACTCCCATTTTTGAGTTTTTAATGCTTCCTTGTTTGTAATGTCTTGTGTTAGGTTGTTAATGTTTTTTTAGGTTATTTGTGTCATGTTTAGTGGTTTTGATCTCATTTTGGGCTCAAGAGATCAAGTTTTGCCTTTCAGGCTTTGAGCTGACAATTTTTGGCAAAAATGTACCAAATTGCCAAAAAGGTCTTCTAATGCCTTCAATATCATTGAAACATGTTTATTAGGTGTTTTTAAGCATGTCTAAGTTGTTTAGACAATTTGATAAGGTTATATTGTCAAAAATGCTTCTTTGAGCAAGAAAAGTTGTCATTTGGCTTGAAAAGTTGTCAAAGTTGTCATTTTTGGGTTTTTCTTGAAAAATGTAGTTGTGAAAGCCTCCTATCCATAGAGTGCTTGATAACTAATTGGATGGACTATAAAAAGACCTCCCTTTTCCTTGAATAAGGTTGGTGATTGTATAAGCAAGAGCTTTTGAATAAAATCATGAAATTTTGGCTTTTATAACTGGTTTTTCTCTCCTTTATGTAACAGTCCATACTGTACCTTCTTAGTCCATACTGTACCTTTGGGAGGTGTGCATAACAATTGTATGATTCTCTCCAGTTGATTGTTGAATTGGTTTCTTTTGGAAATTGGATTGTACAAAAGTATTTTCAAACTGTGTGCTTGCTGCCCTGTCAAGGGTTTGAAGCTCTAAAATATCACCACTTGACTAATCCAGGTTTGGGATCTTAATTATTCAAGTTGGAAATCATGTATATACTATAAATATGCTCTATTTTGTGCCAAAAGTTTGGTTGGAAGAAGAACTTGAGCGAATACTAGGCAAGTGTCGATTGCTTGGCTAGTAACATGAACAAAAACTCAAGATTTGCTCCCAAAAGCAATTTGGAGTTAACAAATGAATGAGGTAGAGGTCTGGACATGTGACCAAGGTTGTTTGGCATAATCTTGAAGTGTTAGAATAGCTTGTTCCATTTAATCATTCTCATTTTGTAAACAGAATAGTGAGTTCACTGTTTTTGTGAATTATACTTGTCAAATGCTCATGGAATGCTTCAAAGGCATAATCCAAGCCTTGTATTGAAGAAGGAAATGTAATAGGGAAGTGGATTAGTATTTTCAGACCTCCTTGAGGTATAATTGCAGTTCAAACACCTTGTGATGCAGGCCCAAAAATGGAGCAGCAGATATGACTGGTAAAGGGACAGTTTTGACTGTGACAGTGACATTTTACTGTTTTTCTCAATGGTTTGCCAAGTGTTTGGCAAAATGCTTGTCTAATAAAGGTAGGGGAAGCTCTAGTTTGCTATGGCAGAGGTCTCCAAGCAATAGGGGATGATGAAATAGGTTTGATGGAGAGAGTTTATGGTGGAAGCATCCAAACCCTCATGAAACCCTATGTTTATGCCTAAATTAGTGGACAGTTATTAAACTAGTTTGTGAGAGTCCAAAACCAAACAAATCTCTTTGCTTAGACCTAATATACACTAACCAAATCAACTCCCATGGTCAAGAAGCCCATCAATGGGTAATATGAGAAAAATTTGGCCAATTAGGCCTCCACGGGCTACTAGCCCTTTGACTGCATAACACATGAATGACTGTTTTTGTCAAAATGCATGAACCCGATGGCAAGGAGAAGTTTTGGGCTTATGAAATGTTGTGAGAAAATTAACAAATAGTCAAACAAGTGTTATTTGGAACCTTGGATAGTGTGCAACCTCATTTGGGGGTTTTTAACCTTCGTTGGTGAATGTGAGTAAGCTAAGGGCTATGAACTTTAAACTAAGTTTTATTGCCAAAACCTTGAATAAGACCTTGTTGTCACTACATGAACATGTTGGAATTGCTAATGTGCATTGGAAACAACAAGTTAAATGCCAAGAGTAGGGGTTGAGAATGAGTAGTTGAGTGGAGTGAGTAATTTGAGTAGATTGAGCATGGGTGTGAGCCATCACCTTAAGGGGAGTTTATTAGGCAAGTGATACATGAAGTGCTTGGCACTTAACCACAAGACTGAGTTTGTAAACTCATTTAGTAGTCTCAAACAAGTTTTTTGGGTGACAAATTGAAGCACTTGAGTAAATTGGCCTTTTTGAGCACTTACCTAGCAATCTCCCTATCATAGTGGTATCAGAGCCACGTTAAGATTCAAGAGGAAAGGAACATTAGGAAAACATGGTGACTAATGAAGAATTAGCTAAGAAGGTTGAGGGCCAAGAAGAGGAAAATAGGGTACTCAGAGAGAGATTAGATCAACTAGCAATGAAACTAGCTAAAGTAGAAGTCAAAACTAAAGAAGTCCATGATAAGGTTGGAGATCAGGGTAAAATGATGGCTATAGAGGATGAAATTCCCATGCTCGACCCTGTCATTGAGAAAGAACCATTCTTGAAAGCCTTGAGAGCTATGAGTAGTAAAACCTTAGAGGGAGTGGCTCTTTTCAGTGGGAAGATGGATCCAAATGCTCTAATAGAGTGGATTGAAGGGCTAGAAAACCATTTTGAATGTGGAGTGACTGAAGCACAAAAGGTTAAGGTGGCAAAATCAAGGCTGAGAGGGGCAGCCTTAACTTGGTGGAAGTTCATCCAAGAGGAAAGGGTGAAAGCAAGTAAGCAACCACTAGCCACCTGGAAAGCAATGGTAGCCAAAATCATTGAAACCTACCTTCCTGAAGACTATGAAATACAACTTCACTGGAAAAGACAAAATTTGAGACAAAAAGACCTAGATGTCAGTAGCTACACTGAAGAGTTCCAAAAACTATGCATGAGATCTAGAGTAGTAAAGGATGAGAGTATAAAAGTGGCAAGGTACTTGAATGGGTTAAGATGGAACATCCAGGAAGAGATGAGCTTGTTATGTCCACAAATAGTACACAAGTGTTATCAACTAGCACTTAAGGTGGAAGAGAAAGGTAGGAGAAAGAAAGAACAAAATAATAGAGGAAGAGGTAGGGGAAGAGATGGTAGAGGCCATAGAGGCAATTTTGGGGGAAGGAGCATAGATCAACTATCCCAGGGAGAGTCTAAACTTATTGAGCAAAGTGGGGATTCTTAGAGCAAACACAATTATAGGGGTAGGGGATCAAGCAACCCAAGTAGAGGTAGATCTAATGGACCAGGGAGAGGGTCCTACTTCTCAGCCATGAAGTGCTATAACTATCAAAAGTTGGGCCATCTTTCCTATAGATGCCTAGAGAAGCCTAGTTCATCCTATGGTGGTGAAAAAAGGGTAAACTATGTTCAAGAAGATGGAGGTAATACTAGAACTTCAGCATTGAACCACCTAGCTTCAGAAGATGGTGAGAGTTTAATGATCAAGAGAGTGTTAGTGAAGAAGCCACATAGTACAAAGGCCTCAAAGAGAAGAGCATTGTTCAGGATTAAGTGTAAAATCATGGGAAAGGTGTGTAAGGTGATCATAGATTCAGTATCCACAGATAACATCATATCAGAGGAAGCAGTAAGAAAATTGAAACTACCTAGGATACAACACAAGGAGCTATACAAGGTCACATGGTTAAATAAGGGACAACATGTGTTAGTAAATGAGCAAGCCTGGGTAGATTTCCACTTAGGTGGATATGTAGATAGGATCCTATGTGACATCCTTCCTATGGATGCTTGCCACCTACTGTTGGGTAGACCATGGCAGTTTGACCGAAAAGCACACCATGATGGGGAAATAAACTCCTACTCATTTCAGAAAGATGGAGTAATCTATCAGATTCAATCCCTCATTGAAGAAGGAGAGAGCAGCAATAAAGTACCTAACATCTTGTTAGTGAATGAGAAATAGTTCATAAAAACACTAGAAGAAGGTGAAGGAGTAGGATTTGCACTCATAGTGAAACCCAAGGAAGAAAAGGTAGAAAAGAAAGTTGAGGTACCATATGAGGTGTAGCAAATCCTTGATAACTTCAAACAAATAATCAGTGATGGTACACCTGCAGCCTTACCACCTTCTAGAGCCATTATCCATCAGATTGACTTCATACCTAGAGCCTCTTTGCCCAATAAGGCAGCCTAAAAGATGACCCCTAAACAAAACAAAGAGGTAGCAAGACAAATACAAGAACTCTTAGACCAAGGGCTGATTAAGAAGACCATTAGTCCTTGTGCAGTACCTACAGTATTGGAACATGGAGGCTTTGCACAGATTCCAAAGCCATAAACAAGATCACCATCAGACACAGATTTCTCATACCCAGGATAGAGGATTTGATGGATTATTTGGGGGGTGCACAGTATTTGAGCAAGATTGATTTGAAGAGTGGTTACCATCATATAAGAATCAAAGAGGAGGATGAATGGAAGACAACTTTCAAAACAAATGAGGGTCTCTATGAGTGGCTTGTCATGCCTTTTGGACTCTCTAATGCTCCCAGCACATTCATGAGACTCATGAATGAAGTTTTACATGATTTCATTGGCAAGTTTATTGTTGTGTATTTAGATGATATTCTTATTTTTAGTAGGACTAAGGAAGAGCATTTGAAGCATTTAGCTATTGTTTTGAGACAGTTATCTGATGAATAGCTAACCATTAATCTAGAAAAATGTGATTTCTTGAAGCAATAATTGGTCTATCTTGGTTTTTTTGTATCAGGAGGCAATTGAAAATGGATCAGTCTAAAGTTGCAGTAATAACCAGTTGGCCAACTCCTAAGATAGCCAGTGATGTCAGAAGCTTCCATGGTTTGGCATAGTTTTACAGGAAGTTCATCAGGGGATTCAGTGAGATTTGTGCTCCAATATTAGACACCATCAAAGGGGGTGTAAAGGTAAAATTTCAGTGGACAAGTGCAGCCAATAAGGAGTTTGAATTATTGAAAACTAAAGTAGCTACTCAACCAGTGTTCATTTTACCTAGTTTTGATAAGCTTTTTATTATTGAATGTGATGCTAGTAATATTGTTGTAGGAGTTGTTTTAAGTCAAGAAAATAGACCAATTGCATTCTTTAGTGATAAGTTGAATGATGCAAAGAAAAAGTACTCTTCCTATGATTTAGAACTTTATGCATTAGTACAAGCACTTAGGAAATGGAGACACTATCTTCTTCCAAAGGAATTTGTTGTATACTCAAATAATCAGGCACTAAGTTTCTTGAACTCATAGGATAAACTAAATCATAGGCATGTTAAATGGGTAGAATATTTACAAGCTTACACTTTTACTCTTAAGCATAAGAAAGGTCAGTTGAATAAAGTAGCAAATGCTTTGAGTAGAAGGTTGTTAACTATTCATGAAATTCAAGTTCAGAGCATTGGTATTGATAGTTTCAAAGACTTGTATCCTACTGATGATGATTTTGCTGAAGCTTATAAAGTTTGTCAAGATTTTGAGAATAAATTCCATGGTGCATATGTTGATTTCACTTTGCAGGATGGTTTTTTATTTAGGGGTGGATAGTTGTGTGTTCCAAAAGGTTCTATGAGAGAGAACCTCATTCAAGAGAAGCACAATGGGTGCTTAAGTGGACATTTCGGTCTCAATAAGACCTTAGAGCTAGTTCAAAAGTTCTATTATTGGTCTAAGATGCAGAGAGATATTAGGAGGTATATTGAGTAGTGCTTGGTATGTTAGAAAGCAAAAGGTAATTCCTCTAATGATGGTTTATATCAGCCTCTTCCCATTCCACATAGGCCTTGGGATTGCATTAGTGTGGATTTTGTGGTAGGATTACCTAGAACTCGAGCAGGATTTGATAGCATCTTTGTAGTAGTTGACAGATTTAGCAAAATGGCTCACTTTATTCCTTGTAAGACAACACATGATGCAAGTCATATTGCTTATTTGTTTTCAAAGAAGTTGTTAGAATTCATGGTTTGCCAACTAGCATTGTTTCAGATAGGGATGTTAAGTTTCTTGGTCATTTCTGGAAAACATTGTGGAAGAGGTTGGGTACTAATCTCTCTTTTGGTTCAGCTTATCATCCACAAACTGATGGCCAAACCAAAGTTTTGAATAGGTCTCTTGGAAACATGCTTAGGTGCTTGACAAAGGAATATGGGCAGAGTTGGGATCAGCTCACTCATCAAGCAGAATATGCCTACAATGATAGTGTTAACCGGTCTACAGGTAAAAGTCCATTTGAAGTTGTTTATGGTATGCATCCAAGAGGTATAATGGAGTTGAGGGATATCACTAATTTGCAGCATAAGAGTGGAACAACATATGACATGGCACAATCCATGAAGGAGGTTCATGAGCAAGTGAGACAAGCTCTCCAAGATACCTCCCAAAAAGTCAAGGCAAGAGTGGATGCTACAAAGAGAGATGTTCAGTTTTCCATAGGTGATTATGTGATGGTTCATTTGATCAAGGAAAGGCTACAAAAGGGAGTTCCAAGAAAACTACAGATGAGGAGGATAGGCCCTTGCAAGATCTTGGCTAAGTATGGGTCTAATGCTTACAAAGTTGATTTGCCGACTGATGTTTCTTTGTATCCCATTTTTAATGTTGTGGATCTGATTGTTTTCCAAGGGCAGCCACTCAAAGAGATTCAAAGATTTTCAGATGTTTCACAATCCCTTTCTGATCTATCTCTCCCTTCTCTTTCTTTTCCCCAAGCAGAACAGGTTCTAGACTCTAGGATTCTCAAAAAGACAAGGAATCACACCTACATGGAGCATCTCATCAAATGGAAGGACAAGCCTATCTCAGAGGACACATGGATCCCTGAAGTTGACTTTCACAAAGTTGGCATACCTTTTTCTTTTCTGCCTCAAGGAGTCACATGACTTCTTTGTCTTTGGGGGAGTATGGTGCAGGAGCACCTAGTTCAGTAAAACTCCCATTTTTGCGTTTTTAATGCTTCCTTGTTTGTAATTGTAGTCACATAAATCTGTCCACTTAATTAAATGAATACTTAGTATTTATTTGATTATTTAACCATCAATTAATAATTAATTAAATTAATATTTAATTAATTCATCTTAACCCTATTCTCCTATTAATTAAATAAATTATTCAATTTATTTGATTTAATTCACTTAACCAAATTCATACCATTAATTAAATAAATAAATCATATTTGTTTAATTAAATCTTCTCTCACATTTAAATAAATTAATATTTATTTAAATCCCCCAAAATCCCACCTCTCACATTTAAATAAATTAATATTTATTTAAATCCCCCAAAATCCCACCTCTCACATTTAAATAAATAAATCATTTATTTAAATCACCTTTATCCTCCACCCACTTGTATTTTCCTACAAAAGCAAGTTGCACAATTATTTTAAATAAATAATTTATTTAAATCACCTTTATCCTCCACCCACTTGTATTTTCCTACAAAAGCAAGTTGCACAACTATTTTAAATAAATTATTTATTTAAAATCCTATTTATCCTCACCCACTTGAAACCTTTAATGGTTTCCCTTAAAGTAGTCAAACTTGATGGCTTTAAAGTCTTCAAACTTGATGGCTTCCTTCTATAGTCTTCTTAAGACTTTAATGGTTTTCCTTAAAGTCTTCAAGCCTTTAATGGTTTCCCTCAAAGTCTTCAAGCATTTAAATGCTTTATCTTCATTTTCTCATTTAAATAAATTAATATTTATTTAAATATTTATCCAAATTCAACTTACACCATTTAATTGAAATAAATGATTTTATTTTAATTGAAAATACCAAAATTTCTCCCACTTGCATTTTCCTACAAAATCCACTTGTATGCCTAAACCCCTTCTAGATTCTTCTAAACCCTTCCTAATTAGCCTAAATTCATCCCTTAAATATTGTCACATTCCTAAGCAAATTGGAGTCACTTCTCAAAGACTCCAAAGTCTTTGAAAAGCAATTAATGCTTTTGTGTGTTCAACAAATTAACCCTCAAAGTCTTTGATAACCATTGAAGGCTTTCAACCTTCAACCACTTAATCCCCAAAGTCTCCAATAACCATTAATGGTTACCTCAAACCCTCCCACATGTTAAAACATTTGTTTTGACTCAACCTCTACCCAACCCAAAGGTCTCATCAGGCCATTAATGCTTTGACCATGATTATCTCTTAAACATTTGCACAAAGGTTTATCCTTGGATTAACTCTTAATCCAATGGGTAATCTTAATTTAGACTTGACCCTTACCTTCTAGATAACCATGAGGTCTTCTCAGGCCTTTAATGCCTCCAACCTCTTCTCTCAACCCAATCCTATGTTGAAACTTGTCACCATTTTATTGGTGCCAATTGTGCACATGGATCCCCAACTTTCAATCCTAACCCTTGTTAAGATTGCTCAATCTTAACCCTTCATTTCCCTATTTCTTCTATAAATAGAACCCTTCTCCTCAAGCAAAGGAGAAGCATTTTAGAGTATTGTTGTTATACTGGCATTAGCATAGAGCTTTTTCATAGCATCACTATCTACTCTTGCATAGTATTTAGCTTTTCATTTCATATTTGAAGCTTAGTATTAAATCTCAATCCTCCATAAGCATCCATAGTGCAAAAAGCTGCTGAGAGCTACACTCATTTGGGACTTGGAGAGGAGAGGAACAAGGGAGGAGCAACTATGAGCATCTTGATTAGCTATTTCATTCTATGTTTATATGCTTTCTATTTCATGCTTAATATCTCTCTTGATATGCCTGTTTAGGATAATCTTTTGTTGCTAACACTAACGTTTGTTTCTTGTGCTCTTGTGTGTGTTGCCATCAAACAGATTTTCTAATCCTTTTTGCAGAGCATCAGTAATGTCATGTGTTAGGTTTTTAATGTTGTTTTAGGTTGTTTGTGTCATGTTTATTGATTTTGATCTCATTTTGGGCTCAAGAGATCAAGTTTTTCCTTTCGGGCTTTGAGTTGACAATTTTTGGCAAAAATGTGCAAAATTGCCAAAAAGGTCTTCTAATACCTTCAAGAGCATTGAAACATGTTTGTTAGGTGTTTTTAAGAATGTCTAAGTTGTTTAGACAAGTTGATAAGGTTATATTGTCAAAAATGCTTCTTTGAGCAAGAAAAGTTGTCATTTTGGGGTTTTTCTTGAAAAATGTAGTTGTGAAAGCCTCTTGTCCGTACAAGGATTGATAACTAATTGGATGGACTATAAAAAGACCTCCCTTTTCCTTGACTAAGGTTGGTGATTGTATAAGCAAGAGATTTTGAATAAAATCATGAAATTTTGGCTTTTATGACTAGTTTTTCTCTCCTTTATGTAACAGTCTGTACTATACCTTCTTAGTCCATATTGTACCTTTGGGAGGTGTGCATAACAATTGTATGATTCTCTCCAATTGATTGTTGTATTGGTTTCTTTTGGAAATTGGATTGTACAAAATTATTTTCAAACTGTGTGCTTGCTGCCCTATCAAGGGTTTGAAGCTCTAAAATGTCACCACTTGACTAATCCAGGTCTGGGATCCCACATAATGGATTTAGTCAAGTTGGCAATCATGTATATACTGTAAATATGCTCTATTTTTTGCCCAAAGTGTGGTTGAAAGAAAAACTTGAGCGAATAGTAGGCAAGTGTTGATTGCTTGGCTAGTAACATGAACAAAAACTCAAGATTTGCACCCAAAAGTAATTTGGAGTGAACAAATGAATGAGGCAGAGGTCTGGGCTGTTGGAATTTTTGATGATTATGTTGTGATTGTCATTGATGGACACACACTTGCATTGAGATCACTTTTGTATGTATGAGTTAAAGATCAACCGGTATTTGTTCCAACCGGTATGATGTATTATAGTCTTTAGACTATCGGTGTTTTGCAGAAAGTGTTTACCGATTCGAAGCGATATGATGACCCCAAGTGGTTCAAGGATCTCGAGTGGTACGAAGGATCAAAGTGGCATAACACATATTTCTCAGTCTTCATTTTTGTCAAACCGGCAACCGGTATTTTGTATGAACCATTAATACTCTCTGATGAGTTACCATCCACCGATTGTTTGATGGTGTCGACACGTTAACGGTGCTTTTTGTGTCATGTTACAGAATATGTCTAGATGCATTGAACCTAGGAAATTGTATTGTAATCCTATTGGACTGACATGAAATTAGATTCCTTTATAAGGACATCATGTCTAGGGTTTTAGGTTGTTGCTAGGGTTCAAGGTGGTTGATGAGTTAGAGAGAGTGTGAATGAGTTGAAGACTGAAGTAATGTTGGAATGCAATAGGAACGAGCTATCAAGGATCTAACCAAGCAATTTGTGCTATTTTCTAGATCACTCACTTGTTGATTACTCACATCTTTGACAAGTCTAAAGCCCTTAATCGGGTAGGCCCAAAAGCCTTTGGTAAATCCTCTAACAAGGTGGTTCACATCTATGGATCTAAAATCCTCTTGCAAGGTAGTCTTTAATCGGACTTATCTCCTAACAGAGATTGAGATTCCTAACAAGATCTGTTCTGGTAAAGAACATTGTATGACCTTAACTGGTCTAACCTTAGCCTGTCTGGTTCCTATTCTACAGATAGTTACTTGTGAGTTCCATCTCACTGTGGTTTTTCCCATTTGGATTTCCATGTCAAAATCTCTTATGTTATGGTGTTTGTGCTTCTGTGGGTGATTGCATTATTTTCTATTTGGTTTGCATATGTGCTAACTCATTTGTTTGCTAAACTATTTTACTGGTTTACTATTAGTCTAGTAAAGTGTTTAAGTACATTGATTTTTGGCATACTAATTCACCCCCCCCCCCCCCCCGGCTCTTAGTATTCATCAATTGGTATCAGAGCCTACCTTTCTATAAGTCTAACCACTTGGAAAGAGATATGGGGGAATACACTATGAGGGAACTTACTCATCAGCTCACTCAGTCTGAGCAAGCCTATGATGATCTTATGGTCAACTATAAGGCCTCTCAAGCAAAAAGGAGAGAACATGCTGAAAAATTGATGGAGCTATCTGAAAATAGTTCTTCTGATGAAGAGGACATGGAATCCCTAATCCAAGAAGTAGAAAATCTAAATGAATCCAATTCCAACCTGAGAAAGGAGTTGGAAGGACTAACTATTCGAATGTGCCAAGAGCTTGAAAAATGGAGGAAAGCTGAAGATCTAGTTAAAGAAAAAGATCATGAAATATCCAAGGTGAAGCAAGAGATCAGTGCCCTAACTGCTCAACTCCATGTGAGAAAAGTGGAAAAGGAAGACATGCAAGGAGAATTGAACATGGCCATCTCTGAGAATACAAACCCGATGGAAACAAATGCTGCTATTTCCAAAGAACTCTTTGAGTCAAAGGAAATACTTCATAAGTTCAACAAGAGTACTATTAAGCTAGAGCAAAAGCTTGAATCAGCCAAACCTATCAAGAATACTGATGGAATTGGTTACTCCAATCATGGGCAAGGTGAGACCTCTGGTGCAAATGTTGAAGCATCAAAGAGGCAACCGACATTCAAAGGTAAAGGTAAGCAAAAGTTCAAACCTATTTTCTTTAACTGTCTTAAAGAAGGACATACTGCTAATGTATGTAGGAGTAAGGTTTATAATAATTTTCCTTATTTTCTAAATGATAAGCCTAGATCCTATAGATTCAATGGTAATTGTTATGCATGCAACAAGTTTGGGCATAGAGAATCTGAATGCAAATCTGTTATGAACAACACTGGAATATATCCTCAGAGGACTCAAGGAGTTGGTCCGAAACCTTTTGTGAACCGGAATCACAACTGGTTTAATGCCTTTAATTATTAGTCAAGAAGTAGTAGCTATCAAGAAGCAACCGAATGGAGAGCAAACTATTGGATTTTCCATGGTCATGGTCACATAGCTGCAACATGCAAAAGGAAGAGTGGAAACATGAATAATGGACCTTGGAGAGCACCTGGAATGGTCTACTATCATTGCAACAAACCAGGTCATTTAGCAAGATTCTGCAGAAGTAGAAAGAGTATATCAGATGATATATCGGTCACTCTGGAAGGAAAGATTGATATTGACACTGTTCAAGTAGATATGAACAAAACTTGGAAGAAGAAACCAGAAATGTTGCAAGAAGAACCGGTTTCTGCACCTAGTGTGGAAATCACGGAACTGACAAACTAAGCATCAGAAAAGCTTAGGGGGAGAAAACGGTGAAATTTTTTGAACCCCCGGTTTATACTAGTAAAAGACCTTAATTGGTATGTGATACCTGTCTTTTGGCAGAAGACCGAAAATGGTAACAGGCAAATTAGGGTTTACGCCCTAATGGTGGAGCATTTATTACGGTGGGTGAGGAATATGTTTAAAAGGAATTTTCAAATAATTTCTCACTATCATTTTTTGAGAGAAGAAGTTTTTCAAGTGCAGAGTGAAGAAAAAGTGACTTGTGTTGTGATTCAAATAAATCTTGAAACCCTGAAGAAGATTTAGAAGCAAATATCAAACGGTCAAAAGAAGAACTCAAAGCGGTGATTCAGCAATCGACAAAGTGTGAGGTGAAGTGGAATTTGCAAGCCCTAAATTCTTGATTTCTGAAAGGTATTTCTCAAGTTTTCTATTTTACCATGGCTTCCGCATCTCATGATAGTTCTAGTGCAACTATTGATTCTATGGACTTCATACAACGAAAGTCAAAATATAATGCCTTGTCTCAAGTACCGGCTAGTGTTATAGTAGAAGAAGGGATTTTTTAATTACATAGAATGCAAAATCGAAGACCTAGGGTCTCTTGTGATCCATTCTCAGCTAGGTTTATTATGTGGGAAGGATAAAAAGATCAAACCAGAGTATAGCATTTTGGAGAAGAAGAAACTTCATAATTTGGTTTACTTCCTAGAGGATTTCATAGATGACCACATTAGAATCATTCTAAGTGGAGTTCATGGTGACAAGATGTATCTTGAGAGAACACATGATATCACACCGGAAGCGATTCATGTCGTCACTAGTTTCTGAAATACAGGGGAAGTGCCAGCCCTAAGGAAGGTTAGAAAGACTGAAATGTCCAAGCTCACCGGATCAGTGAGTGACTCACATGGCATGACCGTCAACTCGATCAAGGATGATCTGGTCAAGTATGCCTGCATGGTGATAGGCTACCAAACGTTCTCTGCCAGCAGAATTAATTCTATCTCTGCTGCAGCGGTAAATGTCGCTTACAGAATGATCAAGGAGGATGCATCATTTGATCTGTGCACTTGTATGCAAAGACAACTTATGTTGAATCTTAAGTCAATCAAATAGGACAATGCACTAAGATTCAGGTTCTGACAACTACTGGTAGGGTTATTCTTCTACTTCTAGGGTTATTTCCCAGGAGTTGGAGATATTTAGTGGTTTGCCGGCCAATCGGTTACCAAACAGATCAAAGAGAGCTTGCAAGCAATAGGAACCGGTTACCCTGAAGTTCTGAACAAGTACTTTGATGAGTTCAGAAGCAAGATGAGCCTAAGGATGAGGATATCTACTGACATTGTCAAGAAATATGAAGAGGACATCTACTTTATCATCAATGTGGATGAATGTATAATGGAGGCTGTTGAGCCTAGACAAGAAGAAGTGGAGCCTATGGGCTATGAGGTGATGTATAATATGTTGGACAGGTATGCTTCTACCCTAATCGCCTCACCCCTTGATCTTAAGGCAAAGAGAACTGACACCTATTTGGAAAGGGTTGCACTGGTTGTAAAACCCTTTGAAAAGAAAGGAAAGGCAGTGCCTTTGACATCGGCACCGGTTACTGTAGCCAGTCCCAAAGTGACCAAGCAGTCACCTGCAAAGAAGAAACCAAAAGCGGCACCTGCCAAATTCTTTGAGAGGAAGAGGAAGACAAGGAATAATTCATCAGACTCATAAGAAACTGTGTCTGAGGAAAAACCCAAGAAGACAAGACAAACAAAGAAAAAGACAAAGAATGAACTGGCATCATCGGCACCAGTAAATTTTGACATTTCTTCCTACAAACCTTTGACACATTGTCAAATAACTATAAAGAATATTAGGAGAAAAGTGCTGAATGATTTGACTGATTGTTTTGATGATTTCAATGATGATGAAAAGGAAGCAGTTAAATAGGAAATCATTAGGTATTTATGTGTTAATGACCAGTCACCTTCAGAAATTAGATCTGAGACACTAAATTCTTTGTATAACTCTTTAGACAATAAATGGTGCATTGCCATAGAAAAGGAGCAGGAATGAGGGAGAAAATATTTGCTCAACATTTTCTTGATGTATCCAATTCAAAACTTTTTGAAGTTATGAATAAATACAAAGAACTCTTCTTCATGAGAAGAAGACTCTTGTTACTAGAAGGAAAGGGTCAAGAAGTGATCAAGGATACACATACTCATGCTCAAGAAGCTCTTAAGATGCATCAAGTGGCTGAAGCCAATAGAAAAGCTGAGCGAGAACTAGAAACTGGCAAACTGGATGAGGTGTATGATAGTGAAGAAGAATCGGTCATAGAACAAATGGACCCCATTGATGTAGATGCCTTAGAAGGTGAAAATGTTACTCAGGATGCACCATTAGAAGCAACAGGACATGAGAAGCAGGTAGAATAGGTAGAAAAGAAAAAGGAAGTAGAGGACAAAAAGGAAGAAGCAAAGAAGCAAGCGAAGAAGAAGAAAGCAGAGGAGGATAAAGAAGAGGAGAAGAGAAAGAAAGCGGAGAAGGAGAAAAAGAAGGATGAAGAGGAGAAGAGGAAAAAGGAAGAGGAAAAGAAGAAGAAGGATGAAGAGGAGAAGAGGAAAAAGGAAGAGTAGAAGAAGAAGGATGAAGAGGAGAAGAAAAGGATGAAGAGGAGAAGAGAAAGAAGGAAGAGGAAAAGAAGAAGAATGAAGAAGAAAAGAAGCAGAAAGATGAGAAAAGAAAAAGGAAGATGAGAAGAAGCAGCGGGAAGAGGAGCAAAAGAAAAAGGATGAAGAAGAAGAGAAGTAGAGGAAAGAAGAGAAAAGGAAAACAGAAGAAGAGGAAAAGAAAAAGATAGAAGAGGAAAAGTTAAGAGCTACAGAGAAAGAAGAAGTGGCAAAAAGCACTCAGATGGAGACTCCAAAGCCAACTGGTAGTCAAGCCAAACCGGCTGACCTCACTAGTCCTATAGACCTCCAGTCTGCAAATGAAATGGAGCTTCTACAGAGCATTAATTTTTCTCAAGAATGCCTTGAAGTGATAAGGAGGAAGAAGGAGCAAGATGTGATCTAAGCTGCAGTGGACACTCTTATCGGTTTTTTACCCGACACAAACCTCCCCAATACTGATTCATCACTAGCACAATTGAAGCTCCTATGCACCGTAGTGGATGATCAGGTGCAGAGCCTAAAAGAGGTAGCAAAGGCAAATGCCAAGAAAGAGAATCAAAAGGCTCTCAACATTGCCCTGGTGAAGAAGCTAAATGAGCTCTGGTCCGATCTGCAAAAAGCTCAAAAAGACATAAGGAATACTTTGGATGAGGGGAATCTACTACTGAGTAAGATTTGCCAACCCCATCTCTTCTGTGATGATGTGCTTGTATAGAAGCAAAAGCTACAAACTGACTTACAGTTATACATGAGCACCTTCAAGCCGCCATATGACTCTTTTACAGCTTACGGGAAAACCATTCACCGGTTTCATATCCACTCTGCCAAAATAGAGTTGGAAATCAGCAACCGGACTCGAGATTTGCAGGAACTACAACTGTTTCTACTCCCATGCCTGCAAATACTTCAGAAATGTTATCTCAATCTGGATGCCTTAACGGTGACTCAAGAGATGAGCACAATAGATGCCATGGAAGAATAGGTCTCCCAGATGTAGACAGAGAAAGAAGTGGCTACCTCCCTACTTGAGTCCTAGTCCTTATCTATGAAATTTTTTTTGCAGGACTTCAAATCATTTTTTGACAAGTTTTACTCTTTACTATCATAAACACTTATTCTTTTAATACTAATGAAACAAGGGTTGGTCTGCAATATTATTTTTGTTGTCATTGTTGGCAAAGGGGGAGAAATATAAATTTTGAATGTCTTGATGTATACTTTCTGTTAAGAAGTAGTATACATTGTATTTTCTGCAAAAGGTATAGTGTATATGTTTAGGGGGAGTAATTTTGATTATGACATATTTTTGTTGTAAAACATTTAGATATCAAAATTTTCCTAAGTGTTGCCATCAATGCCAAAGGGGGAGATTGTTGGCATTTTTTATGATTATATTGTGATTGTCATTGATGGACACACACTTGCATTGAGATCACTTTTGTATATATGAGTTAAAGCTCAACTAGTATTTGTTCCAACTAGTATGATGTATTATAGTCTTTAGACTATCGGTGTTTTGCAGAAAGTGTTTACTGATCTGAAGTGGTATGATGACCCCAAGCGGTTCGAGGATCTCAAGTGGTATGAAGGATCAAAGCAGCATAACACATATTTCCCAGTCTTCATTTTTGTCAAACCGGCAACCAGTATTTTGTATGAACCAGTAATACTCTGTGATGAGTTACCAACCAGCATTTTGTGATGAGTTACCATCCATCGATTGTTTGATAGTGCCGACACTTTAACGGTGCTTTTTGTGTCGTGTTAGATAATATGTCTAGATGCATTGAACCTAGGAAATTGAATTGTAATCCTATTGGACCAACATGAAATCAGATTCCTTTATAAGGACATCATGTATAGGGTTTTAGGTTGTTGCTAGGGTTCAAGGTGGTTGATGAGTTAGAGAGAGTGTGAATGAGTTGAAGGCTGAAGTAATGCTAGAATGCATTAGGAACGAGCTATCAAAAAATCTAATGAAGCAATTTGTGCTATTTGCTAGATCACTCACTTGTTGATTACTCACATCTTCAACAAGTCTGAAGCCCTTAACTAGGTAGGCCCAAAAGCCTTTTGTAAATCCTCTAACAAGGTGGTTCACATCTATGGATCTAAAATCCTCTTGCAAGGTAGTCTTTAATTAGACTTATCTCCTAATAGAGATTGAGATTCCTAACAGGATCTGTTCTGGTAAAGAACATTGTATGACCTTAACCGGCCTGGTTCCTATTCTACAGATAGTTACTTGTGAGTTCCATCTCACCGTGGTTTTTCCCATTTGGGTTTCCATGTCAAAATCTCTTGTGTTATGGTGTTTGTTCTTCTATGGGTGAATGCATTATTTGCTATTTGGTTTGCATATGTGCTAATTGGTTTGTCTGCTAAATTGTTTTACCGGTTTACTATTAGTCTAGTAAAGTGTTTAAGTACATTGATTTTTGGCATACTAATTCACCCCCCTCTCTTAGTATTCATCATGGACATGTGACCAAGGTTGTTTGGCATCATCTTGAAGTGTTAGAATAGCTTGTTCCATTTAATCATTCTCATTTTGTAAAGAAAATAGTGAGTTCACTATTTTTGTGAATTATGCTTGTCAAATGCTCATGGAATGCTTCAAAGGCATAATCCAAGCCTTGTATTGAAGAAGGCAATGTAATAGGGAAGTGGATTAGTGTTTTTAGTGTTAGGATTCCCATAGATACTAAGAGGGGGGGTGAATCAGTATCTAACTGATATATAGAATTTCTTATCTTAAAACATGCTGAACATATTATAACAGTGTACCGGTATGCAAGAAATAATGAAATAAACAGAATTAAAAATATCCACATGAAAAGCAGACCATGACACAAGGATTTAACAAGGAAACCTGGTGTGGGAAAAACCTTGATGGGATTTGTGACCCACAATATCCACTTAGTGGCCAATAAGAGAATATTACTTACAAGAGGGGCTTGCACATGCAGGAAGGCCAACTGCCTAGAGCTCACTACTCAATGGAAAGTCTCACTGACTTACAATGTGGATTATACAAATCCAATATCTTGTACTACTTTACAATAGCATCTATAAGGCCTGATCTAGTACCAGTTTCTACTCTACTTCTTACATAAACCCTCTAACCTATATTTCGCATAATAGGTCTGCCTTAATATTTTGCTTACATCATTTTTTTTTTCTTTACAAACTGTCTACAATGATCTCTTTCATATATAAGAGTCATTTTACAACATGCCAAGTTGGCTTACAAAGTTTTTACAATAATAAAAAAATATATAATATAACAAAAACCTATCGGCCTTTGTGCCG
Source organism: Cryptomeria japonica (assembly GCF_030272615.1). NCBI lineage: Eukaryota > Viridiplantae > Streptophyta > Pinopsida > Cupressales > Cupressaceae > Cryptomeria > Cryptomeria japonica. The sequence goes on from NC_081413.1 coordinate 740,951,952, forward strand.
GTATACTTCCTTTCTTTGTGCCTGTGTCGGTGTCCTGAGTGCCGATGTAGAGTGTGATCTGTTGATGCCGGTGCACTAACTTGCCGGTGTAATGCCTTGTCGGTGCCATAAGATTGTAAGGTTGCCATCAATGACAAAACTTTAAATCACCTACAATGTCTCATTGGAATGTGCATATGCCAACATTCAGACCTCCTTGAGGTATAATTGCAGTTCAAACACCTTGTGATGCAGGCCTTAAAATGGAGCAACAGATATGACTGGTAAAGGGAGAGTTTTGACTGTGACAGTGACATTTTACTATTTTTCTCAATGGTTTTCCAAGTGTTTGGCATAATGCTTTTCCAATAAAGGAAGGGGAAGCTCTAGTTTTCTATGGCAGAGGTCTCCAAGTAGTATGGGATGATGAAACAAGTTTGATGGAGAGAGTCTATGGTGGAAGCCTCCAAACCCTCATGAAACCTTATGTTTAAGCCTAAATTAGTGGACAGTCATTAAACCAATTTGTGGGAGTCCAAAACCAAACAAATATCTTTTCTTAGACCTAATACACACTAACCAAATCAAATCACATGGTCAAGAAGCCCATCGTTGGGGAATATGAGCAAAATTTGGCCAATTAGGCCTCCACGAGCTACTAGCCCTTTGACTGCATAACACACGAATGACTGTTTTTGTCAAAATGCATGAACCTGATGGCAAGGAGAAGTTTTGGGCTTATGAAACTTTGTGATAACATTAACAAATAGTCAAACAAGAGTTATTTGGAACCTTGGACAGTGTGCAGCCTCATTTGGGGGTTTTTGACCTTAGTTGGCAAATGTGAGTAAGCTAAGGGCTATGAACCTTAAACTAAGTTTGATTGCCAAAACCTTGAATAAGACCTTGCTATAACTACATGAACATGTTGGAATTGCTAATGTGCACTGGAAATATCAAGTTGAATGCCAAGGGAAGGGGCTAAGAATGAGTAGTTGGGTGGAGTGAGTAATTTGAGTAGATTGAGCATGGGTGTGAGCCATCACCTTAAGGGGAGTTTATTAGGCAAGTGATACATGAAGTGCTTGGCACTTAACCACAATATTGAGTTTGTAAACTCATTCAGCAGTCTCAAACAAGTTTTTTGGGTGACAAATTGAAGCACTTGAGTAAATTGGCCTTTTTGAGCACTTACCTAGCAATCTCCCTATTATCCCTTCACCAAGTGGCTCATTAATTTGGGTTTAAATCCTCCAGCGAGGTTACTCCTAACAGGGTCTGCTCTTAACTAGGCATTGTTGTAAAGCTCCTAATCAGGCTAGGCTCCTAACAGGACGCATTCCAAAAGAGTGCATATTTTGCAGGTACCAATTCCCACCGTGGTTTTTTCATTTGGGTTTCCATGTGAAAAATCCTTGTGTTCATGTTGTGGATAGATTGTTCAGTTATGCATTTAATGTCTTTACTATATTTTCTTAATTATGAGCACTTAAGTTGCTACAAATAATGTTTTGGTAATTTGTATTTGGAGATTGTTTAATCAGCTACCGGTATTGGTTATGAACTATTTTGTGAAGTATTTTGCAGATTGGTGAAAAGTATCAGTTTATTATTATCACTGATTCACCCCTCCCCCCCTTAGTAATAACTAGATCCTCAAAGTAACAATTGGTATCAAAGCTTTAGGTCCTCTTTGTGTAGAAGCTTAACCGCTTGAGGAAAAGATCTGAGGAAGATGATGAAGAAAGAGGGTCCCAAATTCACTATGGATAACTACATAATATGGAGTGATAGAATGAAGATATATATCAAAGGTATGGGTGCTCGGTTCTGGCAGCATGTTATTGTTGAAATGTGGTGACTGATCAGCAAAGTACTATACACTCAGCACATATCCTTTCCGGGGTCCGGGGGTGGTAGCCCTCGAGAAAAGCAGGGGTTCGGGGGTGGGAGCCCTCGAGAAGAAAAATTTTGGGTTTTTTTTGTTGTTGATGAAAACTGACATTGTAATAAAACCCTAAAAAGGTCGACTTTGTTTTTGCCCTAAAAATGCATGTTATAAGCGACTGGGATGCTCAAGGCATTGTAAGGTTGATGTACTATTTTTGTTGGATAATAAGAAAGATTGGATGGTTGTGTATGGTGGACGTAACCCATTTTAGGTGAACCACGTTAAATCTCTGTATTATTTGTGTCCTATTTTATTTCTTTACCTTTTGTATTTAAATCTGCATATAATTGTTAGTTCATATTTGCTTTGGATCTACTTGAAACCCTAACAATTGGTATCAGAGCGAGGTTTTCTGTAAATTGGCATGACTCTCAGATTTGAGTGGGAGTAATGGAGGATTTCAAATTCAAGGTCGAAAAGTTTAACAGCCAAAACTATCAGTTATGGAAAATGCAAATGGAGGATTACCTGTATCAAAAGGATTTGTGGTGGCCATTGGAAGGAAAGGCAAAGAAAGCAACCACAATGTCAGATGAAGAGTGGGACATTTTAGATAGAAAGGCATTGGGATCCATTTGATTGTGCCTTGCACCATCTGTAGCATTCAATATAACAGAAGCAAAAATGACTGTAGATTTGATGGTGACATTGGCAAAGTTGTATGAGAAACCCTCGGCTTTGAATAAGGTATTTCTTATGAAGCATTTGTTTAATTTGAAAATGAGTGAGGGAGGATCTGTAGCAGAGCACTTAAATGAATTTAATACAATTACCAGTCAACTGTCTTTGGTAAAAGTTACCTTTATAGAAGAGCTTAGGGCTCTCTTGATTTTATGTTCTTTGCCAGAAAGTTGGAATAGCTTGGTTATGGCTATAAGTAACTCTGTCTCTGGTAAAAATACTTTGGTATTTGATGATATTGTTGGTGTTATTCTAAACGAGGAAATGCAAAGTAAAAGCTCAGGTGAGACTCCAACATCATCGGGTAGTGTTTTGAATGTGGAGAACAGAGGAAGATCAAAGGAAAGAAGAAAAGGCCCTGGGAATGAGAAGTCACGAGGGAAGTCAAAGAAAGGACACTCTTAATATAGAGGAAAGAAAGATTGCTGGTATTGCAGAAAGCCTAGTCATCTAAAGAAAGACTGTTGGTCTCAAAAAAACAAAGAAGGAGACAAAAATGAAAATGACAGTAAGGAAGCTAATATTGCGAGCAATACTTTACAAGATGCTTTAATCTTATGTTTGGATAATGTTAATGATTCCTGGGTAATAGATTCTGGGGCTTCATTTCATGCTACACCCCATAGAAAATATTTTCTAGATTATGTTCAAGGTGATTTTGGATAGGTATATTTGGGTGATGATGAGCCCTATCAAATTGTTGGAAAAGGAAAGATAAAGATCAAGTTGTAGAATGGAAATGACTGGTTTCTGCAGGAGGTAAGACATGTTCCTAATTTAAGAAGAAATTTAATTTCTGCAGGGCAACTAGGTAGTGAAGGTTGCATAGTTACATTCTCAGACAGTATGTGGAAGGTCACTAAAGGATCATTAGTAGTAGCTAAAGGTGTGAAGGTAGGCACATTATATCTGTGTACTGGTAACACTTACTCTACCCTAGCTGCTACAGATAAAGTTACTACAGGGACAACAATAATAGATGTTGCAAGAACAAATTCGATAATGTGGCACCATAGGCTTGGACACATGAGTGAGAAAGGGGTGAAAATCCTTCACTCCAAAAATCTATTGCTAGGACTAAAGAAGATTGATTTAAAGTTCTGTGAAAACTATGTTTATGGTAAATAGAAAAGAGTCAGATTTCTCAAGGTTGGGAAAAAGAAGAAGAGTGAGAAGTTAGAGCTTGTGCATTTAGATGTATGGGGACCAGCTCAGGTATCATCTCTTGGTGGCTCTTGTTATTATGTTATTTTTATTGATGACTCAACCTGAAAAAATATGGGTATATTTCCTAAAACAAAAATCAGATGTTTTTGATACTTTTAAGAAATGGAAAGCTTTGGTTGAGAATGAGATAGGAAAAAAGTTGAAGTGTCTTAGATCAGATAATGGAGGTGAGTATTGCAAAAAGAATTTGAAGATTACTGCTCCTTAAATGGGATTCAAAAATAGAAGATAGTTCTAGGAACTCTACAGGAAAATGGTGTGTTAGAGAGAATGAATAGGACTATCATGGAACGCACGAGGAGCATGAGATTGCATGCTAGATTGCCCTTACATTTTTTAGCAGATGGTGTACATACTGCTGTCTATTTGATAAATAGAGGACCTTCAACTCCTTTGGATGGTGGTATTCTAGAGGAGGCATGGACTAGTAAAAAGGTAAATTATTCTTTTCTAAAAACCTTTGGTTGTGAAGCTTTTGTCCATATTGATAAAGAAAACAGAACCAAGCTTGATGCTAAATCTCAGAAATGTACCTTCATTGGATATGAGATAGATGAATATGGTTATCGGTTATGGGATTTTGAAAATAAGAAAATAATTAGAAGTAGACATGTTATATTCAATGAGAAGGTTATGTATAAAGAACAGATGCAGGAAAAGAAGCATGAACAGAACAAACAAGAATATGTGGTGTTGGATGAGATTCCTAAAAATGAAATGCCACAGGTACCTGATGCTCAGCAACAATAGATTGTCCCACAAACTCCTACAAGTGTTAGACATTCTATGAGGTCACGTAGACCCCCTAAAATATTTTCTCCTTCTTTGTATTCTATTTTATTAACTGATTCTGGTGAACCCAAAGAATATGAAGAAGCAATGCAGGTGGATGCCAAACAACAGTGGGAGCAAGGCATGAAAGAGGAGATGGACTCCTTGATGAAAAATAAGACTTGGGACTTAGTCCCTTTACCTACAGAAAAAAGAGCTTTGTCTAACAAATGGGTTTATAGGCTGAAGGAGGAGGAAGGAGGTCAAAAAAGATATAAGGCCAGACTTGTGGTAAAAGGTTTTGCACAGAAAAAGGGTATAGATTATGATGAAATATTTTCTCCAGTTGTAAAAATGACTTCAATTAGAACTGTATTTAGTCTTATGGCTGCAGATGATTTACATCTTGAACAATTAGATGTCAAAACAACTTTTCTCCATGGAGATTTGGAGGAGGAAATTTACATGTTGCAACCACAGGGATATGAGGTCAAAGGTAAGGAGAACTTGGTGTCCAGGTTGAAGAAAAGTTTGTATGGCCTAAAGCAAGCACTCCGACAATGGTATTTAAAATTTGATAGTTTCATGGCTGAACATGGTTATCATAGATGTCATTCTGATCATTGTGTATATTTTAAGAGATTGGATAATGGCAGTTATATTATCCTGTTGCTTTATGTTGATGACATGCTTGTTGCTGGGTCTAACATGCAACATATAAATGGTCTTAAACAAAAATTAGCCAGGTCATTTGCTATGAAGGATTTGGGTGCAGCTAAGCAAATTATCAGTATGAGGATTACACAGGATAGGAAAAATAGAACCTTGAATTTGTCCCAAAGTGAGTATATAAAGAAGGTGTTGAAAAGATTTAACATGCAGGATGCAAAAGCAGTTAGTACACCTTTGGCTAGTCATTTCAAATTAACTAAGGAGATGTGCCCAAAGGCACAGGAAGAGGTTAATAAAATGTTTAACATCCCATATTCATTAGTTTTTGGCAGTCTGATGTATGCAATGGTATGCACAAGGCCAGATATTGCACATGAAGTCGGAGTTGTGAGCAGGTTTATGTGTAATCTAGGTATGGAACATTGGAATGCTGTGAAATGGATCCTTTGGTATTTGAAAGGAACCACTACGAAGGCATTATGTTTCAAAGGATCTAATGCTTCTCTGAGTGGATTTGTTGACTTTGATTTGGCAGGTGATATTGATTCATGGAGGAGTACTACAGGGTATGTTTTTACTATAGGGGGAACTGCAGTCAGTTGGATTTCTAGGCTGCAAAAGGTTGTTGCACTTTCAACCACTAAAGCTGAGTATGTTGCTGCTAAAGAGGCCAGCAAGGAGATTATTTGGTTACAATGTTTTCTGGAGGAATTGGGTCAAACACAAGAGGATCACCCATTGTATACTGATAGCCAGAGTACCATTCATCTTGCAAAGAACTCTGCTTTTCATTCAAGGACAAAGCACATTCAGCTCAGGTACCACTTCATCCGGACTGTTTTGGAGGAGGGTCAGTTACGGCTTGAAAAGATTTACACAAGTGAAAATCCTACTAATATGTTCATGAAGGTAGTTCCATTGGAGATGCTGATTTCTTCATCAATTTCTATTGGTTTTCTTGATTGATAATTGTGAAATTTATACCAGTTGAGTCCTAGTGTTTTATCCAGCGGATGTTGCATGTACAGTGGTGTTGTGTAGTATCAGTCTCCAAGTGGGAGATTGTTGAAATGTGGCGACTGATCAGCAAAGTACTATACACTCAGCACATATCCTTGCTGGGGTTTGGGGGTGGCAGCCCCCGAGAAAAGTGGGGGTTTGAGGGCGAGAGCCCCCGAGAAAAAAAATTTTGGATATTTTTTTTGTTGTTGATGAAAACTGACATTGTAATAAAACCCTAAAAAGGCCGACTTTGTTTTTGCCCAAAAAACGCATGTTATAAGCGGCTGGGATGCTTAAGGCATTGTAAGGTTGATGTACTATTTTTTCTAGATAATAAGAAAGATTGGGCAACTATGTATGGTGGATGTAACCCATTATGGGCGAACCACATTAAATCTCTGTGTTATCTGTGTCCTATTTTATTTCTTTATCTTTTGTATTTAAATCTGCATATAATTGTTAGTTCATATTTGCTTTGGATATGCTTGAAACCCTAACAGTTATTACTCAATATGTACCTCCTACTGGTCCTCTGACCACAGATCAGTTGAAGGAGCAGCAAGAAAACATTCAAGCACTGGAAGCCATAGTAAGTACACTGGTTGATACTGAATATATTGATGTCCATGGTTTAGAGACTACTTTTGAAGTTCAAGAGAAGTTAGAATTAATCTATGGTGATGATAAGCATGTTCAAAAGGCTAAAGAAGAGAGTCTTAGAGGAAAGTTTGATGATATGAGAATGATGGAAGGAGAAAATATTACTCAGTATGGATAGAGGATAAAAGAAGTTGTCGATGGAATCAAAAGTGTTGGTGGTACTATATAAGAAGATACTATTGTGAGTGAGATTCTTAGAACTCTATTCCCTACCTATGTCATTAGAGTATCTGCTATTCAAGAGTTGAGGTCAGTTACTAAGGATAAGGCTACGGTTGATTCTTTGATTGGTAAGCTCATTGCTTTTGAGTTAAATAGGTTTGATAGCAATGTACCTAAGACAAAATTTGCTTTTAAAGCATCTATATCTAGTGTACCGGTGAGAAAGGAAAATATGTTTGTCAAAGTCATGAATGCAAGTCAAGTCATCATGGCAGTAGTAAAGTTGATGTGGATGATGAAGGTAATATGATGGATTTTGAAGCTCTATTGGCTAAAAGACTTCCTAGAGGCACTGGTAAGTACAAAGGTAAGTTGCCTCTCAAATGTTTCTCTTGTAACAAGATGGGACATATTGTTACACACTGTCCTAATAATGATCAAAAGGAAAAGTTTAGAAAATATAAGGGAAAAGGAAAGAAATAGTGTTATGTTGCAGTGGATTAAGGTGCTACTGATGAGGAATCTAAGGATGAAGACAATGAAGAGATTGTTTTTGTTGTTGTTAAGGAAGATTTGTCTAATAACAAGGCTTTAGTATCTCACATTGACAATAGTGATGAATGAATTATGGACAGTGGTTACTCACATCACATGACCGGTGATAAGAACAAGTTTATTTCTCTTAAAGAATTTTATGTTGGTGTAGTAAGATTTGGAAACAATTCACCTTGTATGGTTAAAGGTAAAGGTTCTATCTCTTTGAATGGTACAAGTAATATTGATGATGTATTTTGGGTTGAAGGTTTAAAATATAACTTCTTGAGTGTTGGGCAGTTGAATGACAAAGGTTATCATCTTGAGTTTAAGAGTGGAGTTTACAGGATCTTAGGATGCAAAGGAGAATTAATTACTATTGGTAAGAAAAATAAAGGTAACTTATTCCATCTGAATGCTAATGTGAACATTTGTTTGGTTGCTAAGGTTGAAGATAGTTGGTTGTTGCATAGAAGGTTTTGTCATGTAAACTTTGATAATATGGTTAAGGTCAGAAAATCTAGTATGGTGAGAGGTATGCCACAACTATTTAAACCAGATAATGTGTTGTGTAAATAATGTCAGTTGCGTAAGATGACTACATCTTCTTTTAAGACAAAGTCTTTTTCTTCTGAGCATATCCTAGATTTGGTGCACACTGACTTATGTGGTCCTATGAGGACTAGAATTTTTTATGGTGACAAGTATTTCATGATATTTACTGATGATTTTTCTAGAATGATGTGGGTTACTTTTCTGAAGGAAAAGTCAGAAGATTTCATCAAGTTCAAGGCATTCAAGGCCTTAGTAGATAAGGAAAGCGGTAAGAATATTAAGTTCCTGAGATCTGACCGGGGTGGAGAGTTTAGATCAGATGAGTTTGTGAGATATTGTGATGAAAAGGGAATAAAGAGGCAGTTATCTTCTCCAAGGACACCACAACAGGATGGAATTGTAGAAAGGAGAAACAAAACCATTGTTGAAGCAATAAGGACTATGCTGATACAAGGAGATGTACCTAAGATGTTTTGGAGAGAAGCAGTTAGTATTGCAATTTACACATTGAACTACGTACTTGTTAAGAAAGGTAATGACAAGACACCTTATGAGTTATGGTATGGTAGAACTCCTAATGTTAGTTACTTCAAAGTTTTTTGTAGCAGGTGTTTTATAAAAAGAGATGATTATACTGGTAAATTTGATGCTAAGAGTGATGAAGGAACATTTCTTGGCTACTCCACTAAGAGAAAAGGTTTCAAGTGTTACAACAAATGGACAAAGAAGATGGTGGAGAGTGTGAATATAAAAGTTGATGAGTTCTCTGATGAACCTAATGATACCAGCAAATCCAATCCAATAGATGATGAACAAAAACTTGTGTTTATTGAACCGGAAGTGTAGAAAGATGTTGAGTAGAATAGTGCAGATGAAGAGGATCAACTGGTAGATGAAGAAGATGAAGAAGAAGAAGAGGTTATTGCACTAGAATAGGTAATTCCTAGATATGTAAGGTTAAATAATTCTGAAGACCAGATAATAGGTGACAAGTGTTACTACTTATCAAATTGCCGTTAGTTTTATATACAAAGTCATTCTATAATTCTATTCAGTTAGTATTACCGGATCATGCAGTCGATACACACAAAGAAGTCGGTATGAACAGTCTAGTCGGTTACAGAAGGAAAACAGTCACAAAGCCTAGTATACACCGAGTTGTCTACCGAGTGTTATTTCATGGCTACCGAGTGGTAAAGAAAAAACATCGAGTTGATATACATTGAGTTAAATGTGTTACCAGATTCATTGAACCTGGACACATATATGAAAACATGTTACAAGAATCGAGGCACACAGAACCGTTATCACATTGGAAATTGCACATACAGATTTTGTATAATTTTGAGGTCATCTAACCAATGAAATATTTTGCATGGTTATTTATTCAAGAAATCATGTTTGTAAGATCGAAGCAATGAATCGGATCACCGACATAAGAAGTCTATTTATACAACATGAATTTAGGGTTAAAAGATAAGAGAGAAGAGATGTGAATGTGAGAAATGTGTGTGCATGTGTGTATGAAGCAAGACTTATGTGATACATGAGAAATCACAAAGTATTATGACTGTTATAGAGACACAGAGGTCACTGAGAAGGTTATCAGAGAACAGTTGAGGAATAGAGTAAACAGAAGGGTTTATCGAGTTACTTTATGAGTTACCGAGGTATGCTATAGGCAAGGTAATCTTATTTTGAGCACATAGAATCTGCTACAGCATTTTAGATGTAAAGTTGCAGATATTTGTAATGATTCTATTGTAATATTTTGAAGTTGTAAGAGAAACCTTTAACAGGGTAAAAGACTCTAACCAAGTCTATAAATTGTAAATCCTTTAACTAGGTGCTACACTTATATAGTGTTGTAAAATCCTTTAGCAAGGTAGATCTAACTGATCTTAATACTCGTAATAGGGTAAGCTATCAGAAATAGCTAAATGTAGCTCTAACTGAGCATTCTTTATTATTGCAGTAGTGAAGTTGTGGGTGCTATCCCCACCGTAGTTTTTCTCTCTAACCAAGAGTTTTTGCGTGACCAAAATATATCTGTTATGGAGTGAATCATGTATGAATGTTATCTGTTGATTATAGTTTTGTTATATGTTACTGCACTATCTTGTTTATGTATAGCAGTAAGGTTATTACAAAAGAAAAGTTTTGGAGTACTGATTCACCCCTCTCAGTACATTAGCTTTCCATATTGGGCCTAACAACAAGAATGCTGGAGTATAGACTAGAAGGAAAATCGGAGAAAACTCTTGTCTGATTTCCATAGTTGAACTAAAGATAGTTAAAGAAGCTCTTAAGGATGATGATTGGTTAAATACAATGAATGAAGAACTTGATCAAATTGAGAAAAACAACACTTGGTCACTTGTTCCTAGACCTAATGATACAAATGTGATTGGTACAAAATGGGTATTTAGAAACAAGCTGAATGAAGATGGAGAAGTTGTTAGAAACAAGGCAAGACTAGTATGCAAAGGGTATGCACAAGAAAAAGGTGAAGATTATGGAGAGACCTTTGGACCGGTTGCTAGGCTTGAAGGAGTTAGAATGCTACTTTCATTTGCAGCTTGTAAAGGTTTTAAAGTTTATCAAATGGATGTAAAGTCAACATTTCTAAATGGTATTCTTGAAGAAGAGGTGTATATTGAACAATAAAATGGGTTTGCATTGTCAGAAGATAAGGATATGGTATGCAAACTGCTTAAGGTATTATATTGATTGAAGCAAGCACCAAGGGCATGGTTTGAAACACTTCATGCACATCTGATAAAGATAGGATTTTAGAGAACTAGTGAGGATAGCAATATTTATTTGAAGACTGAAGGAGACAACATGTTGATTGCAGAAGTATTTGTTGATGATATCATATTTGGAGGAAATGATGATATGAGTATGACTTTTTCAGATGAGATGACGAAATAATTTGAGATGTCTTTGATAGGTGAGATAAAAAATTTCATTGCGTTGCAGGTCCAACAGCTAAAAGGTAGAATTTTTATCTCTCGGTCTAAGTATGTGAAGTGTTAAAGACCTTTGGAATGGAAGGCTGTAAAGTGGTTGGAACACCTATGGTTACCAGTTGTAGATTGTCAAAAGAACATGATTCACCCTTAGTGGATGAGAAGGAATATAGGTCCATGATTGGGAAATTGCATTATGTTGTTCATAGTAGACCGAATACTGCTCATGTAGTTGGTTTAGTAGCAAGATTTCAGAAGAGCCCTAAAGAGACACATATGACAAAAGGGAAGAGGATATTCAGATATCTTACAAAGACAATTGATTATGGATTATGGTATCCATACAGAGGCAATTTTTCTTTGCAAGTACTCACTGATGTTGATTGGGTAGGAAACATGGATGATTGGAAGAGCACAATTGGTGGTGCATTCTTTTTAAGTGGTAGACTGGTATTTTGGACCAATAAGAAACAAACTTGTATTTCTCAGTCTATAGCTGAAGCAGAATATGTGGTTGCATCCATGAATTGTACACAAGCTATATGGATGAGACATGTCTTGGAAGGATTCAAGCAAAATTTGATAGAACTAGTGATCATACATTGTGATAACGCTAGTGCTATAAACATATCCAATAACCTAGTACTGCATGCAAGGACTAAACATATTGAGTTGAAGTATCACTATCTGAGAGAAAGAGTGTAGGAAAAGAAAGTGAGATTGGAGCATGTATCAAGTAAAGAGAAGTTGGCAGATATATTCACTAAGCCACTACCTAAGGCTACCTTTAAATATCTCATAGGCAAGTTAGGGATTATACCCCTACCCAAGGTCAACTACAAAGATGTGGAAGCATCAATCCAATGGACTCATTGAATATCTTTCATTGTGGATTGATGAGAAGTGGGCTACTCCTCAGGGGGAGCAACTGAGATGATGAAAGAAGATGCCTTTGCACCTTTGGCATTGTTGTGAAAGGGGGAGAAGAAATATGATAGGGGGAGAAGAGGAATAAAGAGAAAAGGAGAAGAATTGATGACCAGACAGTGATGTACAACAGACATAATGGGTTTCATGATGAGATTTTGGTGTTGTAGTTTTTAGTGTTGCCATCAATGCCAAAGGGGGAGATTGTTGACATGTTGGCATAACTAATGGATATGATGGTGTATCGGTAAAGCACTGTTGGTGATGATATATTGATGGACTGTTGGTGATGATATAATTATGATATGATGCTTGATGACTAGTTATTTGTGTTGTCATTGATGGCAACCATATTTGTCCATGTGTTTTTATGTTTTTAAGTCTATTAGTTAATTCTGATTGGTAATGGATTGAAATGAATTGAGTTGGATAGCAAAATTCCAAAGTAGCAATGAACCGGTAAGAAGGAACAGAGGAGATGGTTGTAGTAATGATTCATGTTGAGTCGCGTGTTGCGGTTTGGAATGTGTGCTTATGACATAATAATGAGTCTATGATATGAACCGCATCATGTTTGGAGAACCAAAATTTATGTTTATAATTGACTATTGTCTAATCAACTGGGGTTTGAGAACCGATAACAAGATCTTTGACAGGTGATGTTTTATGGTTTGGTGATGATTCTTTTCATGTTCATAAATTGATAATGACATGTTAGAATCTATGTGAAGAGATAAGATGTTTTGGAGCATACAAGGATCAAATTTCTTAGGAAGCAGTGAAGTGCTTAGAAAAATGTGTCAAGGGTTTGACAACTTATTAGATCGATGTGCGGTAATGAGTTATGATCATTCAACGACTATAATTGTCTTGTAATTTGTTGTAATGATCTGTATGATGATCTATAATGATTTTTAATGATCTGATATGATCTATGATGTAGATTCATTGTAGGTTAGGGTTATGTAACTGACCTAATTGTAAATGTTGGTATTTTGGTATCGTTTTGTCATTGATGTCAACACCTACTGAAACACTAGCACTATGGAAATCCAGCAACATTCACCGGAAAGCAAGTAACTATTGCATAGTTACTAGTATATGGCTCACCGGCAGGATATAATGTTCACCGGCACTTGGAATGATATGATAGACACTTGGTAATGTCGAAGACATCGTATGGACACTTTGGTTTGAAGAATTAATCATTGGTATATTCATATTTGCTTTTACCGGCAAATAGGTCCAGGGTTATCTAGGGTTACACCTGTAGGTTTATCTTTTCTAGATCAACATGACACGCTATAGAGATGATTTATTATTGTTGTAAATGCATTAAGCTGACGTGTTTAATTGGTTATTGCATCAGATATTATATTGTATGTAAAATGTTTTTTATTGTAATATCTTGTAGAGCCGACCTACTAAAATTGGTCTTAGGTTATGGTATAAATGTAAGATCTTATTTGTAAGATCGAATGTGGAATGCAAAAAAGAATTGTGTGAAGGTATATGCGAGATTAAGAAGAGGTATACACGAAGACATCATTTGAAGGTGAAGCTAGGTTTTTGTAGAAGCATATCGGCATTACATCGGTACTGAATCCAGCATATGAAGATGCTATCTTGTGCAGTACATTCTTATTGGATTTAACCATCCAACTGTAGTCAGTGTCACTCCCATTTTGTGATTGAGCAGTGAGCTCTAGGTTGTTGGCCTTTCTGTATGTGCAGACCCCATTTATGTACACTTACTATCTACAATAGTATCATCTGATTGTGGGTAAGGTTTTCCACTGTGGTTTTTCCTCTTACAGGGTTTCCACATACAAATATTGGTGTTATGTGTTGTGGATGACTCTATGTTTATGTTTCATGCATTAATCTCTACAGGTATAGTAATTTACTGTTAACACTGTCTACCAACACACTTAACTAGTTTATTGGTATCAAGCATTAAGCTGGTTAATTGGTGTTTGGTTTAAATTTATTAGACAACTGATTCACGACCCCTCCTCTCAGTTGTCTCTGGGACCTAACAATTGGTATCAGAACCTAGTCCTAAACTTGATGGAACCAACTATGGGATATGGAAGATCAGGATGGAGACACATCTGAATTGCATCGGTAAAGACATCTGGGAAGTTACAAAGAATGGTTATACTGCTACTGTAGCTGGTCAGACTGCTCCAACTACCTTAGCTAAAGATGAAGAGAATGATTGCAAAGCAAGAGAAGCACTTTTGAGCGCATTATCAGATCAACAAATCATGGGATTATTAGATAGGTCTACTACTAAAGCTATTTGGGATCATTTGGAAACACTAAATGAAGGAGATTCCATAGTCAAGATTGCAAAACTTGAAAGCTTCCGAGTCAGGTATGAACATCTAAAAATGGAAGAAGATGAAAGGATTTTTGCTTTTATGGAAAGAGTAAATGAAATTGTTTTGGGTATTAAATGTTGTGGAGGAACCTTGAGTGAGGATGAAATTGTTTCAAAAATTTTAAGAGGATTGCCACCGGCATATAAAATGAAGGTTATTGCTATAAATGAGTTGAGAACAATGCCTAATACATCAGTAACTAGGGATACATTGATTGGAAAACTTTCAGCCTTTGAAATTGAGGAATTTGGTCCTATTGCTACTATAAAGACTGATCTGGCCTTTAAAGCATCAACATCATCTGCTCCATCATTTGACAAATTAGACTGGAAAGCCTTTTATGCAAGAGAACTTGAAGAAACCGGGAAGGAAAATGAAGAGCTTGAAGAACTTGAAGCACTATTTGCAAGAAAAATGTCAAAAGGTCCATTTGGAAGTAAGTATGAAGGTAAATCACCCTTTAAATGTTTCAAGTGCAATAAGATTGGTCATATGGCTTCGAGATGCCCTGATAGACATGCTAGACTAAGAAAAGAAGCTAGAAGAACATACAAGCCTAATCTTGAATATCAGAGATACAGATCTAAGAAGAACAAAGACAAATCCTGTTACATTGCTGATGAAGGTGTGACTGATGATTCTGATGAGGATCTAGCAAACAATGGATGGGTTTTTGTTGCTATAATAGAAGATCAATCGACACCTACTGCTCAACCGGTAGAACAAGCCCTAGCAGCTAAAGTTGAAGTAAAGGATGAATGGATCATTGACTCAAGATTCTCACATCATATGACAGGAGACAAAGGTAAATTCTTGAACTTTCAAGAATACAATGGAGGTTTAGTAACATTTGGAGATGACAAAGCCTATTCAATCAAAGGTAAGGGTTCAATATCTCTTGATGGTAAGCATAACACTGACAATGTCTACTATGTTGAAGGATTAAAGCATAATCTTTTAAGTGTTGGTCAATTAGTTGAGAAAGGATTTCAGTTACAATTTAAAAATGGAAAATGTAAAATCATGAATAGAACTGGTTTGGAAATTGCAACCGATAATCAGACTAGAGGTAATATCTTTCATTTGAATAATAGTGAAAAGGCATGCTTGATTGCACATATAGATGAAAGTTGGTTATGGCATAAGAGACTATGTCATGTAAACTTTGATTGCATGGTAAAAATCAGTACTTCTAAGCCAGTTAGAGATCTACCTAAAATTGTGAAACCTCATAATACAATTTGTAAGGAATGTCAATTTGGAAAACAAGTTAGAGCTAGTTTCAAAAGTATTCCAGAAAAGTCCAATAATGCTCTTGATTTGATTCACACTGATTTATGTGGTCCAGCTAGAACTAAAAGCTTACAAGGTGATAGATATTTCATGCTAATTATTAATGATTATTCTAGAATGTGTTGGGTTACTTTTCTCAATAAAAAATCAGAAGCACTTGGAAAGTTCAAATTGTTCAAAGCAATGGTTGAGAATGAAACCGGTAAGAAAATCAAATGTTTAAGATCAGATCAAGGAGGAGAATTCACATCTAAGGACTTTAATACATTTTGTGAAGTGAATGGAATTAGAAGATAGTTATCAGCACCTCGGACACCACAACAGAATGGAGTTATTGAAAGGAAAAATAGAACTATCTTGGATGCAGCAAGAAGTATGTTATCAGAAGAAAATCTACCACATGTGTATTGGAGAGAAGCAGTTAGCACTACTGTCTATACATTCAACAAAGTTCACATCAAAGGTGAAACCAGTAAGACCCCTCATGAACTATGGTTTGGTAATACTCCTACTCTTAAGTATTTCAGAATTTTTGGAAGTAAATGTTATATTAGAAGAGATGAGTATATTGGTAAATTTGATCCTAGAAGTGATGAAGGAATATTTCTTGGTTATTCATCTAAGAGCAAGGCATATACATGTTTTAATAAGAGATTGCAGAAAATCATTGAGAGTACAAATGTAAAGATTGATGAACAATTCTGAGGAACTTCAAGGTATATAGACTCTGAACCGGCAACATAAATTGTGACAAATGAACCTACACTAAATCCACCAGTACAAAATGAAGATCTAGTTACCCCGGTATCATCAGAGGATTCCACAATAATCGAAGAATAATGGCAAACTAAGACACCCCGGTATGTAAGATTGAATCATTCTGAAGGTCAAATAATTGTAAACAAATTTAAAGGAGTTATGACAAGAGGAAGATTGGCAAATGAAGAGGTATGTCTTATTTCTCAAATTGAACCATCATCTATCAATGAGGCATGTGAAGATAAATTTTGGATTAAAGCTATGGAAGAAGAATTAGGACAAATTGAGAAAAATAATACTTGGACATTAGTTCCCCAGCCTAAAGATAAAAATGTAATTGGAACCAAATAGGTATTTAGAAACAAACTTAATGAAGATGGTAAGGTTGTCAAAAATAAAGCAAGACTAGTATGTAAGGGATATTCTTAGAAAGAAGGAGTTAATTACAATGAAACCTTTGTACCGGTAGCTAGAATTGAGGCAGTTAGATTATTCTTGGCTTTTGCAACTCTCAAGGACTACAAAGTTTATCAAATGGACATTAAATGTGCATTTTGGAATGGAGATCTTGAAGAGGAAGTATATATTGAACAACCTGATGGATTTTCTTTGACAGATGACAATGATATGGTTTGCAGGTTAAGAAAAGCTCTGTATGGATTAAAACAAGCCCCAAGAGCTTGGTATGCAAGATTGGATATGTATCTTTTAAAGATTAGTTTTACTAAAGGAAAGGCAGATAGAAATTTATATTACAAAATAACTAATGATGGCATCTTGATTATTGAAGTATTTGTTGATGATATAATCTTTGGAGGAGAAGATGGATTATGTAAGGAATTTTCTATTAAAATGAAACAAGAATTTGAAATGTCTATGATTGGAGAAATAAAATTCTTTTTAGGATTGCAGATTTCACAGACTGATAAAGGTATATTTTTGAGTCAATCCAAGTACTTGAAAGAATTACTAAAGAAATTTGGGATGGAGAACTCTAAACTGGTAAGCACACCTATGACTACAAATGACAAATTATCTCAAAGGGATGAATCTACACCTGTTAATCCAACTAGATACAAATCTATGATAGGAGGTTTACTGTGTTTGACACAAACCAGGCCTGATATTATGAATGCAGTATGTATTGTTTCTAGATTTCAAAGTAATCCTAGGGAAAATCATGAATCAGTAGTAAAAAGGATTTTCCAATACTTAAAAGGCACAGCAAATCTTGGATTATGGTACCCTAGAGATGAAAATTTTGACCTATGTGCATACACAGATGCAAATTGGGTAGGAGATGTGGATGATAGAAAAAGCACCACTGGAGGAGCATTCTTTCTTGGAAAAAGATTAGTTTCTTGGTTGAGTAAGAAATAGAGTTGTACATCTTTATCAACAGCCAAATCAGAATATGTTGTAGCAGCAACTAACTGTACATAGATACTATGGCTTAAGCAAATGTTGAAAGACATAAAGGTAAAATGCAAGGAACCTATTACTATATATTGTGATAACACTGCAGCAATTGATATATCTAAGAATCTGGTATTACATTCTAAAACAAAACATGTTTCTATGAAACTGAATTTTCTAAGGGAAAAAGTTGAAGAAAAAGAGATAAAACTAGTTTATGTGAATACTAAAGAACAGCTTGCAGATATTTTCACAAAACCTTTGCCTAAGGAGACCTTTGAATTTCTCAGAGATCAACTTGGAGTCATACCACCATTGGTAGAGACTTAGACAGTTGATGATTGTCATCAACCGGCAGAATTGAAAGACAAATCTTTTACTCCGGTCTTTGATGAGGAAGCTACTTCTCAGGGGGAGTAGTTAGTATATTGAATTGATTGGTATTTTGTATAAACTTGATTTTTGTAACTTTGGCATTTGATGTCAAAGGGGGAGAGATATCTATGGAAAAACACATTATCTTTTGAGGAGAGATTGGTATTAAAGATTAATCTTTGGATAAACACATGTTGCTCCCAGGGGGAGAAATTGTTGTTTAAAGGAGACTGTTGTTTTTTGGTATTTGGCATTTCTGTTTTGGTACTTTGATGGTTTTTCCATCTTGTGTTGCCATCAATGACAATGGGGGAGATTGTTGGTATTTTGGTATGGTTTTGTCATTGATGTCAACACCTATTGAAACACTAGCACTTTGGAAATCTAGCAACATTCACTGGCAAGCAAGTAACTATTGCACAGTTACTGGTATATGGTTCACCGGTAGGATATAATGTTCACCGGCACTTGGAATGATATGGAAGACACTTGGTAATGTCGAAGACATCATATGGACACTTTGTTTTGAAGAATTAATCATTGGTATATTCATATTTGCATATTTGCTTTTACCGGCAAATAGGTCCAAGGTTATCTAGGGTTACACCGGTAGGTTTATCTTTTCCAGATCAGCATGGCACGCTATAGAGATGATTTATTATTGTTGTAAATGCATTAAGATGACATGTTTAATCGGTTATTGCATTGGATATTATATTGTATGTAAAATGTTTTTTATTGTAATATCTTGTAGAGCCGACCTACTCAAATTGGTCTTAGGTTATGGTATAAATGTAAGATCTTATTTGTAAGATCGAATGTGGAATGCAAAAAAGAATTGTGTGAAGGTATATGTGAGATTAAGTAGAGGTATACACAAAGACATCATTTGAAGGTGAAGCTAGGTTTTTGTAGAAGCATATCGGCATTACATCGGTACTGAATCCAGCATATGAAGATGCTATTTTGTGCAGTACATTCTTATTGGATTTAACCATCCAACTATAGTCAGTGTGAATCCCATTTTGTGATTGAGCAGTGAGCTCTAGGTTGTTGGCCTTTCTGCATGTGCAAACCCCATTTATGTACACTTACTATCTGCAGTAGTATCATCTGATTGTGGGTAAGGTCTCCCACCATGGTTTTTCCCCTTATAGGGTTTCCACGTACAAATATTGGTGTTATGTGTTGTGGATGACTCTATGTTTATGTTTCATGCATTAATCTCTACCGGTATAGCAATTTATTATTAACACTATCTACCGGCACAGTTAACTGGTTTACCAGTATTAAGCATTAAGTTGGTTAATTGGTTTTTGGTTTAAATTTATTAGACAACTGATTCACCCCCCCCCCCTCTCAGTTGTCTTTGAGACCTAACAGTAAAGTCTATTTAGGTCAACTTTTAGAAGGTTTATTGTGTCGATGATCAGAGAAGTGTGTATGTGTCGAACCAAATTGAGATGTCTGCATGAGAGAAGTGGATTGGAGCTGACAAGGATATGTAATAGAAAGATATGAAGTGTTGAGTCCAGATCATTTATTTGTTGTTTCCTAACAGTTGCAGGAGCATTAAAATCCCTTAACCAAGTAGGTCCTAACATGCCTAATCTTGTAAATCCCTTCACCGGGTGGCTCATTAATTTGGGTTTAAATCCTCCAGCGAGGTTACTCCTAATAGGGTAAAGTTCCTAATAGAGATAAGTTGTAAAATCCCTTGACCGGGTGACTCCTAACAAGGTCTGCTCTTAACTGGGCATTGTTGTAAAGCTCCTAACCAGGCTAAGCTCCTAACAAGGCACATTCTAAAAGAGTGCATATTTTGTGGGTACCAATTCCCACCATGGCTTTTCCCATTTGGGTTTCCACGTGAAATATACTTGTGTTCATGTTGTGGATGGAGTTTTGAGTTATGCATTTGATGTATTTACTATATTTTCTTAATGATGAATACTTAAGTTTCTACCGGTAATGTTTTCGTAATTCTGATTTGGAGATTGTTTAATCAACTATCAATATTGGTTATGAACTATTTTGTGTAGTATTTTGCAGATTGGTGAAAAGTATCGGTTTATTATTATCATTGATTCACCCCCCCTCTTAGTAATAACTAGATCCTCACAATAGCACTAACATGGTGTGTTATACACAACTGCAACTAACTTTTTCTGAGTCAGACCAAATTGCACAATGTATTTACCACTTCACTAGCCTTTGTCTTGATTGTCTAATAACCTATCCCAATAGCACATCCCATGCTTGCCTTCTATAGCTCCATGTGGGACTAACACAGTGTGTTATATGATGCTGCAACAACACTTATGCCCTCAATCAATCATGTTTACCCCATGGAATCACATTTCTATGGCCTTGATCCTCTAACCACCTATAGGTCCGATAGAAGACTCCATTTTCCTCTCCATCTTATTTGAGTCCATTAACTCCATGAAACCTCCATGCATATCCATTCACCTGCACAACCCTACTATTCTGATGCAACACCATATCAACCAATTTGATCTACCTTTGGGGCAGTTTGATCCCATGCTTTACATACTTGCACATTTCTACTCTCCACTATCTTGTTTAACCTCTTATTGTAACACTGGTAAGCCTCATTGTTCATAACATATCCCAAGAATATTCCTTCATCTACTCTATTATCAAACTTTTTGTTGGGTCTCAAATCAACAGTTTGGATAGGTTCTAAGGAAATGCCAACTCCTATGATAAAACCCTCCAATTGACTTGGCCAACTTATAGAGTGAACCTATTTGGTTACTAACTCTCTCACTTTAGGCTCTGCGGGACCTAGGCGGATATACCTACTCACTAGTTGTTTCTTCAACTAATGCTTTTTATAGCAGATTTAGTGTCTTAATCTGATATTTCTTAGTCTTAGAATGGCATAAGTTTCTTAAACAGATTGATTTCAGATGTGTGTATTGATCTATGTATCTTACAAAAGTATATATGTTACACTTTGGCTAAATTGCCTACTATACCTACTCTACTAATCCTAATGCTTAAAAGTAAAGGGTGATTGGTATGGTTAAAGGGTTTGTTTACAAATGATTAGTGCCTTTCCTCTTATTTGGGCTACAGAGTCTTATATTTCTTCAGGACTTATTATGTAAACTTATGAGATAGTTTTTAAACCCACCCCCTCTCGGTGAGTCTGTCAGTTACTCTTTCTTATGAGCTCTACTTCAATGGCTATATTATAAATCACTTGAATGAATTAAACCCTAACTTTAAGAGACCATCCAAGGAAGAAATATACAGAACAATTACAATTCACAAGTAAATCTTTTTTTATCCAAATCTACAATATGAAACATAGAATTTCACTGGAAGAACACAAATAACCTTATCTCCTTTAGATAATATCACAAGCAATTGCCTTCTGAAAATATGTTAACTCTCAACACATATGAGAAAGAAAATGTAACTGGTTATTTTTGATAAAAAGTTTAAAAGTACAAAATTGCCTCCACCTCTTATATCTCTCTTCCCCCCTCTTTACATTTTACATCACACATATATATGTGGTTGAATGTTTTTCATACCCCTTTGGGTGAAAAGACACCCCCCTTTTAAATAAAAATAATTCCAAATCCCGAAATTGCCTTAGTTTACGTAATTAATTGTCACTTTACAAGTTGTTTAGGCATATTAGAGGTGTTTTAAGGCTATTTTATGCATATATAATGGATAAATGATCTTTAAATGATGTAAATACCCCCTTTGGTGCTTCACAATCCTTTTTTTATGCCCATTATTGTGTTTATGTTATGGTTTCATATTGTGCAACAAATATTAAACATATTACTTGTACCTATTCAATATATATATATATATATATTTAGAATTTTTCTTGTTCCTTGTCTTGGAATCTGGAATTCTAAAAATTGCAAAATTTAGGGTTCCAACAGTGGCTCTGTCTGGGGATGTATGCCCCTTATGGGCATAGCAAGAATTCAGATCTTTGGTAGAACAGACCATGTGCCTTATTCATTGACCTGTTTTGGTGGCCTCAAGCCCCAAAAACTGAACACTAATTCTTTCCTCTATCAAACATCTGATTCTCATCATGAAGTAGTATAAAAACTTTGAAATTAGTGATATCACCTGATTGGCAATTCCTATCATAAGATGCATCATCCATCCTTATTTTATAAGGATTCTTTATTTCACCTGGATTACCATTATCCCCTATTCCATAGGAAATGATATTTATACTTTTACAAAAGTTTGCTTCTTGTGGCATCCGCATATTCTTCATCTCTATTTTATTGGAATGCTGCATATTATCTAACTGGTACTTCTTTTCACCTTTTATTTTATCTCTATGTGATGTACCTTCCTTTTGTAACTCTCTTATTTTTGTGGTCCTTTTATCACGTAACTTAGTCATATTATTACTGATGTTGTCTTCACACATGTTTGTATTGTCCATACTGTCTGAAATTTTTTCTTCTTCGTCATATAAAGGATTTGAGAATACATGAAAATCCTTTTCACACATACCATGGCAGTAGGGAATATGATTTTCCTCTATCACTTCATCACATAAGGGGTTTGAAAATATTTGAAAGCCATTTTCAAATTCTCATACCTCTTCTTTATCAATTGTATCATCAAGGTACTCAGGTATGGATTCACTTTCCTCATGACTGGTACAATATTCTTCATCAATGTTAGCAATAATTTCTTCAGGTTCTAACTTGTACTCACAAACATCATCAATTGCTTCTTCATTAGATGGGACTTCCAAAGGAATAACTGATTCTTCTATATATTCATCTTCATTTGCATCTCTTATGTTGATGTTACTCGTCTCATGCAAATCGAGTAGTTTTTTATTCAATTCTTCAAGAATTGAACATGTTGATTCCAAACTATCAGACCCACATTCTCTCATGATCAATTCCTCCAGTATAGCTGAATTAAGTTGTATATTATTAGGCATTTGGAAATAAGTCACCATTATTCTACCAATCAATTTTTCTATAGATTAACCTTCCTTTCTTCATATATTGTAGATTACATTGCCACAATCATAATCCGACTGAATCTGATTTTGGTATGGAGAACCAATTGAAGGGCTAGCGACTGAAGTGTTGTCCTCGATTACACCATAGAATTATTCCATGAACCACCACTCAATTTCTTCCCATGATGAGATACTTTGTGGGGGTAACAAGCTGAATGACTGCTCTACAACATCCTCCAATGTTAGCACAAACCATTTCATGATCGTTTCTTCTGAGTAGATTTTGAAGGTCTCAATAAACCAATAAAATGATTTTAGATGCCCAATTGGTGATTCCCTTTCATCTCCATGGAACCTCAGCATATAGATCTTCAACTCACAAGGAAATGCATATGGATACTCAAGGATGTTACCAAAATCCAATGGCTTAAAACTTCTTGGAATATTCTTGCCTCTTTGTGGCTGTGGTCGCCATTGTGCATATTTTTCTGAAGATGCTTCTCCATAAAAATATGGATATTGAAACATACTGAATGCTACTGATCTTTTTCATTTAATTTTCCTTTTTACAGAGTCACCACCTCTTTCATAGAGGACATAAGTTATTTCTTTCTTTTGAGTTCCCTCCCATAGCAGAGTCTTAATAATTCTTCCCTAGTAGAGTCACCAATCTGTTATTTCTGAAATTATGTTAACTCTCAACACATATGAGAAAGAAAATGCAACTGGTTATTTTTGATAAAAAATTCAAAAGTATAAAATTGCCTCCACCTCATGTATCTCTATTCCCCCCTCTTTACATTTTACATCACACACATATATATGTGGTTGAATGGTTTTCATACCCTTTGGGTGAAAACACCCCCCTTTTAAATAAAAATAATTCCAAATCCCGAAATTGCCTTAGTTTATGTAATTAATTGTCACTTTACAAGTTGTTTAGGCATATTAGAGGTGTTTTAAGGCTATTTTATGGGTATATAATGGATAAATGATCTTTAAATGATGTAAATACCCCCTTTGGTGCTTCACAATCCTTTTTTTATGCCCATTATTGTGTTTATATTATGGTTTCATATTGTGCAACAAATATAAAACATATTACTTGTACCTATTCAATATATATATATATATATATTTAGAATTTTTCTTGTTCCTCGTCTTGGAATCTGGAATTCTAAAAATTGCAAAATTTAGGGTTCCAACACTTTCCAAGATCATTCTCATGTCTTCTGATATAGCACTTACTCCCAAATATTCTAAAATATTTCACAGTAGGTGTCTTCCATACCACAACTCATAAGGTGTCTTTGTGTGATTTATTATTATCTAGACTCTATTAAGAATGTAAATTTCAATATGCACAAGTTATTTCCAATACACATTAGCCAAGTTAGTATCTTTCATCATAGTTCTGGCCATCTCAATAATAGTTCTATTCTTCTTTTCTACCACACCATTCTACTGAGGAGTTCTTGGAGCAGAAAGATGTCTCCTAATGCCATATTTCTCATAGAAATTGTCAAATTCATTTGAAGTAAACTCTCCACCTCTATCAGATCTCAAACAATTGATTCTAACATCAACTTGATTTTCTACCATTGACTTGAAAACTTTAAATCTTTCAAAAGATTCATATTTTTCTCTAAAAAATGTAACCCATGTCTTTTTAGAATAATCATCAATAACATAAAATACTTTTCACCATTGAGTCTTCTTGTCCTTGTAGGGACACACAGATCTATATGAATTATCTCTAATACATACTATATATGGTGAAAATGGATAACAACAATAACGATATTGAAAGGCTAAATAGATTCAACCACAAAACCCTAGCCTAACAACAACCAAGATCCACCATAACATATGAAGATTACCTAAGACAATGCAAATCAAACGAAATCACAAAGATTATACCATCACATGTCCAATAGGGTTTGGATCTCCATTCTTCCTATCTCCATTGATCTTGTTTGATATATTTGCTCTCAGATTTTATGTGCACAAGAGCTCAACAAAGAACAGAATGTGGTTGCAAATAGGATCGTAGTGTAGTCAAGTGCATAAAATTCATTAGGATGATTGATTAGGGTTTGATAATGAAGGAAGTATCTCCTTATATAGAAGACACTATATGAAATGGAGGGATAAGATTGAGAGGTGTAAAAGGAGGTCGACTATGATTAGAGGGTAGGTAGAGGAAATAATAAAATAATGAAAGGGGTAGGTAGTGTATGAATTAAGAGATGAATGACATGTGTCATGGGTAGAGAAGGCTAATGAATTAATTAAATAAATAAAGATTTATTTAATTAATAGAGGAAGTGGGATCAATTAAATAAATAAGATATTTATTTAATTTAGGAAAAGGAAAATTTAAATAAATAAATCTATTTATTTAAATGAGAAATAAAGCTAGAAGAGGATAAATGAATTAATTAAATAAATAAAGATTTATCTAATTAATAGAAGAATTAAGCTTAGATAATTAAATAAATAAAATATTTATTTAATTAGACTAGACAATTTTGGGTGTCTACACATACGATGTAGAATGCTCCTTGTTCTTGAAACTTGTCTTTGTTTTCTTCCTCAACTGGCATTCCTTGCATACAGTATCAATAGGGTTGACAATCCTTTGTAATTCTCTTAATGCTTTAAAGTTACCGATCTTTATCATGTTATCAAAGTTAACATGATGTTTGATGTAGCCATAACCGGTAAAAACCCTCAAAAGAGTCAACCAGCTTATGTAGCGAGAGAGACACAACAAAAGAAACAAGAAAACATAATAAATTATATTAAAGCCATAGAACTTCCATAAATCCTTTGGTAATCATTATATTATCATCCAAGAACATCTGGTAATTAACCGGTTACATGCAGGCTTCAAGCCAGATACAATCCAACTGGAACTCTATGAACTAACTGAATCACAACATGTGAATCTTAATCCTTATTCTTAGTTCTACTTCCTCTTCCCTCACAGATTATTAAATAACAACATATTTATACCCATCGGAACATATCCGGGTCGACCTCATAAGATTACATCCACCAATGCAAGAAAATGAAACATGTAATTAGGTCGGCCCTAAGATTTAAGAAATTTTTCTGGAAAATAACAACCAAGTGATGTGGTTTAGTAGGAAGGTTGGCCATACGCCAAAGAAAATCGGACAACAACCAAAATGGATCCATATGCCAAGAATTGTGTCGATAATGAAGGAAAACCAACCGATAAGCACAAGAACTATCTCAGAACCTTGAAACAGTTAAAGGGAAGCGATAACTGATCGGAAAAGAACCCAAATGAACTGAAAATTTGGAATTAACCATAGGAAACCAAAAAAAAGATCTGCAATGAAGAACAAGCAACTATTGGTACATGCCGGTAAGAACATAGAAAACTACTCAAAGAACTAAGCAAGAACAAAAACTAAAAGGAAATATTTTTGGTTGATGCAAGATGGCTCATCGACCAGGGTTGCTCCTGCATCAAACAACCTAGGTAGAAAAAGATGTTCCATGAGAGGCAACTCATGAACATATAAAAGGATTCCAAATGAAGATCCCATGCTCATTTCTAATCCAAATGTCTTCCATATCTTCCAGCCTCTGCTTTAGCTCCTTTGGTGCCTCAACCGACTTCTCTAACTTTTGACTCTCTTTGTTTCTGTTTCTTTGCTTCAAGTCTACACATTCTCTCTGTGTACTATCTTCTTTCTTCTGCAACTCAGAATTTCTTCTACCACAAGACTTCATCGGGTTTGTCACCATGAGCTCTTTGTAGACCAATTTCATGTATCCATTAGACTCATCTGTCAGATCCTTCTGCAAGTTCATGTCACCCTCTAGTATAGCCTCTGCAACTAGTTCTATCAGATGTTTCTTCAAAACCTCTGGTAGGACCTCTGCAACTGGTGCTTTCAAAACTTCTGGTATAGCCCCTACCACCGGTTTCTCAAGACTTAGATTCTTCACCCCCTTCTCTTTCTTCTTCAAGGAAATCAATGTGAACTTCTGTGCATCCTTTTCAATAGTAACTAGATTTATTCTATAGCCATAAATAGTTCCCCTATCATACTGCCAAGGTTTTCCCAACAAAACATGACAAAAACTCATAGATACAATATCACATAAAACCTCATCTCTAAAAGGCCCAATATTGAAACATACCAAACACTACTCCTTTATATCTATCTTTTGATCATCTTGTAACCAACTCACCTCATAAGGATAAGGATGCTTAAGCCTCTTCAACCCAATATTCACAACCATCTCCTCAAATAATAAATTATCAGTGCTTCCACTATCTACAATGACCTTGCAACACTTACGACCTAATTTACACACAGTCTGGAAAAGACTCTTTCTTTGAGTAGATCTGGTATCCTTTCTTCTGAACATAAGGGATTTTCCTTGCTCCAGTGTAAAGTCAGATCTAGCACCATCTCGTTCTTCACTTGCCACACAACTTCTTGACATTCCTTGCTTACATTCATAGGATCTATGTCTGGCTTCCCCACACTTGAAACATTTGCCAAAAAATTCTCTACTGATACTGCTACTACCTTTCCTCGATGTCTTCTACTCTGGTTCTTTACTCCAGTTAGGTTTTCACTCCTCTTCTTCAAACAATTTCTTCATACTATCATTCATCTTGAATTTCTCCTTTCCCTTATCCGGTTGTCTTCTTCTCACCTTCTCCTCAGCCTTCAAAGCATACTAGTAAGATTCTTCAGCTGTGGAAACCTTCAACATACTCATCTCATCTTGAATGTTAAAAGAAAGTCCATTGATGTACCTCACCACCTTTTCTATGTCCAGATCTAATCACCACTTTGAAGAATTCCTTTAGAGTCATGTTTCCCTATTTTAGGTTCTACAACTTCTTGAACAATTCCAATTCATAGTCTCCTAGTATGAACTTGGCCTTCAATCTTGCAACCATCTATCTCCACCGAGTGATCTTCAATTCACCATTCTCCACTTTGTCTTTCTGCAATTCCTTCCACCATAAGGCAGCATGCCCTTTCAACTTGGTCTATGCCAATCAGACTCTCTATGGGTCCTTGACATCCTCAAACTCAAAGTAATCCTATAACTCTTCGATCCAATCGATCAGATCCTCCGGGTTCAGCGATCCAGAAAAGTTAAAAACCTCAAGTTTATGCACTTTAATTGCTTGCACCACTACTCTTAGGAATCTCTCCTCTCTCTCATCTTCCAGTCCTTCAGCTTCCTCAAGTTCTTCACCAACTTCCTCATATTCATCCTCAGAATCAGGGTTTCTTCACAAATCAACCAAAAGCATTTTGGATTTCATTCCTCACTTCATTCTTAAGTCTTCCATCATCTATTCTACTCTCCAGGGCTTTGTTCTCCTCAATGACATATTTTCTTCCATTCTGGCAAACTGCCTCAACTCAGCGATCTGACTACCAGATTCAATTGCCTCCCCTTGATGATCTATTGAACACACACACAGCCTACCTCCAATCGGTGATCTATCCACCTCAAGGAATGCCTCAATGTTCGCAAATGATTCTTCCACCAACCAATCCATAACCAGCTCTGATACCACTTGATGCAGCTGTGTGTGTGAAAAGTGGAATAAGAACCTGTATTTGCAAGACACAACACTTCAATCAAGTCATTACATGCATGGTTAATCAGATATAATCAATGAATAGTAAACCATAACAAATCGACTCATTGCCTTCTAAAAGATGCGAGTATAAGATTGCTCTTAGATTATAAGCAATACTAGTGACTAGACAACATCAAGATGAAGGATTTTATCTATATGGACATGATGAATGCTAGATGGATGCAATTTTGATCTAACAAGATTTAAGAAATGTTAAGCTAAATGATTTAAATATGTATGCAATGAACCTAGAGCAAAAACAACATAATAACAATATATTCTCCAGTATTTTTTGAATGAGAGATGAGCCTAAATTTATAGAAAATTCAAAAAGAAACCAATGGCTGAGATCAAATGATGATGAATGGTCAAAATTTTCCAAGAGGAAGCATAATCTAGGTAAATTGATGTGATTGGGCTTTTCTCAGTTTTAAAGGAAATTGAACTCAAACTAAGATAAAATCAAGAAAAACTGATTTATTCTTTATTTCATTCAATTTTAATATTTAATTGTTTTAATTGCTTTCTTTGAGATTATCTATCAATTTTTAATTTGTTTTTTTCAAGATTATCTCCAATTGATTTCTTTTCTCAAATTTTTAATTCTTTTTTTTTGGTCAATTAATTCCTTTTTTGATTTATTTCCTTTTTTGAAGATTTGTGCTCATAATTTCCAATTCCTCTTTCTTGATTTGATGGAAAATTGATTTATTTAATTAACTATGCAAATGATATTTAATTAAAATAAATAAGATAATTGCTTAAAATGATTTAATTAATTAAATATATATTTAATTAATATTGGTTGATTAATTTTCCATGTGACATTTGATGATTAAAGACTTAATTGTTATTTAATTGCCTTTGGTTAAGACCTTGGTGACATTGTCGAGATTAGGGGCTCATGGTTTAGATGACCATTTTTAGGGTATTACATTTGCCCCTCTTTGAATTAATGTGTGAGTAGCGCGTTAGTTCAAAGAAAAATTGATATCTAGGAGATACCAGTTCTGAACTTGATTGATCACGAACTAGATGAAAGCAAGGTGTTTAGCTTGATTCAAAGCGATGAAGATGAATGAAGTCTGATTAAAGCGATACCGATCCCGAACTTGATTGAACTAGGAACGATAGAAAACAAAAGATACCGAACTTGAACTTGATTGATCAAGAAGCGGATCTTACTGATCTAGAATTTGATTGATCTAGACACAGTGAGTGATGATAAAAATTGATCTTGAACTTGATTAATCAAGATACGATGAGGATAAACTGTTTAGCTTGATCAAGAAATGATGAATCCAAACACCTGCTTAGATTTAGTGTGATTAAAGATACTCTTTGAACCCTTGATTGAGTTTAAATGAATAATCAGCTTGATGAAAAGCGATGAAACTAATTAACGTTAAGAGATTGATTCAGGCGAAGACAAATATCAGCTTGATATGAAGCGATGAAACTGATATGCCCCTAGCGATGAGGTCTTATTTTATTGATTTTCTTTAGTTGAAAAAGATTTTTTTGCTCGGCTTTCGATGAAGATTTGAAAATTTTCTCGACATTGAAGAATGTGAGGTCATACGGTCACGAGTATGCCCCCTCGGGAGTGAAATCGAAAGATAGCGAGGGTACATGATGATAGGCAATTTCTTTAGCAATGATAATGATTTGAGCACAAATTGAATCAAAGGAATTTTTTTAAAAATTTTTTGCATTGATTGACAAGAGATTGAGCACAAAGTTAATTTGTAGAAATTAAATTGAGATTCAGCATTGAAATTGAGTGCAAAGTTAAAGAAAGAGCATTTGATGAAAAGCGCTAAGTGGTCAACATCATGAAATTTTGATGAGAGAATTGACATCAGATTTCGATTTTGATCCCGAAAATGGACTTAGGATAGCCGATTTACGAGCTCTTGATTTGATTTCATCGTACTTATGTTGATTGATTATGAGATGTCTTTTATATGCTTTATTCTATATGTATGCATTTCTTTTTAGCATGAATGTATGTAA
Organism: Cryptomeria japonica; assembly: GCF_030272615.1. Classification (NCBI taxonomy): domain Eukaryota; kingdom Viridiplantae; phylum Streptophyta; class Pinopsida; order Cupressales; family Cupressaceae; genus Cryptomeria; species Cryptomeria japonica. The sequence continues at coordinate 740,982,943 of NC_081413.1, forward strand.
TGCAAATGGAATATGGATGTCTATATTTTTCTTTCTTTTCATATGTACATAAATGAATGAGTATGAGTAATGAGTAATGAGTAATGCAAATTTTTCATTTTTCTATGCAATAAAATGAATGCAAATAAGTGATAATGAATGTATGGATCTATATAAGATGCTCATGTATGCAGCTAACATCTCAAAACACAAGTACTCGATCAGAGAAATGATGAAAAGAGACAACTTAGCGAAGAAATGATGAAGCTTCCAACTCTCATTCAGAAAATAAGGAGATCATTGTTACCATACCAAAATCACTCTAAATTCACAAGATGCAAAATGAAATGCAAAATGATATGCAAAACGCAACCTAAACCTAGTCACTGGATTTGGAAAAGCTTAATTTTCATCATTGAGCGTTTTACAATTTATAACAGGCAGAGTAGAGTTACTTGCTTTTCATGTGCAATATTTAATGATCTTGTCCACAATGATCCTTTTTCCGTTCATATCCTTGGACAGATTTCACAGGGACCCGAATTGCATCATGAAGAAACTCCCTCAAAATAGACAAAGAAATGATTGGAACCTCCCTATAGCATTCAAATAAGCGGAGTCGAGGTATGTGAGGCGATTTCACCTTGATGTGAAGGATCTTATCACAGACACCCAGCTAATTTAGATATTTCTAGATCATTGGAATCATTCCTACAAGCAGAAAACAATAAAATATTATGCCCCCAATCCTTGCTCCTCTTAGTCAAGATAGACTTCCTCGAGTTACTCAGAGGGATAATAATCAAAAATCAATATAAAAGATAGCACACAAAGTAAAATTTCATTCATAGCTCAAACTGTTTAGTGATTGCTTTCTGTTATGTTGTTTTGCTTGTTAACTTAGTGATAAAACTCTTTAGTAGTCAGGAGAAAGGCAACTGACTCAGAGTGGACGACCAAGTTTCACTGATGTAAGGTTGACTTGGTTGATATTGCTTAGGACATGTAATGTGCTCTGTTGATTACCTAAGACTAGGACATTGATTAGTTTCAAGCCATGAGGGTTCCAACGAACCAAGATGTCACAAAAGTGACTAAAATATGTACAAGCGAAAGCAAATATGCATGAAAGAGGGAATGCCAACATTGCGTTGATAGATGGAGCGCTTGAGTACAAGAGGCACCTGTTTGCTAGGTTTTCACCTACTTAGAAGAGATTCACTTTTCTCTTTTTTTTACCAAGGTGCCTATTTACTAGGTTTTCACTAGGGCATTTTCTCTCTTTTTCTCTTTTTTTTTTCCTTTTTTTTTTTTTTTTTGAATTTCTTTGGGACTTATGCTGATTTTTATGATTTTTTAAGGACTTTTTGTGATTTTTATGATTTTTTTAGGACTTTTCCCAATTTTTGGGATTTCCTCAGGATATTTTATGATTTTTAGGATTTCTTCAGGACATTTTATGATTTTTAGGATTTCTTCAGGACTTTTTCCGATTTTTGTGATTTTTTTCAAGACTTTTTCCGCTGTAAAAGTTGCTAGAGCAGAGAATATTTAGGTGAAGAATTTCTTCAGATGGATGGTGTTAATTGGTTCGCAGAGTTGTTCTCCTTCTGATGTTGAAAGTTGATAAGCATGAGAGCCAAAAGCTATAGTAACGATATAGGGACCCAGCCAGTTGGGTTCAAACTTCCCTTTGTTATCTTGAAACTGTTGATTTTTTAGGATTCTCTCTTAGAACTAAGTCACCCACCTGAAATTCTCGGTATCAAACTTTTTTGTTATATCCTCTGGACATTCTCTTTTGATACACTCTGAGATGATCAAACGTCACTTACCGACGCTCATCCAGCAATTTGAGCTCTTGCAACCTAGATATTCTATAGTCTTCATCAATAACAAGACCTTGCAAGGAAACTCTTAGAGATGGTATTTCTACTTCAATAGGTAATACTACTTTGAACCCATACACCAGAGAAAAAGGTGTAGCCCCAATAGGTGTTCTGATACTTGTTCTATAAGCCCACAGTGCAGGATTGAGCTGCAGATGCCAATCCTTCCCGGATTTGTTCACTATTATGTGCAAGATAGTCAGTAGGTTTTTGTTAGATGCCTCTGCTTATCCATTACCTTGAGGGTAATATATTGAGGACTAGTGTAGTTTGATTTTAAACTTCTCACAGAGTTCATCTAGATCTTTGGTCTTAAACTATCCTTCATTGTCTATTATAATTGATGAAGGTATACCATACCTGCAATTGATATAGTTAAGAATAAATAGAGCTACTTGTTTGTCGGTTGCCTTGATAAGCGGAACCGCTTCTACCCACTTAGTAAAGTACTTAGTGGAAGTGATAATGAATTTATGTCCATTAGATGACACGGGATATATTTGGCCTATCAGATCAAACGCCCATTATTGGAAGGGCTAGTGTGTCACAAAGGGTATGAGATCCCTTGCTGGAGCGTGTATAAGGTGCCCATGCAACTGACACTTTTCATAGCTTTTAGCAAATTTTATAGCTTCTTTCTCCATGTCTGGCCAGTAGTAGCCAGCCCTTAGTAGTTTTTGTGCTAAAGTTAGACCGTTTGAATGGGATCCACAAACACCTTCATGAACCTCAGATAATGCGCGTTGGGACTCTTCAGTTTCTAGAAATCTAAACAAAGTATTATCTAAACCTCACCTGAATAGGTCGTTACCAATGATGACATACCATGATGCATTTTGGATTAGGTTCCTTTTTTCATTTTGGGGAAGATTGGCAGGGACAACTTGGTCACGCAAGTAAGAGTAAATGTGGCTATAACGAGATGAGTCATGTCCAATAATAGAACAGACTACCTAGGACTTGGGAGAATCATAGGCAAGGTAATGTAACTTTTCCACCAGGAATTCAAAGCAAAAATTAGACTCCTGTAGCTGCGGTATAGATGCCAAAGTGGCCATTGCATCTGCTACTCTATTTGTTGTTCTGGGGATCTGCTGAAATGATACGGAGGTAAAATATTGCTTGAGATCATCCACCATTCTCTTGTAAGGCATCAGTTTCTCATCTCTTGTCTGATATAGATCATTGATTTGGGTTATAATGAGTTGAGAATCTCCATAGATGTGTAATTCCATGATCTTCCACTTGATGGCCAGCTTCATCCCATTTACCAAAGCTTCATATTCTCTAATGTTGTTTGTGTAAGGGAAGAGAATCTTGTAAGCTTTTGGAATTGAGTATTTATGGCGAGTAATAAATAGTATCCTGACACCAGAACCATGTTGAGTGAAAGACCCATGAAAGAACATCTTCCATGATTGTTTAGTAAGGTGCATGATTGATTCATCTGGGAATTCTATATGCAGAGGTTGATCATCTTCAAGTGGAGCTTCAGTAAGTTGGTCTGCAATAAATTGTCCTTTGATGGTTGTACATTCCACATATTCAATGTCCAATTCTATAAGGACCATGACCCATTTGGCCAGTCTTCCTATAAGCATTGCTTTACTAAGAAGATACTTGAGTGGATCAATCTTGGCTACCAGCTTAATAGAGTGTGCCAACATATAGTGCCTTTATTTTTGTGATGCAAAGACCAAAGCTAAGCATGCTTTCTCTATTATAGTATAATTCATTTCATATGACACCAAAGTTATGCTGATGTAATAGATGGCTCGTTCCTTTTTATTGTCATCATGTTGTGCCTGAAGTGCCCCCAGTGAAGTATCCATAGCTTATATGTACAGGATCAGTGGCTTACCTTGAATCGATGGAATTAATATGGGTGGATTAGAAAGATATTCTTTGATTTGTTGTAAATGTTGTTCACAATCTTTATCCCAGTTGTATTGAATCCCTTTCCTTAATACCTTGGTGAAGGGTTGAGCTTTATCTACTAGCTGAGATATGAAATGCCTTATTGACCGAAGACGGCCTTGTAAACTTCTCATCTGACTGATATTCTTTGGTGGAGGCATTTCCATTATAGCTTGGACCTTTTCAGGGTCAACCTCAATTCTTTTTTTTGAAATTATGTAACCAAGCAATTTTCCTGATGTTACCCCAAATGTACACTTTTTAGGATTTAATCAGAGCTGGAATCTTTCCATTCTATCTAGTATGAGGCCTAGCTCTTGAATATGCATAGATCTCTTCATAGTTTTTACCAGGGTGTCATCAACATAATCTTCCATGTTTTTATGCATCATATCATGGAAGATAGTGGTTACTGCTCTTTGATAAGTTGCTCCTACATTCTTTAGAACAAACGGCATAACATTCTAGTAGAAGGTTCCCCACGCACATGTGAAAGTAGTCTTCTCTTGATCTTCAGGTGCTATCTTCATCTGATTGTAACCAGAGAATCCATCCATTAATGAATACATCTCATATCCAGCAGTCATATCTACTATCATGTCAATGTTGGGCAATGGAAAATCATCTTTTGGACATGCCTTGTTGAGATCCCTGAAGTCTATGCAAACTCTAATAGATTTGTCTGCCTTTGATATAGGTACTATATTTGATATCCATTTTGCGTAGTCTATAGCTCTGATAAATCCATCTTTTAGCAATTTCTCTAGTTCAGCCTTGACTAGTAGTGCCACATGAGGATGCATCTTTCAAAGTTTTTGTTTGACTGGTTTTACTCCTGGTATAATAAAGAGGTGATGCATGATGAGCTCAGGATCTAGTCCTAGAATATCTGAGTATGTCCATGCAAAGTTGATCTTCTTTGCTAGAAAGAGGTTGCTGAAATCCTTGAACTCTTCAGCTGATAGTGATTGAGCTAAATGAATGATGTGTGGTGTCTCTTGACTCCCAATGTTTACTGGTTGAGTTGGCTCGATCAATATGGAAGATCTCTCCTGGAAGTGACTTGGCAGTATATCAAGTATCTCACCTTCAGGCGCCTCAGAGAGGTTTTCACCTTTAGGTACGTCCTTTATTTTCTCTTTTTTAGATTCTGACACCGCCACAATGTGGTTTTCACCATCAGATCTTTTATTTTTATTTTTCTTGTTTTTGCGACTAAGATACTTGATATCCGCTTCAGTCATGTTTTCTTTTTGTTCGCTGGTGGAAGAGTACATGGGTTCAACTGCATTGAGATAGTAGGCTAGTGTATAGTCATTGGTAAAGGTAGGTACATTCAAGGGTTGGTTATAAAGAGTATTATCAATCAGTTCTGGATGCATTAAGGATAAGGTTGGAACAGGCTCAAGGGAGTTCACGATACTATCATCATGGCTTCGGATTAACCAGTCAAGTTCCAGAAGACTACCTTGTGTATGTGTCTTGAGACCAAAAAGAGTTATGACATGATTATTGAAATTCATGTTAGTATTTATTGGACCTAACCCAACCAACCTACTTCTAGCGTTGTGACCTACTTCAGACTGGACTACATACCGTGGTGTAATAGTAGACAATATCTCATCATTCATGACAGAGTAGTCATAATGCATTGTTGAATAGTTGTTGTTATAAATAGAGCTCCTATCTGAGTCATCAGAGTCATAGGATGAAGTTGCTGACTCATCTTCAAGTGGCTTATAAAGGTATATATAGTATCAACACCCACATCTTTGATGTTGCAAGTTCCTTCGTGATTTGATTCATTAACTACTTGTACTTGACACACTTGTGGACATGACTTTGACGGTTCTGTTAATCCCTACCATTTGTTCCATTCAACTTCTTCTGGACTGATGACTGGTTCTTTTTCTATAGCTTCTAGTTCTTCTTTTGTAGTTTCCTACCTGATTTGTCTTATCTCATTAGAAGGTTTGGTAGGTGAAGAAATAGCTTGTGTCCTTTCTTCCTCTAGCTGTCATTCATAGTCTTCTTGTCTTTTAAGTCTGATTTCTTCTATTTCTTTTTGCATTCTGAGGTGTATTAGCTCTCATGCATCATCTGTAATATCACTGGATTCTTCAAGGGTTTCTATAGTAGATGTATCTGAGATGTGATCTGGACCCCATTCATACTCATTTGAAATCAGTTTCTAAATCGTCTACTTGTTGGTTGCCAGTATATGTGACTGGAACTTTTAGTGGTGCAAACAATTCTCTGATTTTGTATACTTTGTCTCTCATATCCTCTGGGACTTCTACTTCATGTGGTATTATAGCTGATATAACTGGAACTTGATTACCATCTGTTTCCTCTCTCTAGGTGGGCAATTCTTTTTGTTCATCGCCACACTCTTCTTGAGTTTGTTGAGTATTAAGTTCTTGTGTTGTTAAAGGTAGTACCTTCTTCTTCCACTTACGTTGATGGTGGGATGTGTGCTTTTGATCTGATTTCTTTCTTGGATCATATCCCAGTCCAGCTTTATCATTGGCAAACTTAGTTTGTAACTGAATAGGTTCAACAATACCTTTTTGACGTTTGCCAAGAGGACCAGTACCTGAATATCCCATGCGTTGAAGCATCTTATAGCCTGGACCATATTGTGTTGGGGAAATCTCACAATGTTGTATTTCTTTGTTTGCACTGTCTTCTTTGAAAAGTGATTTGAGAACATCATCTCCTTCTATTTCACCTGCAAGAGAAGTAGAGGACTGTATAAAGGTTCCATCATAAATGACTTTTGGAGTTGAAGTTTGTGGTTTCATAGCCTCTAATGGTTTTCTCGACTGTCTTGGTGATGGAGGAAGAGACGTTAGTGAGAGTATAGGCTCTATCTAGTAACCATACATGCTAGTGTTTGTGATTCTCAATTTCTTTTCCAAATATTTCAACCAAGATTCCAAAATTTTAGCTATAGAAGCTGCTCTATTATTAGGAACAAAAGCATCAGCACTTTGTGTTAATGCATTACAGGTATAACTTGTATCGACAGAAATACTGACTTCAACTCCATTATAAGGAAATTTCAGGCATTGATGATATGTAGATGGTACTGCTTTCATTTCATGAATCCATGGCCTACCCAGTAAGATGTTGTATGAAAGATGAAGATCCAGGACTTGAAAAATGACATCTCTTTCCACAGGTCCTACTCTAATTGGTAATGATACCAGGCCCTTAGAATTTCTTTCTTCTTCATCATAAGCCTTGATTGTTATCTTCTTTGTTGGATCAATGACATTCTTAGAAAATTCTAGTCGTGTCAATAGATTGTAGGTACAAATATTCAACCCAGCGCCTCCATCTATCAAAACACATTTAACACGATGTTTATGAATCATGGCTTCAATGTGTAATGGCTGGTTATGTGGGTGACTCAGTGAATTATCATCTTCTTCAAAGAATGTGAGGTAATGAGGTGAGGTCAGGTGACCTACCATAGATTGAAACTGATCTATGTCTAAATCTTCAGGGACACTGATGGTAAGTAAGGCCTTGTCCAGGACCTCTTTATGAGCATAAGAGATCTTAAGCAATTTTAAAATGGAGATTTGAGCATTGGTTCTCTTCAATTGTTCGACAATACTATAACCAGGAGAAGATGATAAAGCTAGTTGTTTCAATTTAGCCATGATTGTGTCTGTTTGTCTATTTGGCAGTTTTGATGTCATTTGATCAAAAGTTGGGGGACTAGCTCTTGGGAGAGAAATCTTCCTTTGAGCGCGAGTCATAGCATTAGCAGTTTGTGCTTGGCTTTGATGATCCTAGACTATGATCATATTACATATTCAGTTTGAACAGATTCAATCATGTTGTTCACATTATCGTGATTAGTGTAAGATAATTGACTCTAGCTCCTCCCTTGGATTTTGAGGATTCTCCTTGTTCATAATTGGGTAAGGGATCTTTAAAAGCCTTATGATCAGTGTTAGCCGTGTGACTTCCAACAATGATCTTGCCTGCATCAATGAGATCTTGGATTTCATGTTGGAGTTTCATGCAGTGGTTTATGTTATGTCCCTTGTTCCGATGGTAGTCACAGTATTCATTTTCTCTCCACTATTTGGGTCTGATTTCTGGGTCATATGGTCTAGAATTGTCTGGTAATGTTATCAAATTATTTGCCAATAAAGTTTTAAAAGTTGATTCATACAATTCATCTAGAGGAGTAAAATCACATTTAGGTTTTGAGACCCAAGGTTTGTCTTTAAACCACTCCCTTGTTTTCTTTGGAGGATTTTCTGTTGTAGTTTCAGCTGTCTTGAGTGCTTGTGTGCCACTGGCCAAGTTAAATGTTGCGGATTTTGGTTTTGCTTGGATAGTATCTACCACTCCATCACTAACGACGTTCTTTTTGCTGTCTTTGCCATATTTCCAGTATTTTCTCTTTTCTTTAGAGTTAGAACCTTGCGATGTTTCTTTCCAAAGTGATATATCTCCCTTTTTGATAAGCACATCTTTCATTCTGAGGGCGTTATCTACCATTTTGTTGAATGAACGGTGTACTTGCATCTGGACACTGTACTTAAATTTAGGGACTAAGTTGTTGACCAAGATATCCATTTTCTCAAGATCTAGGATAGTCCATGAATATCTAGAGAACATCTTTCTCCATCATTGGAGGAAGGTGAGAAAGGGTTCTCCTGTCTTTTGTCTGGTATTGCAAAGCTCTATCATAGTGACTAGGTGACAAATGTTGTATGAGTATTGTTGTAAAAATAGTTGGATTAGTTCTTCAAATGTTTTTATCCCTTTGGGTAGGCTTGTGAACCATTCCATTTCTTGACCCCCTAAACTCCTTGGGGAAAGGTGCATGAGGTATGTTTGATCGTGCATGAACTCCATACAAGTGGCACAAAACTCTCTGACATGATCTTGAGGATCTGAGGTACCATCATATTTGTCAAATTTTGGGATTTCAACTCGTGAAGGAAATGGAGACATGTAAAGATTTTTGTCAAATGGGAAAGGGCATATTGTGTCCAGAGAATATTGTTTTGGCGTTTTATCTTTGTTTTCTATTCTTGTGACTGCAGTTTATAATGCTTGCATTTGTTTCCTCATTTTTCCCCATGGTGTCTCTTCCTCTTTAGCGATGAGGGCCTCCACATTATAACTAGTAGGGAGTTTGGCACCTTGTTTTGCTAATTCTAGGAAATAGTCTTCCTTTTCCCTAGCCATGATGACCTTCATCATTTTCTAGAATTATTTATCATTTTGACATCTATGTACTTCGTCTTTAGGAGGTTTAGGAAGCTCAGATTTAGTTGATGAGGAATCTCTATCAGTGGCATGATTGCTGAAATCTTCGTGAGTGTTTCATTTACTAGCTTCTCTTTCTTGCCTTTCTCCAGACATGGTGGGAGATAAGGGCTAACCAAAGATTGGTATATTGTAAACTAGTATCTGTGACGAGGACAGTTTATTGTAAAAGGGGTTTTCTTTGTAGAATGGATTGTCTTTTGAAAAAAAAGCATTTCCTTTTCTTTGTCTCTTTTGCTGTGAGAATTTCTGGTTTGAATAGGCATTTGTATCCGATAGGACCGAGAGCCAAATGTTTTGCAGAAGTCAAGATCAAATTGTAGCTAGTAGTTCGCTTAACGTAGTGATTGAGAGAAGTAACTAAGATCTGGTCTGGTTTTAGGAATGATCTATCCTGTGTAAGATGTTATCTAAGTTAACATAGGTTTGATAAGATGTTTGTTTGAACTAGCTTAGAGATGATCGATAAAATCGTGGAACACAACAACAGAGGTACACTATCAAGGTTGTTTATGCTTATGAGGATGATAACCAGTTTTAGGCTCGCTATAGACTGTTTTTGGATAGGTTTAACTATTCTAGACTAGCAAAATCAGAGAGTCGTACAACATAATTTCTAAGACCGTATGACAATTCAACAAGTTCAAGACGACAATAATTTTGTTTCGTACGAGTTGCTGCCTAGTACCGTACAACAAATGGGTAAGCCCCGGACGACAAATGATTTTGTTTGGTTCTATTTCGTATGACACAGGATTTAGCTTAAACGACAGACTGTTTGGTTTCATACGACACAAGATTGGACACAAAACGACAATCTAGTATACTCGTATGACACAGGATTTGGTGAAAGATGACAATTCAGTAGACTCGTACGATTGTTAACAGAGCAGAGACTAAAATTATGAGTTTTTCAATAACTGAGTACAACCAATTTCTAAGATGGACTGATTTTTGACAGGGATAGGCCAGTTTTGACATAGACAGAGTTTATCACTAAGTTGTTTGATTTGTTTTCTCCAGTTTCAATATTTCATTTTTAATTCCAGGGATGAAAACACAAAAAACACGCGAGATATGCAATATTTCAAGCACAACACGCTAACCCTATGGAAGTTGTCTTAGAGAAGAAAACCTTTTCTTGCTAACTTAGGTACACACCCAATAGCTAATCAAAATACGGCCACTGAGTCTCACGCAATGGATTCTCAACGTCATATTAGCCGACTCCAAATGCTAATGGGGGCATGACATGGCAAGTGCCTTGGGAGAGTTACTATCTCTCTTGCACAAAGATTATCAACCTTTCAGAAGTGAATCGGGTAGCTTCTATCTTATAGTTCTTAGTCAGGAATTTCATTTGAAATTACCTCTTTAAGTCATGCAAGCATGATTGAGGCCTATAGCCCAACAAGGTACCAAAACAAGATGTAGTCACATAAACGTGATTGAGACCGCGAGGCCCTACAAAATGCTCGATATGAGAGATCTCAAAGAGAAAACTGAAATAATCCCATCCTCTGAGAAATCACTAGAGGCCTATTTATTATAGTGAGTTGGAATGCTCAGGTCCAGTTGTATTCACTTGGGTCGTTCTCATAGGGTGATTACTTTTTCCCACTGTGACAGGCCCGCTAAAGGTACACAAATCTCAAACAAAGAAAAGCCTCAAGGGTCTAGATTTCTGATTGTCTTAGAAAGACAAGAGCATACTCTCCTACCTCTCGAATTTTTTCAAAAAAACACAAAAGACAGATTTGTTCATTACCCAGATAGCAAGTTAGGTGCCTAGAAAAATTAAAGAATACACGATGTTTGATTGATTTCTCTTTTTAGGCAACCTATAAAAACAACGTATCAGTAGTCATGTTGTTTTTTGTTTTTTTTTCTTTGACAGGCGTATGTTTGATTGATAAATTCTTTGACAAGCGTCCTGCAAGAAACTGGTTAGGCTATGAAAATCTCAGGCAAACAAAAGACAATTCAAGGTCAGCGTCAGCATAATCAAAATTTAATTCAAGAAAAACCCTGAAAAGTAATTTGTTTTTCAACAAATCCTAATCTAACTCTGTGAGGCCTCACCTCGACTCAATTTGACATTTCAGTGGATTTTATATTAAGACTATTATGGATACCTTATTTTGATGCATTTTAGAATTTAGAACTTATATGATTTCAGGATTTGCATAACATTGCTATATATTGATGATTTATTTATTGTAAAGCGGAAAAATCGCGATCGAACCCTAGTCGTTCTCCCCTCCCCAACTCCGAGGAGAGAGAAGGGAGAGTCACTAGGGTTGATGGTTTTCACTTAAGGGAGAGACTTTACATTCAAAAGAGGGGTTGAAACCCACAAGATCCAATCCCACACAATGCAAGATTGGATGCTAAATGTGTTTCAAGGGTTAAGACAGCAAGGCTACCCTCTTTTGTAAAGAATGTTAATAGAAGAATTAAGCTAGGAATACATAGAAAGTGAGAAAGATTCGCTTATAAATAGAGATAGGAATATGATATGAAGCTACGGACCTGGAATTAGCAGTAAAATGTCGAGACGACACTGTCCTGCAAATTTGAGCAAAAGTTGACGGGACGATGGCGCCCGGCGTGCACATGGTCCTCCAAAAAATCCGCGAAACGAAGGGGGATCTGTTCATCTCTGCACAAGGATTCCAGATCTTCAATTTCAGCCGCGTACCTGCAACCTACACACAGAAAAGCAAAGACGATTGGGGGGTTAGGGATGAGGGGTTTGCCTTTAGGTCAAACCCCGGTTTTGGAATTAACCAAGAAATGAGAAATGCTGTAAATGTAATGTAAAACAAGTACTAATACCTTGTTGTAAGGATGTTTGTATCCTTATATGTGAAGGTATAGATGTTGTTGTATGTTGTATGTTGTATGTTGTATGTTGTAATATGTGATCTCCTCTTCAATGGTTGAATCCTTGTCTTGAATGCAACACTTAGCCTTGAATGGAGACTTAGAATGATCAATTGCTTGAAGGAATGCTTGAATGCTTGAATATTGTTTCCAACTTTTTCCATCCTCCCCCAAATGAGAGAGGAAAAGTAGTTTATATACTTGCCAATTAGGGTTACAAGACTGATTTTCCCGACCTTAGGCCGACCAGGAAACGTTATTTTCCAATTTGCAAACAAAAAGGCCCGAAGTCCCATAGGAGACCGGGCCAAAAATAGGGCCAGGGACCAGGGTGCTGGACGCCATGGTCCTGGGGGACCAGGGTGCTAGGCGCCCTAGTCTTGAAGGACCAGGGCACTGGGCGCTCTGGTCCAACCTCCCGGGACAGCAGGGTGCAAGGAGGGATCAAGCAGGGTGCTGGAAAAATGTAGTTTTTGATGTCATGAGCAAGTTTCGGGGTCTCCATTCAGGTTCAGTGTTGCGTCACCATCGTGAAGACTGAAATGTAGTCAAAATTGCAAGTGTCACAATTTTAGGACGCTACATTTAGCCCCCACTTTAGCGGGAGTATAAGCGTACGCTCATACTTCCGGTAAAGTACAAGGAAACAATATTGAAAAACTTTCACCACGTCAAGGAGGCAAGATACACCAAGCCCCCAGTGGACTAAGGATCTTACGACTTCGATTGACAAAGTAAAAGGGAAGATCACGAGGGAGAACCATGACTGTCAGTAGTAAGGTTCCCTCACTATGAGTCATGCAAGAAAGATATCAAAAATTTTCAAGGCAAGGTTAAATTTGTCAAGAAATTTTCAAGTATCTTGAAAAGATATGAACGGGATGTATGCCCCCCTACGTTAAAGCGATCGCACATGCCTCAACGGGGGTGATTGCTTTAAGGTAGTGATACATATAAGAAATGAGAAAGGAGAGGAGCACGTTATCACAAGGATTTAGCCCCCAAGTGTGAGATAAGCCCAAGGATAATAGACACAAAACACAAAGCACAAGGTGACTTCGCTTTCCTTGGGGTCAGTATGCTGTATGATAATTCATGTATATCATATGTATATATGCATAATTGTTCTTCATTCCCCAATCAAGGAAGGTCACCTAGAAGAAGGGAACACATGTGTCTTTTGAGTCAACATGAGAGAGATCGAGAGATCTCAATGCTTTGCATCGTCCTCAAGTAGACAACACTAAGGACAACAAATAGAAGAATGAGAATAACATATAGAAGAAGTAACAAAAGAGAGGGGGAGAGAATCTGCTATGCTAATGAAACTAGTCTAGCACATCATCTACCCCCCGATCTTGCTGATCAATGTTTCGGGAAGGCAGGAAACACGCTAGAGGAGGAACATCCAACACAGCAGATGAAGCTATCACAAGATCCAAACAAGGGCTATGTTCATGTTCCGAGCCACGTTGTTCTTGTCTAGGAGCTAGGATAAGTGCTTTAGAAAATTCATTAGATAAATGGTTATCAATATCAACAAGTTCATATTCACTATCAGAATGAACATGAGAAGTAGCATTTTCATCATGAATAACATTTTCATCTATATCATCATCAAGATTTATAAAAATAGGATCTTTAACTCGCACAGGATCAAGACCACCATGCATCTTATGTTTAGGATATTTCCGCTCAACCATCGGCTGAGGAGAAAATGGAATAATGCTTGTTGAAGGTGTTTTTGGGGATTGCAAAGTTTGAGAGGGAGCTGCCTGAGCTCTAAGACGACGCTTTCGTCAGCGTTCACGTGCAGAATGATTTCGTCTAGTCTTAGTAGGAAGTTGCGAAGATTGAGGAGGAGGAATGTTCTCATCCTTATCACTTGGGTGTTTAGGTTGTGGTCTCTTAGGTTGAATAATAGGAGAAGAGGAAGGTCTCTTCTCTCTATAAAAGGAAGGAGGAGGAACTGCTCCATATAAGGGAGGAATATTTGGTTTAGGAAGGAGACCAAGTCCATCATGACGAGGAGGGATAGGTCTACTTTTAGGAAGTTTATTAAATATAGGCATAGTCACATCCATAGGGATGGGTTGGGAATCTTCTTGAGGAAAGACATTAGTTTTGTCTTTCAAAGGAAGAACTTCCTTCTCAAGAACGATAGGAATATCAATTTTGGGTGTTCTAGGTTCACTTAGAGATAGGATCATATATTTTTTCCACTTTTGATAAGATTTGAAAAGATGATCACTTCGCGGAGGAAGAGATTGGAATTGTTTAGGCCAAAAATAATCAATAGGAACACTAGGAATTCTTTCAGCTGGTTTAAAGAGACTATGATTGATAGTAACAACTTCACCATTATGGGGAAATTTCAAACACTTGTGAATAGGAGAAGCAATAGCTTTCATGGAAGATAACCAAGGATAGCCTAGCTTCACACGAAATTGTTCGGATGATGGAATAATAGCAAAGTCCACATCAAGGGATTTGCTATGGACCTCAATAGGTAATGTAATAGAACCAATTGCAGGAGAAGAAAATGCATCAAATAGTTTCACAACCACATTTGTTTCGTCATAGATGACTTGATTCAATTGCAAAGTAAAAAGAAATTCTTCAGTAATGATATTAACCATGCACGAAGGATCAATAAGCACTCCACGGCAAGGTGTGTTCTTGACTTTTGCAACTATATATAAAGGACCATCAGGTGCCCTGATAGTTTCACTGGAATCAAATGTGATGGAAGGTTCTTTAGGGATTTTCCGTTGCTCCACAAAGTTAATCACATTTGGAGTCATAGACACGAGATCATCAGGTGAGACAGAGGAATCAGTAGTATCAATCGCATTAGAGGTATGAGAAGGCAATGGATCAGTGAAAATCTGAAGATTTTGGTTAGGAGGAGCTACAGATGTATTGCCTTTATCATTCACTCCAGAAACAGAGATAGTATTATTATCAATCAAATCTTGAATTTTCCCCTTTAAAGCAAAACATTTTTCAGTATCATGCCCAGGTTGACGATGAAATTGACAAAAAGATTTGTTATCAAAATAGGGCGAATTAATCTTTGCAGGATCAATTTGCCTTATAGGAGGAAGAGTAAGCACAGTTTGTTCCAATAACTTATTCATAATACTATGCAATGATTCATTCAAAGGAGTAAAATTTCTTTCTTTCTTGAAGAACTTAGAAATAGGAGGCGCACCTGATGCTGCATTCACATTGTTGTTGATGATGTTTTCATTGAATTTAATGGACTCTCTGTTCGGTTTAAACTTCCCAAATGGTTGTTGACTACTATCACCCTTATCACTCGGAGCCATAGGATGTGATTGTTCCATTTGACTCACAGTCAGTTGATAATTGTGAAGAGTTGCGCACAACTGTTGGAAAGAAGTAAACTCAGAAAACAGGAGTTTTTCTCTAATGTCTTTTTGTAAATTAGAAATAAAGATTCTTTGAATATCATTGTCAGGTACTGGAAAAGAAATTTGAGTATACAAATGCTTATATCTACCAATGAAATCAGTCACTTTTTCTTTAACACCTTGTTAGCAATGCATTAAATCAATCAAAGTAACTTTAGGACTTATATTGTTTTGAAATTGTTGAATGAAAGCATTTGCAAGTTGTTCGAAAGAAGTAATAGAATAGGAAGGCAACGAGCAATACCATTGTAGGGCTTTGTCTCTTAATGTTCTAGTAAACAATTTTGCAAGAAACCTTTGGTCATAAGCAAAATCAGTACATATTGTTTGAAAGGTCTTAACATGTGTTAGAGGATCACCCTTACCATTATAAAGCTCCAAATGTGGGATTTCAACATGTTTAGGGGGAATAGCTCGAACAATATCAAGAGAAAGTGGGCTCGCAACATCAAATGTGGGCACACTAAACTTAGATTGATTCATAGAGGCAATTTGTTGCTATAAAGAGGAGACAGTTTGTGCAAGATTATTAATGGTTGCTTCAGTCGAAGAGTTCATATTAGACGTGTTAGATTGTGATGGAGGTGTTATGTTATTGAAAGAAGGTAGAGAGTAAGGTGGTGGGACACTATGATAGTTAGTCATAGGAGATGATTGGACAGGAGGAACACTACAAGGAGGAATGGAAAACGAATTGCCCCCTTGTGTCATGTTCATTTGTGGTGATATAATAGGCACACTCACTGAAGGAATGAATGAAGAAGTCGGATTGAATGAAGGAAGAGGGTTGATTGAAGAAGAGGGATTACCCCCCTGACTGGTGATCATAGGAGGAATGTCTTGTATTGAAGTAGTCATTATGTTTGATGTAAAAGTAGGTATACTAGCAATAGGAGTCGTCAAAGGAATAGAATGATTGTCTTGAGTAGGAGGTTGTGTATAACCTAAGGTTTCGGCACAACTTTTCATAGGCATCACATTTGAATCCACAATGTGTGCAATACCACGCAAAATATCAATTCCATTCTTATCACTTTGAAGCATATGTTTTAGACCCTCAATTAAAGGAAGAGCTTGACTATCAGGGTACTCTTGAGACATCCATTGTCGAAAATCGTCAAATTGATTATCTAATTTTGAAAGTTGTTCTACAGAAACCTCATGGAGAGCTTCTTCATCATTAGGAAGATTAGAGGAATTACCCATGTCCTCGTTAAAAAGGCTATTCAAATTAGGTTCCATCTCCTCGGTAATCAAACCTCGGAAAGACTTAATTCTACGGCTTCGTCTAACGGGAATAGTGTAAGTAGGGCTTATTGTTGTAAAACTCATGCACTAAAGAAAGAGAGAAGATTTTGATTTTTAGAGGTAGCAAATTTCAGTAAAACCAGCCAATCTTCCAGATTTAAGCTGTTAAATAAAATCAGGACAATCTTCCGAAATTTCGGAAAAAATGTCCGGGACCGTGGCGCTCGGGGTGCACACGGTCCTCGCAACTTTTTTTGAAATTTGCAGGGATGAAAGTTATGATGATTTTACAGCTAACCTGAAAAAATTGAGTGTTTTTACGATCTGCAGATAGGCCAAATTAAAGTTGCAATCTCAAAATTGAACCCTACCAAGATTGTCGAAAAATGCAAAATTTGAATTTTGAAAAAGAGAGGGAAACTGAAATTTTGAATTTTATGATTTTAGAGGGAATACCAAAAGCAATGCAAGTTTTGAAATTTGAAAGTTGACTCAATTTCACGCAAAATTCAATTTTGAAAGCGGAAATCAAAGATGTTGTAATTAAGCACTTAATTTCAAAAGTCACAAATTGCAAAAATTTGAATAAATCACTGAAATTTCGAATGAATGATAACACACTTTTCAGATTTAGGACTGTAAGAAACACAATTTTGACACAAATTTCAATTTCAACAATTTTTTGAATGATTAGAAGCCTCAATCCAAGCAATCGCTAGACCAACTTTGACTGTAATTTTGAAGGTGTAAAAATTGATAAAATCAGCCAAAATTCTGGATTTTAGCAGAAAAATACAGTAAGATCTCGCTCCCGAAATTTTGGAAAAATTGTCGGGGACGGTGGCGCTCAGCGTGCACACGGTCCTTCGAAAAATCCATGAAACGAAGGGGGATTTGTTCGTCTCTGCACAAGGATTCCAAATCTTCAATTTCAGCCACGTACCTGCAACCTACACACAGAAAAGCGAAGACGATTGGGGGGTTAGGGATGAGGGGTTTGCCTTTAGGTCAAACCCCGGTTTTGGAATTAACCAAGAAATGAGAAATGCTGTAAATGTAATGTAAAACAAGTACTAATACCTTGTTGTAAGGATGTTTGTATCCTTATATGCGAAGGTATAGATGTTGTTGTATGTTGTATGTTGTAATATGTGATCTCCTCTTCAATGGTTGAATCCTTGTCTTGAATGCAACACTTAGCCTTGAATGGAGACTTAGAATGATCAATTGCTTGAAGGAATGCTTGAATGCTTGAATGCTTGAATATTGTTTCCAACTTTTTCCATCCTCCCCCAAATGAGAGAGGAAAAGTAGTTTATATACTTGCCAATTAGGGTTACAAGACTGATTTTCCCGACCTTAGGCCGACCAGGAAATGTTATTTTCCAATTTGCAAACAAAAAGGCCCGAAGTCCCATAGGAGACCGGGCCCAAAATAGGGCCAGGGACCAGGGCGCTAGGCGCCATGGTCCTGGGGGACCAGGGCGCTGGGCGCCCTAGTCCTGAAGGACCAGGGCGCTGGGCGCTCTGGTCCCACCTCCCGGGACAGCAGGGTGCAAGGAGGGATCAAGCAGGGTGCTGGAAAAATGCAGTTTTTGATGTCATGAGCAAGTTTCGGGGTCTCCATTCAGGTTCAGTGTTGCGTCGCCATCGTGAAGACCGAAATACAGTCGAAATTGCAAGTGTCGCAATTTTAGGACGCTACATTTATATGCTTTATGAGATAGAACACTACATGATTTTTGAATAAGATGAAATTGTAGTGATAAATGTTGTTATTGAATTTGCAGGACTTTACTATGATAATAGAACTATGATGTATGTTTAAGTTTATGTGAATTAGGATGAATTGCTTATGTGAAATTGCTTGGATAAAAGATAAATTTAATTTGTTCGGATGTAAATTGTATGCAAGTGATGATTTGTATTATTATTTCTTTGAATTATATTATATATGGATATTTGAAAGTACTAATGTGTAAATTGAGATGCACAGGAAGTTATCCATGTGACCATGGAAATATTATGGAGAATTAAACCTAGACCTATGTATGTTTGTAAGCCAGGGGTTGTCTATTTGGAGAGACAACACCCCATTTGTGTTGCATTTTATTCATAATAGTATATGTTGCATGTGTGTTAAGTGTTATTTAATTGATTTGTGTAAAATCCACAAGAGATGATTTCATGTATTAAATTTTAAAAGTGTTTTCTTTGTGTCACTTGACACATGTGTGGATTTAAGTTTAAATTTTTGTTTTTGTCTCTTGGTGGGAAAGTTTTCAACTATAGCTTTTTCAATTAATGTAATGTGATGTCATAAATACCTTGGGTAAAGAATCTTTGGGGTGGTCAACATAGGTTTGACCCGAAAATAAACTTCAGAGGGGTTTAAAATGGGTTAAATGAACACCTAGGGGTAGTTTAATAGGGTTTCCTAAAGCCCATAAGGTATACCTAAGGGTTAGCGGTAATTTTAGGCAAGTTTCTACTCCTAAGTGACCTTTTAGACACCCTAAAATTTGACTTTTCTGAGTTGTGAGAAAATTGAAATTAGAAGATTGAACCTAGTTGTAAACTTTCATTTTCGAATGAGAGTTCCCTTTCCCATTCTATCTTACCTTCCTCTTTAGTTTTTAGAAACTTGTGAGAACTCTCACAATGAGCTTCTTAAGAAAGAATTTGAAAATTTGAGGGTAATCACCCACTCTCCATTTTTGGAGACAAGAGAAATTTTGAAAGAAATAGAATAGATTTGGAATAGTAAAATTTGGTTAAGGGTAGAAGGAGAAGATCCATGGAATTGGGCAACTCTTCCTCAACAATACTAACCTACCTTTGGGTAGATTAAGGTTGGTTACATTCTTCTTTAAATGACTTCTTTTTGCATGTGTTTGAAGGTATGTTGGTGTAAGAAATCTGTTTTCTTGTGTGTCCTTTTTGAGAATTTCATTTGGTATTTTGTATTATGTTTTGTATGTATTTTTGGGAGTTTTCAAGACCTCTTACTCTTGGGAGAGAGGAGGATCTTATGGGTGGTAGCAGTGACAACCCTCGAGTGAGAGACTCTCATTATGAGAGCGATCACAAGGGATTTTTGTGTGACCCTTGCTGCATGGCCTATTTGTGCAATGGGGGTCATAAGGAGGGATATAAGGCTAGAATGCCTTGGGGGGGCATAAGGAATAAGGGATTGAAATTCTTGATGTATTTGTTGTGCCATGAGGTGGCTACATGTTTTCCATACTTGTAGTTCTCCTCAGGGTATTGGTCCACTACCACCCTTAAAAAGGTCATCACCAAAGTGTGGTGCAGTGTAGCTAGGATGGGAGTGTATTTGAAATCTGTGTGTATTCTGTCTTCTATGTGTTTGCATGTTTGTTTCCCATCTAGGGCTTGGTTTTCCGAGCTCGGGGGTGGCTACCAGTTAGCCTAGGCTGGGAGGTGAGCACTCCATAGTCATAGTTGTGATTTAATATGCAGGATTGTCGGGGGAAAAGAATAGGACAAGTGGAAGGTTGCAGGAGTTATTGTTGCAGAAATTTATTTGCAGTTGTAATTATTAGTTTTAAAAGGAGAAATATACCCTCATTCGTTGAAATGAGAGGCTAATTGTAAATTAGAAATAAAGACATGAGATTTAGTTATTTGATATTTAGATAAAGAAACATCTTGTAATTTTTGCAGAATGTTTTTTGGAATGAAATAAGCTAAATATACTCTTCTTTCTATTTGAAAAGAAATGTTTTTGAATTGCATGCAATAGCCCACTGAGAAATAAAAATCATTTTTATTTGATTCTGTGTTTTCCTTTTTATCTGCGATTTTGTCTTCATTTTAATTGCAGAAAATATGAGTTGTAGTTGTTGTTAGATTTTAATAAAAAAATTATATTATCTATTTAGTTGTTGTAGTAATTGCAGAATCAGTAAATTTATTTATTGCAGAAAAGAAATATGTATTCCTAAAATTAGTATTTCCAAAGTCCAAAAAAAAAAATACGTATATCTGATGTGTTTATGATAAATTGATTAGCAGGAAATTTAATCCATTCTTAAGCATTTAAAATAAAAATAAAATAGGAAAGGCATAAATTAGATTTGCATGCATATTGTAGATTGAAAATAAATTATATATTTCTGTTTTCTTTAAAAGCAATATAGTATAATAAAGTTCTGGAAATTATTCTTTCATTTATTTCAGAAAGCTAGTATCGAAATAGGTATTCCATCTAGTTAATATAAAATCTTAACTTGTTTATTTTGTTGTTTAAAATTAATTTAATTCAGCCAGTTATTGTATGTAGAAGATAAATTTAAGTTTAATATAGTTCATCTATGTTTTAGCAATAAAGTATTTTGGTTTTAAAAGCAAAAAAAAATACCCTTGCTGTGAATGAATTAGGAAAGTGTTAATCCACTTATATTCTTTTTCTATCTAAAAAATAGAATATTGGTCACCAAAATAAAGATAAGATATTTATGTCTGCATGTATATAAAAATGCTAAGAATATATATATATATATATATATATATATATATATATATATATATATATATATATATATATATATATATATATAAATTGAAATATATATATGTGTATATATATAGATATAAATATATATACATATTTATATTTATATATAAAAATATATTTAATTATATTTTTTAAATAAAAAAAAGAAAAAAAATCATTTAACAAAATTTATTTTGTTTAAATAAAACAAAAAAAGAAAAATTATTTTTAGCAAAGAGAAAAGGGAGAGCCGCATAGGGCACACAGTCCCTGTGCGGGCCGCGACCAACATAGAGGTCGTAACCTCTGTGCGGGCCGCGGTACCCACAGGGGCCTGCGGCTCCCTGTGTGGGCCGCACTCCGCGCCAGTGGCCACAGCCACTATGCGGGCCACGACACACACAGCGGCCAAGGCCGCTGTGTGGGCCGCGACCCTCATAGTGGGTCGTCCCACTGGCAGCACTGCCCTCCTCCGTCTCTCCCTTTGTTGGCCGCCTTTTCCTCTTCGGCCGCCACTATTAAAATCGCCGACCCTGCACAAAAAAAACCCTGCAACACACAAAAAAAAAGAAGATGAAACCCTAGCTCGATTAGGGCTAGGGTAAATAAGAATAGAGTGAATAATAAAATAAAATAAGGGGCTATTTTATAGATTAAAATAAGGGTTAGGGTTTACATGGGTAAACCCATTTAGGTTTCAAAATATATTAATATTATATTTATATAATATTATTTATATTTATATATAGGTATGGTGGAATTATTTAATTTTAATTTTCAAAGAGAATTGAAATGCTATGAATCCAATTATAATGAATTAATATTAGACTTTAAATTTAAATAAGTTGACTTGTTTAAATATTAGAGAAGTCAATATTTATTTTAAATTTAAATTTATTGAGAAGTCCATGAACTGATTATTAATGAAATTAATATTTATTTTTAACTTAAATAGGTTTAGGCATTCGTGAAATGAATATTAATAAAGTTAATATTGATTTTAAATTTGAAGAGCTTGAATGGTTATGAACTAAATATTATGAAGTTGATATTTAATTTTAAATTAAATAGATTGAGCGACAATAAGCTAGTCCCTTTTTATTCTGTAGTTAATCTTAAATTATTTTATGTTATTTAAATTAGTAGATGAAGATTATTTTAAACATAGTTAAAACCAAAACTACTTAGTGCGTTTCGTGTTAGCGAACTTAATGTTAATTAGTTGATATTTTAAAAAAATAAAAATTATTCTGTTCTTGTCCTAAATTTTGGGCATGACAAACTCCTCCAACCTGCAAAAAATTGTTAGAAACCTGCAAGAAGAAAAAGTTAGTGAAATATCAAATCTCTTGGTGAGCTTACACAAGCCTAATTTCAAATCGTGGTTACAAATTTTTCACTCCTAATGTTGAAATGCCCTGAAATTTGACTAAGTCTGAAATTTGGAGGATCCTCCAAAAACTAGATTTTGCATTATAACTCCTAGAGGTCCGAAACCCCTCTCAAACATCCTGACAATATATATGGAATATAACTTAAAGTATAAGAAAGAGAGAAGAGAAGAGGAATCGCTTATACTTAAATGTTATATTCCATATATATTGACCTTCCACAAGCCTTATTTCAAGCAAAATCCTAAACAAAAACTCTTTGTTTTTCATACGACAAAACAATAACTTGTACAAGTATTCTCACCTGACCATACGACAATTCTCACCGAACAAAATGAGTAAAAACAGAAAAAAATGACAAATCAGTTACTCGCACGACAGAGGATTTCTTCTCGCATGATAGAGGATTTATGCTCGTATGACAGAGGATTTCTTCTCGCACGATAGAGGATTTTTTCTTGTACGATAGAGAATTTCTTCTCGCACGACAGAGGATTTCTGCTCATATGACGGAGGATTTATGCTTGCACGACAAAGGATTTTTGCTCGTACGACACCTGCAGTTTGTCGTTTCAGCCTGTGAGAAATGTCATACAAGATGACGCAGAGGTTGTACGATCGAAAATCTGAAAAGTCAAAAAACCTGAAAAAAAAACAAAAATATAAAGTCAGTCTTTAGAGGCCAAAAAATGTAGTCTTCGACCCCATGGTGGGCGCCAGAAATGTGTGTGTGAAAAGTGGAATAAGAACCTATATTTGCAAGACACAACACTTCAATCAAGTCATTACATGCATGGTTTATCATATATAATCAATGAATAGTAAACCATAACAAATTGACATATTGCCTTCTAAAAGATGCGAGTATAAGATTGCTCTCAGATTATAAGCAATACCAGTGACTAGACAACATCAAGACAAAAGATTTTGTCTATATGGACATGATGAATGCTAGATGGATGCAATTTTGATCTAACAAGATTTAAGCAATATTAAGCTAAATGATTTAAATATGTATGCAATGAACCTAGAGCAAAAACAACATAATAACAATATATTCTCTAGGATTTTTTGAATGAGAGATGAGCTTGAATTTATAGAAAATTCAAAAAGAAACCAACAACTGAGATCAAATGATGATGAGCGGTCAAGATTTTCCAAGAGGAAGCACAATCTAGGTAAATTGATGTGATTGGATGCTTTTCTCAGTTTTAAAGGAAATTGAACTAAAATTAAGATAAAATCAAGAAAAACTGATTTATTCTTTATTTCATTCAATTTTAATATTTAACTGTTTTAATTGCTTTCTTTGAGATTATCTATCAATTTTTAATTTGTTTATTCAAGATTATCTCCAATTGATTTATTTTCTCAAATTTTTAATTCTTTTTTTTTGGTCAATTAATTCCTTTTTTGAAGATTTGTGCTCATAATTTCCAATTCCTCTTTCTTGATTTGATGGAAATTTGATTTATTTAATTAAATATGCAAAAGATATTTAATTAAAATAAACAAGATAATTGTTTAAAATGATTTAATTATTTAAATAAATATTTAATTAATATTGGTTGATTAATTTGCCATGTGACATTTGATGATTAAAGAATTAATTGTGTGCTCAAGATTTATTTAATTGCCTTTGGTTAGGACCTTGGTGACGTTGTCGAGATTAGGGGCTCATGGTTTAGATGACCATTTTTAAGGTATTACAGCAGCCATAACCATAAAAACCCTCAAAAGAGTCAACCGACTTATGCAACGAGAGACACACAACAAAAGCAAAAGAAAACATAAGAAATTCATATAAACAAATCATATTAAAGCCATAGAGCTTTTGGGAATCCTCCGAAAATCATTATATTATCATCCAAGAACATCTGGTAATTAACCTGTTACATGCAGGCTTCAAGCCAGATACAGTCCAACCAGAACTCTAAGAATGAACTGAATCACAACATGCAGATCTTAATCCTTATTCTCAGTTCTACTTCCTCTACCCTCACAAATGATTGCATAAAAATATATTTATACCCACCAGAACATATCCGGGTTGTCCTCATAAGATTACATTCACCAATGTAGGAAAATGAAACGTGTAATTAAGTCAGCCCTAAGATTTAATAAATCTTTCCATAAAATAACAACCAAGTGATGCAGTTTAGTAGGAAAGTCATCCATACACTAAAGAACATCGAACAAGATCCAAAATGAATCCATACGCCAAGAATTGCATCGGTAATGAAGGAAAACCAACCGGTAAGCACAAGAACTGTCTTGAAACCCAGAAATAGTTAATTGGAAGTGATAACTGACTGGAAAAGAACCCAAATGAACTAAAAATTTGGAATTAACCACATGAAACTGCTAGGAAATTGAAAATAAGATTAGCCATAAAGAACAAGCAACTACGGGTACATACCGGTAAAAACACAAATAACTACTCAAAGAACTAAGCAAGAACAAAAACCGAAAGGAAATATTTTTGGCTGATGCAAGATGGCTCATCGACTGGGGATGCTCTTGCATCAATGTCCCAACCTCTTATTCTATAACCAGAACTCATTTCTCTAACTCAGATAACATCTATTCCCACTTCTTTCCTTTTTATAATTTAGACATTTCCATTTGTCCTAATTCCTTCAGCTACCAACTTTTCAATTTTTCCTTTTTTTATTGTACATCCAATTTCTATGAATACAACTTATTAACCTCTATTGCACATCTAACTAAAATTCAACAGATTGTGTCTCAAAAGTTCCACATAATAAACACCATCAATTTTATGCTTGCCATCAATCAAGATGCTTCCTCTCCTACAAATTTTACTAATCCACCATCATACTTCTTCAAAATCAGGGAACACTAAGAGGCGGGGTTGAATCAATGTTCTGCAAATTTTAGTTTTATTAACTTGTTCCTTCAACCACTTAATGCAAATAACCAAAAGGAAAATCCGGAAACATAGAGTAATCAACAACAACACCATAACACCAATATTTTTACATGGAAACCCGGTTAAGGGAAAAACCATGATGGGAACCTACCCACAATATGATAATACCCTATTAGAAGTATATGAAATATTATAATGGGGTATGTGTTGACATTTGCATGAAGATTGCATTGATGAACTATTATGTTGTCATTGATGTCAATTATAACCGGTAATAATGTTGTTATGATGTTGTTTTGCAATCGATAGGTGAGCTAGTGAAGGAAACTGGTATTACTTGAGAAGCAGTGAGATCAACCAGTAACCCTACCTATTGATGTGCCAAACCCTAACTGATGGAGCTTGGTGAATCTGTTGTATTGGTTTATGATCAAATGGTGAGCAGTAATGATTATGTCACATATGGATATTGTATGTGAAGAGTTTCAAATGGTTTTTGGTGCATAGAGATAATGTTTTTATCTTGGGAATGAGTGAGTACATTGCATGAATTAGAAACTGAGTGATGAGTTACAGGGATTGATGAAGCGGTGATCAAGGAGCGATCGAGGTTGTCTTGAATCATGTGCAATGATTGCTATGTAATCTAACGATCATATTTAAACCAATTTGTGTGTAATCTCTATGAGATCTTAGGTTTGTGTTGTATTCCTGACCTATTGTTTTGCTTATAAGGTCGATGAGTTGTTTTGTTGTAGTGTTGGCAATTTTGGTTAAGTGTATGTTTGATTGGTTACCGAACCAAAAGGTGTATCTATAGTATGTGTGTTGGTAGATAGGAGCATGAAAAGGATCTAATCAAGTAGAGTAGTTCTATTCACCAGATCAGCAAACCCATGTTGTTCTCTAACAATTACAACAGTTAAATCCCTTAACAAGGTAAGCTTTAATAGGCTCAGTGCTATCTAAATCCTCTAACCAGGTGATCTATTAGCTTGGACTTCAAATCCTCTACCAAGGTTACTCCTAACAGGGTATTGCTTCTAATAGGGCATTATAGTCAATCCCTTAACCGGGTGGTCCCTAATAGGATCTATTCTTAACAAGACTTTTTGTAAAGCTTTAACATGTTTGGCTCCTAACAGGGTGAACTTCAAAAGAGTTTAGAATACTTGTGGGTATTCATCCCCACCACGGTTTTTCCCATTTGGGTTTCCACGTCAAAATCATTATGTCAAGTGATGAATGTTTTTGTGGTTATGTTTGCTATGTTTAGTTTGCTCAACTGCTAAATCCACTTAGATATGATAAGATGACTGACAACAATTTGAAATGTGCTTTTACTATTGTTAGTAAAGTATTTGAATGTTTTTGTTAAAAGGTTTTGAGAGTTTCAGAGCTATTATACTGTTATTCTATTGTGACAGTCAACCAGTATACTTGACAGTGATATTGCAATTTGTAGTTCAATGTTTGAACCAGTCAGTTCTTAGTTTGACTTAAGAGGTTGCTTTTGAGTTTGGTGAAAGTTTTGTTATTTTTCTATCTACTGATTCAACCCCCCTCCTCTCAGTAGTTGTCTGAATTCTTATTGATTCATCATACCATCATAATGTACATGCATTCAGGCCCACTACCTAGAGCTCATTGCTCAAAATAAGGAAGGACAATAACCCTGGAAGTGTCCAAAAGAAGGAAGGCCAACAAACCTAGAATATGGTAGATAACAAATCCATAATACTTTGCTAAGATCCACAACACAAGATATAACCCTGTATTGAAGCGCGGATTGATCAACCTGTTCTTTTTTAAGTGCTCTATTTTCCAGTCTGTTGGACTTAATCAAAATCAATTACTCTTCCAGTATGAACAAACTAAGCTATGTAGATGGGTGCATTAGAATTAGTTTCCATCAATGATAATCATTGGTTCATCTATGTAGTGTCTCTTGCCAACAATCTCCCCCTTTGGTATTGATAGCAACACTTAGTGAAAAATGACTAAGTGTCGAAACCAACACCAAAACACTATACACTTGAACCAAAAATCTAACAACCAAACTCCAAAAGTCAAAAAGTACCCCTAAGATCAACATTTTTCACTGTCCAACACTCCCCCTTTAACATCAATGGAAAAGATGGGGTTCCAGAAACTAAAGGTCACAATAAAATTTTATGTACAATCCCAGATATATACACACAGACTATGCAAATTTATATGAACTTAAAAAAATCAACAAAAAGATTCTTCAAAAAGTCATAGTTATTGTCCCAATTCTTCTTCATGCCTTCCAAAATGGATATATGACCACTAAATAAAAAACCTTGTACCTCAGTTGTTTGCAAATCTGTCGGATCAGATGTGATTGTTGTTGGCTTGATGATGATATGATGTAATAGGTTGATTGATGACTTGTTTTGTGTTGTCATTGATGGAAAATATTCTCAATTCTATTTCCTTTGCCCCTACAAATGATTACATACCGATGGGAAAATAGAGGTAGTCAACCGTAGTTTGGGAAACCTATTAAGGTGCATTGTTGGAGAGAAGCCCAAGCAGTGGGATTTGGCATTGCCCCAAGTAGAATTTGCTTACAATAGCTCAGTGAAAAAATCTACAGGTAAATCCCCATTTCAAATTGTTTATGGTAGGAATCCTAAGGGTTTTCTAGATTTGGTGCAGTTTCCCCTTGGAGAAAGAATCAGTGATGATGCAATAGCATTTGCAAAACACCTTCACCAATTGCAAGAAGAGGTGAGACATAAGTTGCAGGAAAGTAATGTGAAGTACAAATCTATAATAGATGTTGGTCGGCGACATCAAGTCTTTAAGGAAGGATATTTAGTGATGGTTTATCTATGGAAAGAGAGGTTTCCTACATGCACATACCACAAGTTAAAATATAAGAAAGTTGGTCCTTGTAGGGTTCTCAAGAAGATCAATGACAATGCTTATCAAGTCGATTTACCACCTGATCTTGATATCTCTCTTGTATTTAATATTTCTAATCTATACACATTTCATGGTGACATTCATGATGATGGCGGTGAGGAGGAAGTAGATTGTCAGCGGACACTTCCCAGTAAGAAAAGGGAGAAGATTGCATAGATTCTCGATAAGAAGACTGCTCGCACTCAGCAAGGAGAATAGCATAGATACTTGGTACATTAGGATGGATTAGCACCAGCAGAGAGCACATGGATTACAGAGTGGGAATTCCAGTAGTTGGATCGAGGTCAGTGGAAGCAATTTGAGGACAACCACTTGCAGGAGCTGCGTTATTTTCAACCAGAGGAGAATGATACAAGGACTTCGCCAGGTCATAACTTTTGACTCGCTTGTCTGATTGGGATTAAATTTTATGTGGACATATATCTTGAGGAATTGATTGGATATCCATCAAAACCTAGTTTATTAGGGCCTAAAAAAATTCAAATTTCCAGGGCCGGATTCCTTCATCTAAGGCCTCAAAATTGGCTTTTACTTTCTTTTTCGGTTTTTAGAAAGTTGGTTTTTTAGTTAATTTTGAACTTGTAATATTTATGGGGTTAGAAAGTTGGCAATTTGTGCCATAGGAATGTTTTTTATATTTCTAGAAGATTTTGTGATTTTTGGGATAGATTTGAAAATTTCCATAAAAGACAAATTTTGGATTTTGTAAAAATCTGCCCAAAAAGGGAATTTTTGGTTGTTGTTTAAAATAGGGACTTTTTCATTGTAATAGAAAAATGGTTGGAGTTCGCAGGGAAGAATAATGAAGAACATTTGATTCAGACTTGTGTTAATTTTTTATTATCCTTTGTTATATCGATTATGTTTTAACTGACTACATCACATAACATCATATTTATACCCACCAGAACATATCCGAGTAGGCCTCATAAGATTACATTTACCAATGCAGGAAAAATAAAACGTGTAAATAGGTTGGCCCTAAGAATTAAAGAAATCTTTCTAAAAAAATAACAACCACAAAGTGCGGTTCAGTAGGAAGATCGGTCACACACCAACGAACATCAGACAAGACCCAAGATAGATCCACACGCCAAGAATCGCGCTGGTAGTGAAGGAAAACCAACTGGTAAGCACAAGAACTATCCCAGAACCCACAAATAGTCAACCAGAAGTGATAACTGACCAAAAAAGAACCCAAATGTACTAAAAATCTAGAACTAAGCACATGAACCAACCTAGAAACCAAAAAAAAGATCTTCCATGAAGAACAAGAAACTGCCGGTGCCAACCGGTAAGAACACAAAAAACAACATAAAGAACTAGACAAGAACAAAAGTGAAAGGAAATATTTTTGGTTGATGCAAGATTTCTCATCAATCGGAGATGCTCTTGCATCACAAAGGTCATATTTACAATTCAAAATTAAACCAAAGAATATTGTGATTAATTATGTAATGTGTTATGCCATTATAAGCATAAATCAAATAGCAAGGAACCAAATTATATCACTAAATATACTCATATAACAAGAACTTTACAAGTCACATGCAAAAATAAAAGTTTTATTTGAGCTTTTTTTTAGTCAAAAAAATGTACTTATATTGAATTATTATCTCTAAATTTCAGTATCTAAGATAATTTACTTATTTATATTTATTTGTTTATTTTCCTTCGCCACATAATCAAAGACAAGATTGGTCCAACATTACCTAGATGCATGTCAACATCAGATCATAAACCTTTTAAGAAATAATTTCAATTTTAATATGTTTATTTCCATAATAATATTTAAAATATTATTTTTAATACCTAGAACCTTACCCATTATAGTTGATAAGATTGAATATTAATTTTAAAAATAACATTTTATCATTATTTTGTAACTCTATATTTATAATATAATTCTAAGTCCAATAAGAGTTCAACTCCTTACTTTACAACTAGATCATGTGTTCATGCAAATCATGATGTTTATTTACATCTATGATAAGAGTTGAACCCCATACTTTTACAGCTAGACCATGTGTTCATGCTTTACTTTAGTTGTAAATAAAGTAAAAGAGAGTCATGATATGAAAGGCCAAAATCAAGTTTTGCATGTAATTTGTGATGTTTATTACTTTTTTTAAATCAAACTTTTTTCCATATATTATGTATTAATTTTTATTCCAAATTTGGTTTGATGTAAACAATGCAAACCATTTTACAAGGACAATACAAATAATCTTTATTGTAAGGAATATTTTTGGAATGAGTTTTCAGAGATAGTTGGGTATAATCCACTTTTTACTAAATATGAATTAATTTTGATTCCATTCAAACTACTTTTTGATAAATACGAGACAACTTTTCTATTTAAAATATAATAATGGTGTCTTCCATTATAATAACACAATCACAAGCAATAATTATAATTTGTATCATCACTTTTATACTAATTTAAACTAAAAAATTTTAACTATTTTTTAAAATTAATATTTAGAAGATAATGTCAATATTGGCATAGTGTAATGATTAAGTTTCGATGGTGTTGTTATTTCAATCAATGTTCAAACCCCATTGTATTGTTATTGTTCAATATTTATCTTAAGGATGAGGTCTCTCATTTGTAATCTCACGAATGCATAGTTAAAAAGGAATTAAAATAAAATAAACAAAGATTTTAATAAAAAAAATTATATTATCTATTTAGCTGTTATAGTAATTGCAGAATCAGTAAATTTATTTATTGCAGAAAAGAAATATGTATTCCTAAAATTAGTATTTCCAAAGTCCAAAAAAAAAAAATACGTATATCTGATGTGTTTATGATAAATTGATTAGCATGAAATTTATTCCATTCTTAAGCATTTAAAATAAAAATAAAATAGGAAAGGCATAAATTAGATTTGCATGCATATTGTAGATTGAAAATAAATTATATATTTCTGTTTTCTGTAAAAGCAATATAGTACAATAAAGTTCTGGAAATTATTCTTTCATTTATTTCAGAAAGCTAGTATCGAAATAGGTATTCCATCTAGTTAATATAAAATCTTAACTTGTTTATTTTGCTTTTTAAATTTAATTTAATTTAGCCAGTTACTGTATGAAGAAGATAAATTTAAGTTTAATATAGTTCATCTATGTTTTAGCAATAAAGTATTTTGGTTTTAAAAGCAAAAAAAAATACCCTTGCTATGAATGTATTAGGAAAGTGTTAATCCACTTATATTCTTTTTCTATCTAAAAAACAGAATATTGGTCACCAAAATAAAGCTAAGGTATTTATGTCTGTATGTATATAAAAATGCTAAGAATATATATATATATATATATATATATATATATATATATATATATATATATATATATATATATATATATATATATATATATATATATATATATATATATATATAATCGAAATATATATATGTGTATCTATATAGATATAAATATATTTAATTATGTTTTTTAAATAAAAAAAAGAAAAAAAAACATTTAACAAAATTTATTTTGTTTAAATAAAACAAAAAAAGAAAAATTATTTTTAGCAAAGAGAAAAGGGAGGGCCGCGCAGGGCATGCAATCCCTGTGCGAGCCGTGACCAACACAGAGGTTGTAACCTCTGTGCGGGCCGCGGTACCCACAGGGGCCTGCGGCTCCCTGTGTGGGCCGCAGCCACTATGCGGGCCGCGACACACACAGCGGCCAAGGTCGCTGTGTGGGCCGTGACCCTCATAGTGGGTCGTCCCACTGGCGGCGCTACCCTCCTCCGTCTCTCCCTTTGTTGGCCGCCTTTTCCTCTTCGGCCACCACTGTTAAAATCGCCGACCCTGTACAAAAAAACCCTGCAACACACACAAAAAAAAAAGATGAAACCCTAGCCTGATTAGGGCTAGGGTAAATAAGAATAGAGTGAATAATAAAATAAAATAAGGGGCTATTTTATAGATTAAAATAAGGGTTAGGGTTTACATGGGTAGACCCATTTAGGTTTCAAAATATATTAATATTATATTTATATAATATTATTTATATTTATATTTATATATAGGTATGGTGGAATTATTTAATTTTAATTTTCAAAGAGAATTGAAATGCTATGAATCCAATTATAATGAATTAATATTAGACTTTAAATTTAAATAAGTTGACTTGTTTAAATATTAGAGAAGTCAATATTTATTTTAAATTTAAATTTATTGAGAAGTCCATGAACTGATTATTAATGAAATTAATATTTATTTTTAACTTAAATAGGTTTAGGCATTCGTGAAATGAATATTAATAAAGTTAATATTGATTTTAAATTTGAAGAGCTTGAATGGTTATGAACTAAATATTATGAAGTTGATATTTAATTTTAAATTAAATAGATTGAGCGACAATAAGCTAGTCCCTTTTTATTCCGTAGTTAATCTTAAATTATTTTATATTATTTAAATTAGTAGATGAAGATTATTTTAAACATAGTTAAAACCAAAACTGCTTAGTGCATTTTGTGTTAGCGAACTTAATGTTAATTAGTTGATATTTAAAAAAAATAAAAATTATTCTGTTCTTGTCCTAAATTTTGGGCATGACAAACTCCTCCAACCTGTAAGAAATTGTTAGAAACCTGCAAGAAGAAAAAGTTAGTGAAATATCAAATCTCTTGGTGAGCTTACACAAGCCTAATTTCAAATCGTGGTTACAAATTTTTCACTCCTAATGTTGAAATGCCCTGAAATTTGACTAAGTCTAAAATTTGGAGGATCCTCCAAAAACTAGATTTTGCATTATAACTCCTAGAGGTCCGAAACCCCTCTCAAACATCCTGACAATATATATGGAATATAACTTAAAGTATAAGAAAGAGAGAAGAGAAGAGGAATCGCTTATACTTAAATGTTATATTCCATATATATTGACCTTCCACAAGCCTTATTTCAAGCAAAATCCTAAACAAAAACTCTTTGTTTTTCATACGACAAAACAGTAACTTGTACGAGTATTCTCACCTGACCATACGACAATTCTCACCAAACCAAACGAGTAAAAACAGAAAAAAATGACAAATTAGTTACTCGCACAACAGAGGATTTCTTCTCGCACGACAAAGGATTTATGCTCGTACGACAGAGGATTTCTTCTCGCACGATAGAGGATTTTTGCTTGTACGACAGAGAATTTCTTCTTGCACGATAGAGGATTTCTGCTCGTACGATAGAGGATTTCTGCTCGCATGACAGAGGATTTTTGCTCATACAACACCTGCAGTTTGTCGTTTCAGCCTGTGAGAAATGTCATACGAGATGACGCAGAGGCTGTATGACCGAAAATCTGAAAAGTCGAAAAACCTGAAAAAAAACAAAAATATAAAGTTAGTCTTTAGAGGCCAAAAAATGTAGTCTTTGACCCCATGGTGGACGCCAGAAATGTGTGTGTGAAAAGTGGAATAAGAACCTGTATCTGTAAGACACACCACTTCAATCAAGTCATTACATGCATGGTTAATCATATATAGTCAATGAATAGTAAACCATAACAAATCGACATATTGCCTTCTAAAAGATGTGAGTATAAGATTGCTCTCAGATTATAAGCAATACCAGTGACTAGACAACATCAAGATGAAAGATTTTATCTATATGGACATGATGAATGCTAGATAGATGCAATTTTGATCTAACAAGATTTAAGCAATATTAAGCTAAATGATTTAAATATGTATGCAATGAACCTAGAGCAAAAACAGCATAATAACAATATATTCTCTAGGATTTTTTGAATGAGAGATGAGCTTGAATTTATATAAAATTTAGAAAGAAACCAATGATTGAGATCAAATGATGATGAGCGGTCAAGATTTTCCAAGAGGAAGCACAATCTAGGTAAATTGATGTGATTGGATGCTTTTCTCAGTTTTAAAGGAAATTGAACTAAAATTAAGATAAAATCAAGAAAAACTGATTTATTCTTTATTTCATTCAATTTTAATATTTAACTGTTTTAATTGCTTTCTTTGAGATTATCTATCAATTTTTAATTTGTTTTTTCAAGATTATCTCCAATTGATTTATTTTCTCAAATTTTTAATTCTTTTTTTTGGTCAATTAATTCCTTTTTTGATTTATTTCCTTTTTTGAAGATTTGTGCTCATAATTTCCAATTCCTCTTTCTTGATTTGATGGAAATTTGATTTATTTAATTAAATATGCAAAAGATATTTAATTAAAATAAATAAGATAATTGTTTAAAATTATTTAATTATTTAAATAAATATTTAATTAATATTGGTTGATTAATTTGCCATGTGACATTTGATGATTAAAGAATTAATTGTGTGCTCAAGATTTATTTAATTGCCTTTGGTTAGGACCTTGGTGACGTTGTTGAGATTAGGGGCTCATGGTTTAGATGACCATTTTTAGGGTATTACAGCAGCCATAACTGGTAAAAACCCTCAAAAGAGTCAACCGACTTATGCAACGAGAGACACACAACAAAAGCAAAAGAAAACATAAGAAATTCATATAAACAAATCATATTAAAGTCATAGAACTTTTGGGAATCCTCCGGCAATCATTATATTATCATCCAAGAACATCTAGTAATTAACCGGTTACATGCAGGCTTCAAGCCAGATACAGTCCAACCAGAACTTTAAGAATGAACTGAATCACAACATGCGGATCTTAATCCTTATTCTCAGTTCTACTTCCTCTACCCT
Source organism: Cryptomeria japonica (assembly GCF_030272615.1). Taxonomy (NCBI): domain Eukaryota; kingdom Viridiplantae; phylum Streptophyta; class Pinopsida; order Cupressales; family Cupressaceae; genus Cryptomeria; species Cryptomeria japonica. The sequence goes on from NC_081413.1 coordinate 741,018,055, forward strand.
CACAAATGATTGCATAAAAATATATTTATACCCATCGGAACATATCCGGGTTGTCCTCATAAGATTACATTCACCAATGTAGGAAAATGAAACATGTAATTAGGTCAGCCCTAAGATTTAATAAATCTTTCCATAAAATAACAACCAAGTGATGTAGTTTAGTAGGAAGGTCATCCATACACTAAATAACATCGAACAAGATCCAAAATGAATCCATACACCAAGAATTGCGTCGGTAATGAAGGAAAACCAACCAGTAAGCACAAGAACTGTCTTGAAACCCAGATATAGTTAATTGGAAGTGATAACTGACTGGAAAAGAACCCAAATGAACTAAAAATTTGGAATTAACCACATGAAACCGATAGGAAACTGAAAATAAGATTAGCCATAAAGAACAAGCAACTATAGGTACATACCAATAAAAACACAAAAAACTACTCAAAGAACTAAGCAAGAACAAAAACTGAAAGGAAATATTTTTGGTTGATGCAAGATGGCTCATCGACTGGGGATGCTCTTGCATCAATGTCCCAACCTCTTATTCTATAACCAGAACTCATTTCTCTAACTCAGATAACATCTATTCCCACTTCTTTCCTTTTTATAATTTAGACATTTCCATTTGTCCTAATTCCTTTAGCTACCAACTTTTCAATTTTTCCTTTTTTTATTGTACATCCAGTTTCTATGAATACAACTTATTAACCTCTATTGCACATCTAACTAAAACTCAACAGATTGTGTCTCAAAAGTTCCACATAATAAACACCATCAATTTTATGCTTGCCATCAATCAAGATGCTTCCTCTCTTACAAATTATACTAATCCACCATCATACTTCTTCAAAATCAGGGAACACTAAGAGGCAGGGTTGAATCAATGTTCTGCAAATTTTAATTTTATTAACTTGTTCCTTCAACCACTTAATGCAAATAACCAAAAGGAAAATCCGGAAACATAGAGTAATCAACAACAACACCATAACACCAATATTTTTACATGGAAACTCGGTTAAGGGAAAAACCATGATGGGAACCTACCCACAATATGATAATACCCTATTAGAAGTATATGAAATATTATAATGGGGTATGTGTTGACATTTGCATGAATATTGCATTGATGAACTATTATGTTATCATTGATGTCAATTATAACCGGTAATAATGTTGTTATGATGTTGTTTTGCAACCGATAGGTGAGCTAGTGAAGGAAACTGGTATTACTTGAGAAGCAGTGAGATCAACCAGTAACCCTACCTATTGATGTGCCAAACCCTAATCAATGGAGCTTGGTGAATCTGTTGTATTGGTTTATGATCAAATGGTGAGTAGTAATGATTATGTCACATATGGATATTGTATGTGAAGAGTTTCAAATGGTTTTTGGTGCATAGAGATAATGTTTTTATCTTGGGAATGAGTGAGTACATTGCATGAAGTAGAAACTGAGTGATGAGTTACAGGGATCGATGAAGCGGTGATCAAGGAGTGATCGAGGTTGTCTTGAATCATGTGCAATGATTGCTATGTAATCTAACGATCATATTTAAACCAATTTGTGTGTAATCTCTATGAGATCTTAGGTTTGTGTTGTATTCCTGACCTATTGTTTTGCTTATAAGGTTGATGAGTTGTTTTGTTGTAGTGTTGGCAATTTTGGTTAAGTGTATGTGTGATTGGTTACTGAACCAAAAGGTGTATCTACAGTATGTGTGATGGTAGATAGGAGCATGAAAAGGATCTAATCAAGTAGAGTAGTGCTATTCACCAGATCAGCAAACCCATGTTGTTCTCTAACAATTACAATAGTTAAATCCCTTAACAGGGTAAGCTTTAATAGGCGCAGTGCTATCTAAATCCTCTAACCAGGTGATCTATTAGCTTGGACTTCAAATCCTCTACCAAGGTTACTCCTAATAGGGTATTGCTTCTAATAGGGCATTATAGTCAATCCCTTAACCGGGTGGTCCCTAATAGGATCTGTTCTTAACAAGACTTTTTGTAAAGCTTTAACATGTTTGGCTCCTAACAGGGTGAACTTCAAAAGAGTTCAGAATACTTGTGGGTATTCATCCCCACCGTGGTTTTTCCCATTTGGATTTCCATGTCAAAATCATTATGTCAAGTGATGAATGTTTTTGTGGTTATGTTTGCTATGTTTAATTTTCTCAACTGCTAAATCCACTTAGATATGATAAGATGACTGACAACAATCTGAAATGTGCTTTTACTATTGTTAGTAAAGTATTTGAATGTTTTTGTTAAAAGGTTTTGAGAGTTTCAGAGCTGTTATACTATTATTCTATTGTGACAGTCAATCGGTATACTTGACAGTGATATTGCAATTTGTAGTTCAATGTTTGAACCAGTCAGTTCTGAGTTTTACTTAAGAGGTTGTTTTTGAGTTTGGTGAAAGTTTTGTTATTTTTCTATCTACTGATTCAACCCCCCTCCTCTCAGTAGTTGTCCGAATTCTTATTGATTCATCATACCATCATAATGCACATGCATTCAGGCCCACTACCTAGAGCTCATTGCTCAAAATAAGGAAGGACAACAACCCTGGAAGTGTCCAAAAGAAGGAAGGCCAACAAACCTAGAATATGGTAGATAACAAATCCATAATACTTTCCTAAGATCCACAACACAAGATATAACCCTGTATTGAAGCACAGATTGATCAACCTGTTCTTTGTTAAGTGCTCTATTTTCCAGTCTATTGGACTTAATCAAAATCAATTACTCTTCTAGTATGAACAAACTAAGCTATGTAGATGGGTGCATTAGAATTAGTTTCCATCAATGATAATCATTGGTTCATCTATGTAGTGTCTCTTGCCAACAATCTCCCCCTTTGGTATTGATAGCAACACTTAGTGAAAAATGACTAAGTGTCGAAACCAACACCAAAACACTATACACTTGAACCAAAAATCTAACAACCGAACTCCAAAAGTCAAAAAGTACCCCTAAGATCAACATTTTTCACTGTCCAACACTCCCCCTTTAACATCAATGGAAAAGACGGGGTTCCAGAAACTAAAGGTCACAATAAAATTTTATGTACAATCCCAGATATGTACACACAGACTATGCAAATTTATATGAACTTAAACAAAAAGATTTTTCAAAAAGTCATAGTCATTGTCCCAATTCTTCTTCATGCCTTCCAAAATGGATATATGACCACTAAATAAAAAACCTTGTACCTCAGTTGTTTGCAAATTTGTCGAATCAGATGTGATTGTTGTTGGCTTGATGATGATATGATGTAATAGGTTGATTGATGACTTGTTTTGTGTTGTCATTGATGGAAAATATTCTCAATTCTATTTCCTTTGCCCCTACAAATGATTACATACCGATGGGAAAACAGAGGTAGTCAACTGTAGTTTGGGAAACCTGTTAAGGTGCATTGTTGGAGAGAAGCCCAAGCAGTGGGATTTGGCATTGCCCCAAGCAGAATTTTCTTACAATAGCTCAGTGAAAAAATCTACAGGTAAATCCCCATTTCAAATTGTTTATGGTAGGAATCCTAAGGGTTTTCTAGATTTGGTGCAGTTTCCCCTTGGAGAAAGAATCAGTGATGATGCAATAGCATTTGCAAAACACCTTCACCAATTGCAAGAAGAGGTGAGACATAAGTTGCAGGAAAGTAATGTGAAGTACAAATCTATAATAGATGTTGGTCAGTGACATCAAGTCTTTAAGGAAGGATATTTAGTGATGGTTTATCTATGGAAAGAGAGGTTTCCTACATGCACATACCACAAGTTAAAATATAAGAAAGTTGGTCCTTGTAGGGTTCTCAAGAAGATCAATGACAATGCTTATCAAGTCAATTTACCACCTGATCTTGATATCTCTCTTGTATTTAATATTTCTAATCTATACACATTTCATGGTGACATTCATGATGATGGTGGTGAGGAGGAAGTAGATTGGCAGCGGACACTTCCCAGTAAGAAAAGGGAGAAGATTGCACAGATTCTCGATAAGAAGACTGCTCGCACTCAGCAAGGAGAATAGCATAGATACTCGGTACATTAGGATGGATTAGCACTAGCAGAGAGCACATGGATTATAGAGTGGGGATTCTAGTAGTTGGATCGAGGTTAGTGGCAACAATTTGAGGACAACCACTTGTAGGAGCTGCGTTCTTTTCAACCAGAGGAGAATGATACAAGGACTTCGTCGGGTCATAACTTTTGACTCGCTTGTCTGATTGGGATTAAATTTTATGTGGACATATATCTTGAGGAATTGATTGGATTTCCTTCAAAACCTTGTTCGGTAGGGCCTAAAAAAATTCAAATTTTCAGGGCCGGATTCCTTCATCTAAGGCCTCAAAATTGGCTTTTACTTTCTTTTTCGGTTTTTAGAAAGTTGGTTTTTTAGTTAATTTTGAACTTGTAATATTTATGGGGTTAGAAAGTTGGCAATTTGTGCCATAGGAATGTTTTTTATATTTCTAGAAGATTTTGTGATTTTTGGGATAGATTTGAAAATTTCCATAAAAGACAAATTTTGGATTTTGTAAAAATCTGCCCAAAAAGGGAATTTTTGGGTGTTGTTTAAAATAGGGACTTTTTCATTGTAATAGAAAAATGGTTGGAGTTTGCATGGAAGAATAATGAAGAACATTTGATCCAGACTTGTGTTAATTTTTTATTATCCTTTGTTATATCGATTATGTTTTAACTGACTACATCACATAACATCATATTTATACCCACTAGAACATATCCGAGTAGGCCTCATAAGATTACATTTACCAATGCAGGAAAAATAAAACGTGTAAATAGGTTGGCCCTAATAATTAAAGAAATCTTTCTAAAAAAATAACAACCACGAAGTGCGGTTCAGTAGGAAGATCGGTCACACACCAAAGAACATCAGACAAGACCCAAGATAGATCCACACGCCAAGAATCGCGCTGGTAGTGAAGGAAAACCAACCGGTAAGCACAAGAACTATCCCAAAACCCACAAATAGTCAACCAGAAGCGATAACTGACCAAAAAAGAACCCAAATGTACTAAAAATCTAGAACTAAGCACATGAACCAACCTAGAAACCGAAAAAAAGATCTTCCATGAAGAACAAGAAACTACTGGTGCCAACTGGTAAGAACACAAAAAACAACATAAAGAACTAGACAAGAACAAAACTGAAAGGAAATATTTTTGGTTGATGCAAGATTTCTCATCGATCGGAGATGCTCTTGCATCACAAAGGTCATATTTACAATTCAAAATTAAACCAAAGAATATTGTGATTAATTATGTAATGTGTTATGCCATTATAATCATAAATCAAATAGAAAGGAACCAAATTATATCACTAAATATACTCATATAACAAGAACTTTATAAGTCACATGCAAAAAGAAAAGTTTTATTTGAGCTTTTTTTTAGTCAAAAAAATGTACTTATATTGAATTATTATCTCTAAATTTCAGTATCTAAAATAATTTACTTATTTATATTTATTTGTTTATTTTCCTTCGCCACATAATCAATGACAAGATTGGTCCAACATTACCTAGATGCATGTCAACATCAGATCATAAACCTTTTAAGAAATAATTTCAATTTTAATATGTTTATTTCCATAATAATATTTAAAATATTATTTTTAATACCTAGAACCTTACCCATTATAGTTGATAAGGTTGAATATTAATTTTAAAAATAATATTTTATCATTGTAACTCTATATTTATAATATAATTCTAAGTCCAATAAGAGTTCAACTCCTTACTTTACAACTAGATCATGTGTTCATGCAAATCATGATGTTTATTTACATCTATGATAAGAGTTGAACCCCATACTTTTACAGCTAGACCATGTGTTCATGCTTTACTTTAGTTGTAAATAAAGTAAAAGAGAGTCATGATATGAAAGGCCAAAATCAAGTTTTGCATGTAATTTGTGATGTTTATTACTTTTTTTAAATCAAACTTTTTTCCATATATTATGTATTAATTTTTATTCCAAATTTGGTTTGATGTAAACAATGCAAACCATTTTACAAGGACAATACAAATAATCTTTATTGTAAGGAATATTTTTGGAATGAGTTTTCAGAGATAGTTGGGTATAATCCACTTTTTACTAAATATGAATTAATTTTGATTCCATTCAAACTACTTTTTGATAAATACGAGACAACCTTTCTATTTAAAATATAATAATGGTGTCTTCCATTATAATAACACAATCACAAGCAATAATTATAATTTGTATCATCACTTTTATACTAATTTAAACTAAAAAATTTTAACTATTTTTAAAAATTACTATTTAGAAGATAATGTCAATATTGGCATAGTGTAATGATTAAGTTTCGATGGTGTTGTTATTTCAATCAATGTTCAAACCCCATTGTATTGTTATTGTTCAATATTTATCTTAAGGATGAGGTCTCTCATTTGTAATCTCACGAATGCATAGTTAAAAAGGAATTAAAATAAAATAAACAAAGATTACCTATACTCCTAAAAGACTACTTCGGAAGATTGTTTGTAACTCTAAAATTTGGAATATTACCCATACCCCTAAAAGCCATGAAGGATAACCAAATAACATGGTTACATACTAAAACAAAGATTTTAAATCAAAATGCAAAAACCTTTGGAAGAATACGCATACCCGTAAAAGCCATAAAGGATAACCAAGTAGCACAATTACATACTAAAACAAAAATTTTAAATCAAAATGCAAAAAGCCCAAACCCCTTTAAAATTTGCAAGATTGTTCGTACCCTTAAAATTTGAAAGAATGTTGTACCTTAAAAGTCATGAAGGATAACCAAATAGCATGATTACATACTAAAAAAAGAATTTAAATCAAAATGCAAAAAACCCAAACCCCTTTAAAATTTGCAAGATTGTTCGTACCCCTAAAATTTGGAAGATTATTTGTAACTTTAAAGTCATGAAGGATAACCAAATAGCACAATTACATACTAAAACAAAGAATTTAAATCAAATGCAAAAGACTCAAACCCCTTTAAAATTTACAATATTGTTCGTAACCTTAAAATTTGGAAGATTCCCTATACCCTAAAAGCCATGAAAGATGATGAGATAGCATGATTAGATATTAAAACAAAAAATTAATTCAAATGAAAAAAAACCAAAGTGACCCAATTGATTACTATTGTCTAAACTATATTAAAACTATTTCTTTTTAGCAAACTAAAATTTAAAAGATTGCTATTGGCCCCCAAGAAATTATGGTGCATAAAAAGATGAGAAATTATTTGTGATTTTAATTGGCCAAATCTTTATATTAAAATTATTTCTTTTTAGCAAACTAAAATTTAAAAGATTACTATTGGCTCCCAAGAAATTATGGTACATAAAAATATGAGAAATTATTTGTGATTTTAATTGGCCAAATCTTTATATTAAAACTATTTCTTTTTAGCAAACTAAAATTTAAAAGATTACTATTGGCCCCCAAGAAATTATGGTACATAAAAAGATGAGAAATTATTTGTGATTTTAATTGGCCAAATCTTTATATTATGAAAAAAAAAAAAAAACTTTGGAACTTTTTGGCTCAATTTAAAAAGAACCAATAAAAAATGAAGCTTCAACTTTTGTATCATGTACGTGGGCATGTCATCAATGAGGAAAAAGCAAGAATTGTGCTTTTAACGTCACATATAAACTTTAGAAAAAATGAGAAAATTGTAGTTAAGCTATCAAAATCCCAATTCCCATGAGAATTTGCAATGCAATCCTATGAAATGTGAGGAGTGACAGTTGAACAAATGGATTCCATGCTAATCATGCACACATCACTTAATTAGCTAATCCATGTTGTCTTCAATAAAGACTTTATTTATTTATTATATAATTCTTTAGCTCTCATAATTTTATTTTTTTTCTTAAGCAATACTTTCACTTTATTTGGTGTTCTCTTTTCATCATAACCTTCAATTTTTAACAGTCTAACTATCCCATCACTTCATCATACTCTAGAAGGAAACAATAATAATATAATAATAAATATAAATCAATAACCACCATTTATTCCTTCTCTTGGGACACATTATATCATTACTGATCATCTCTCCTCCTCCCTATTTGGTCTCATCTGACGTTTGTATGTTTAGCTCAATAATAACTAATGATTAAATTATTTAAAAAAAAATTATTATAAAATAATGGTTGGTGGAAATAGTCACATTTAGATATCACATTAAAGTGAAATTATATAAATTTAAAAAGAAACAAAGTTATTAAACAACAAGAGTTAAAAGAAATGATATTCATTTAAATTATTACATAAATATGTTTGTGGTTCGTATTTTTCAACCATGCACATACTAGATGGTTAAATGTGGTCTTTTATTCTTAAGATTTCAATTGAAATAGATTTTTATAATAGATGTATTTTAATTATTTCAAGTTTTGCATTTAAAATTTGGAAGAAAAAAAAATTCCCCCGAAACATAAGGAAAAGAATATATTTGTTGAATGTGGTGGTTTTTTTTGCGTCTTTATGCTAGTAAAATTCCCCCAAAACCTTATGTGCCATGAAAAGTGGGGTATTGTGTATAGGTCACAAGGATATAATTGGATGTTAGAAATTGAGTTTCTAGGTTTTGTGAATTGTGATTTTTGTCCAATGACTATAACATAAACTTATAAATTTCAAAATATCAGACTTGTGATTTGTTTATATTTTGTGGGATGAATGACTTCATGTAACTAGATGTCTATTTTCCAATCTCTTAGATGTGTGTATATTAAATTTTGACCTTATTTTTTGTGTCTTGTTTTTTTGGATCAAAACTTGTCTTTTGTCTTAAGATTTGATATTAGGGCTAGGAGTATACTGGACCGATAACTACTCTTCAAAATTCAGCAAGGCCCATGTGAAATGTTGTATAGGGATAAATTTTATTAATTTATAAAAATTGATTAGATAATTGCTTTAAGGGGATTATTGTGTTTTCATACTTCTCACTTTCATGAAGATTTAAAAATTGGCATGATGACACTTCATGTCTTTTTCTATTAGGCTACTGATGTTTTTGATATTAAAAACAGCATAATAAGGGTGTTGTCCCTATAACATCCATAGTCTGAAGGCACCAAAAATAACAACAAAACTACAACAAACAACCAATAACAACTATAGTCACTGCAGTTTGAAAGCAATAAACATAGCCAATCAAAGAATAACCAGAGTCTAGAAAATCAGCTAACATAAAACATTTTCATTAGGCTACTAATGTTATTCATTGGGTCATTATGTTATTATGTTCATGCAATTCTCAATTATTTGATCATCACACATGTATTTCTTAGTATTGGTGGTTGTCATCACTCCAACATGGGTACAGGGTATTTACTGCCATAACCCTTTTGTATCATTGCTTATTTACAAATGCAATGTTTATGATTATTCATGTGATAGTGACATTCTTTTTTTTTTCATACTAATGTTGATGAGACTCACATTTTTTATATTTTTACTCATGTTTCTTGTTTCAAAAGAGCATTTCCACAAACATTCCTACCCATAAGTTTAAAGATTTTTAATTAATATTTGGATAAAACTATTACAGTTAGTTATGTGATGTTTTAATGAATGGTTGTCTATTAAACCAATTATTTTTAAAATAATAATATTCATTTTATTCTATATATGATGATCTTGAAGTAGAATTTTATTTCAACTAACTTCTATCTATAGATATTAAGGATGACAACTTACAACCAAACATATGGTATGACTACAACCAAGGTTGTAGTTATCTACAATTGTGCAAAATTAATGGTCATTCCTCTAAAATCAATGGTAGACCTTGTCTAAAAAGGAATGATGATTGAACAGGTGACATAATACATATTTTTCAACAAGGCGATAAATTATAGAGAAGTTTAATAGTTCAACCACTCATCCTTATGTTTCTCAACTAATTGTTTCTTTCAAGCATAGAGTAGAGTGTCCTAGTAGGATTTTTCTTATTTTATTATTTCAGACTCAATTTATAAATTTTATTCCTATTTCTAAAATAATAAGTCCTCATCCTATGTAATAGGAATTGATTTGATATGTGTAGCATTAGTTGTTTCATACCAATAAATGTATGAAGTAAAAGTATAAGTATATAATGTGCAATCTAGCATACCTAGGATATATTTTTTTCTACATGCATGTAAGAGGATTGAACAAATAATTTAAAAAGGTTTTTTTTCACTCAAGTTCTTATTTTATAATTTTCAATGTTATTTGTTAGATGAGGAAATGAATTGACTACTAGTTCAAAAAAAGTAGGAAAGGAATGTGCAACTAATCTAAGCAAGGTACCACTTAAGGTGAGTTGTAGATGAGCATTTATCTTGTTAGTGTATATATATTCTTGTAGTCTTAGCTAGATTTTTCTATTACAATTAACTGCTATAGTTGATAGGTCAATTTAGTAGCTTCCAACATCTACATAGAACATATAAAAACTACTATATAATTTCTTATAATTAAAGAGTTTGTAGGATAAATTTCTTTATTTAAGAACATAATTTTATTTACTTATTTTTTCTATTATACACAACTTTCAAATTTTGAGTCTCAAAAACAAATGTACATACAATACTATCACCATACAAAGCGAATACATCTTTAGAATGATAAGATAAATGTAGTACATCACAACTCAATAGCCCACTTGATATTGAATTATAATATTCATTGATATCCATGCAAGCGTTAACTACATCAAGTTTATTAGAGATTAATGACACTCAATATTTTTTATAGGTAACTGTTGAAGATGGTGTCAATATTTAAAAGTTTTGGGTCTTGAATTAGTTGTCACTGCTTTTCCTAAATTGTAACTTTATTTCTTGCAATTTAGGATCAACAACCATTAACAAAACTACCCAAACATTCACTAACATTGTGCAAAAGGAAAGCCACATTAGCTATAGTTAATTACATGTGATGAAGAAGAGTCCCTTGTGAAAGATTTCTTCCAAATGGTAGTGAGAATTTAATGTTAGAATCACATAGAGAGGAATTTAAAACAACTATGGACATTGTAGTGGGATAAGAAAGTGATTTTTTTCCTTCAAAATAAAATTTTCTTTGGTCTCTCTATAAGTTGTTAGCACTTTAGATTCAAACATGCCTTGGTTATTTTCTATATACCATAAACATATCTGTGAATTCCTTGAAGCACCTATTCCAAGGATTATTCTACCTAAGTCTACAATGGTTAAACTAGTAGCCAATGATCCTACCAGACTCACTACATTTACTTTCCCATCTCTTATCAAGTAGCATATGCTACTATGAGGAGTATGTCACCATCTATATTACCCAAATTTCATGGTTTGATTATAGAGGGCCCAAACACATTTCTATTTGAATTTTACATCCTTTTTTAAATATATGACTATACTATAGATACAAATAAGCTGGATATTTTTTTATAAACTCTCAAGGATGTATTTATGAGGTGGTTTATGACATTAAGTAGGGATTTACTACCAAACTGGGGAACTGTGAAGTAAAAATTCTTGATAAATTATCAAGGTTATTGCAAATCCCTAGACATGAGGGGAGATCATATATATAAAATGACACATAAAAAAGATTAATCCTTGGAAGATTATGTTGAATGATTTATATTTTATCTACAAAAAACTCAACAAAATAGGTTTTCTCCTAGCATCCTTAAAATAATATTCTTGAGTGGGGTCAATGAAGAATGCATGAATGTATTGGATCTGATTAGTGGTGTAAAATTTCCCAAGTACCATTTAATTAAGTTTAGAATATTTATAAAAAATATTTAAGGTTCATCATGAAGAAGACCTACAACCTTAGAGCATTATCCTCCACAAAAACTTGTAGGAATTTCTAAGATGGATATCATTAATCTTCTCAAGGAAATGAAATAGGAAATTATAAACCATATGGTTACTCAACATGATACACTACATAAAAATATGAAATAGGAGGAAGTAGAGGCAGAAATAGATAAATAATAGCATAACTGCCAATGGAAGAAAGTTTATTGTAAATGCAAACAAGTGGAAAATACAACAAATGATAAGAATGAGATACATGAATTCAAAATAATGGAAGATGAAGAAGGAAAACTCTTTTTCATAGAATAATGTTGTAAAGAGGAAAATTTGATTTGGCAATTTGCAACATAGAAGGAGAAATCTGTTAGTTAAGATGAGAGGGGGGGTTGAATAATAAAAACTCACAATACAATATATTCACCAGATTCAACCTCGGTAGCCTTTACTGATATGCAACTATGATTGTAAATCATTCAATACTCATAAACAAATACACTTAAAACATCATAACACATTTAACACCAGATTTAACATGGAAACCCAAATAGGGAAAAACCACTGTGGGATTTCGGACCCACTAAGAAATATACCCTTCTAGAGTATGCTCGGTTAAAAGCTAATCCAGTTACAGATTACAAAAACACATTGCTAGATGTGACCCGGTTAAGGGATTTCCCTCGGACTTGTTAGAGTCTTGCACTTTGTTAGAAGTGACCTTTGTTAAAGGATTTCAAACACTTATTTAGAATGTTACCTTGCTAGAGGGTTTACAAATAAGACTATTAAGTCCACTCGCTTAAGAGATTTCCTGTCACTTACAAAATAAATAACAGTAATAAAATATATCTGCAACTTCACATCTGAAATGCTAAAGAAGATTCTATATGCTCAAAACAATCTTGTCATAAGACTTATGTTGCTTCTTGTTGGGCTTCTCAATCTATTCTTCAATCAGATCTTCAATCTTCTGTGCTCAGTGATCACTACTGTCATGTCACTATTCTTCTATTTTGCTTGCATACATTGTTCATCAACAGTTTCTTATTTATGGACAATACCTAACTGCTTAATCTCCTTGATCACATTTCCCATGATCAATCTTAGCCATCAGATCTTAAAACGTGACTAGGTTCATTGTATCCTTTGATCTAAAAATGTTTTACCTCACCTTGGAACTTGTGCTAGGTTATGATAGTTCAATCTACGTTGTAGATCTATCTCTTGTATTTTTGATGTCGTCGATCCTCAACAAACTTCTTGCATGACATACCAATCATCTGATCAACTCCAGCTCATTGGTATACTACATTTAATAATGTATTTATCCATCCAATGCATTCTATTATTACTCGGTTGTTACTCAGTAAATACTGAACTTCACTTGGTAGATATTCTTCCTTCTTTAACCGATAGTGATAACCTTAGGGTTTACTGACTAGCATCTTGCTCGGTAACATAGAACAGTATCAAGCCTTAACTAATTCTATAGCTTGAAATCTTTTCTCCTTCTTGTTCAGTCTTTGAATACTCATATATAGGAAATCAAAACAATCAAAACAACATAATCTCATCACTGTCTAACTCGATAATAGTTGCCCATTGAATAACTTATTATTCCCCTTTTATTTCATTCTATGTCTCTTACTGACATCTTTATACTTATTAAAACATACTCATTAAGATATGGCAACATCATACTGAATCAAAAAATGAATTGCTTTACATCAATGACAAAATAATATTATTAAGATAGTTATCATCCTTTCTCAATTATATCAACAATCTCCAATAGCCTTCTCAATATCCTCATACCAACAAACTTACTGAGATGCTAACAATCTCCTTTTTGTGAAAATGCTAACAAAATCACCAAATCAATTTTCGCTTTTAGGGGAGATTTCCTTTACATTCAAAAGAGGGGAGGAATCCACTAGATTCAATCACAAATCAGATCAGGACTAAATACTAAGTGGATTGATTGATTATGATGTGTTTTTCCCTCTTTTGTAAGTTGAAATGCTGATTTAGGGCAAAATGGTAAAATTGAAGACAAAGCTGAGAAAATACTGAGCTACAGGTTTGGGATTTTGTCATGCACCTGGATCTAAGTAATATGAGCTGATTTGGATCTGCATTATGAAAATGCCCCAAAAAAGCAGGGACCGTGGCACGACCTCTTGGTCCTCCAAATTTTTTGCACACCAAAAAGGGTTGTTCTGTCTCTATGTCTAAAGCTTATTTCGAGAAGTACAGTTGGGCACTTTTTTCAAAAAAAAAGAAAGAAAGGGAAATAGGTTGGGAATAGGGACTTGCATTTGTTAAAACCCTGGTTTTAGAATTAACCATGAAATTGAGATAAATGTAATTGAAATGACTGAAAGGTAATGTTCTCTTTTTGAGGGAGATGTTGAATTATGACTAAAAATTGAATGATTATACCTCCTTGTGATGTTTTTCTTGCCTCCACATGGAATTAGGGTTTCATGAAATAGGATGTAGATCTCTACTTTAATGCTTGAATCTTGACTTTATTGCTGCTCCAAGGCTTGAAGGAAGATTGAAAATGCTCAATTTCTCTTGAATGCCTGAATAATTGATCTCTTGTGTGCTTGAATGCTTCTCAATTCTTGTGGATGATTGTGGATTATTGTGGATGTTAAAATGAGAGGGGAAATCATATTTATATACTTGTGTGTCAAGTTAATTGACTAATTTTTTGACATGAGCCGACATGGAGAGGGAAACCCCTCTCAAATTTGAAATGGGAAAAAGGGTTTTGAGGGGGTCCATTTTAGGGAGGACCATGGCGCCACACCGTGGTCCTGCCCTATTTTTGTTGGGATCCAAGAACACTGAGAGCAGGGGGATGAATTAGTGTTCTTCTAGAATGATTAAATTTAACCTAATTAACACAACAACTCACTAACCAGTAAACATAAAAGCATATAAAAATAAGTAACAATGCAACCACACAAATGAACACCATAACACCATAGATTCATACGTGGAAAAAGTCAATGAGGAAAAACCACGATGGGATTGGAGACCCACAATATCTAACCACTAATTAGATGAATAAATATTACAATAAGGGGCCT